>NC_142575.1:28047500-28377500 GCF_041283825.1 Pyrus communis
TCCTTAAAAGAAGTTTATGCTTCACTACGGTGCTAATGGTTGATCGGCACTTGTCTCCCGTAATACAAGGACCACGTCCTTGTAACAGTAGCACTATAAATGACAAGGCTCTAATGAACTATGATTGTGTTGAATACTCTCTCATATAGACTCGTGAGACACTAC
Organism: Pyrus communis; assembly: GCF_041283825.1. NCBI lineage: Eukaryota > Viridiplantae > Streptophyta > Magnoliopsida > Rosales > Rosaceae > Pyrus > Pyrus communis. The sequence goes on from NC_142575.1 coordinate 28,047,666, forward strand.
AAAACTTTCTAACAATAGTACAATATATGTATGAATATGTGAATGTAGAAGTCATCCAATGATTATAGGGGGCATCCCTATTGATAGAATTTGAGATATCTCTGTGGAAAGCATGTGACTATATATTCTTGAAGAGTCAAAAGTTGAAACTCTTCATTTGAATAGACACATCTTTCTACCAAAAGGCACCACTTCTAATTTGTTGAAGTGAACACAACTGATCAACCACGGGGTGTCTGGGAAGGTATCGTGTGATTATTAGAGTCTTGGTTTACACAAACGGATGAGCAGTTGAAGACATCGTGTTCATTGATTATCCAAGTAAATCCGATAGTAATTCATTACGGAAGGTTCAAAACCAAAAGCTACCTATCTCGATACAGTACTTTTCCTATTGAATTCTCTCTCTAATGTCTACATTGTCAATTATGTAGTGTTGAGTCAATTGCCATTCATGCAGGGGAATGTTGGAAAAGTTAATATTATTACTATATTGGAAAACTTAATATAATTATTGTTTATATTATTATTATTATTATTATATTAATTTATTAATTGAATAGAAATTAGAAGTGGTGCAAATTTTGGTAGAAAAAATGTGTCTATTTAAATGAAGAGTTGCAACTTTTAACTCTTCATGAATAGTCATATATTTTAAAAAGAGGTATTCCAAATTCTATAAATAGGAAGCCCCCTATAATCATTGAATACCTTCTACATTCACATATTCATACACGTAGAGTACTATTTTTAGAGAGTTTTGTACTATCCCACTGAGTCCATATGAGAGAGTATTCAATACAATCATGATTCATTGGAGCCTTGTGATTTGGAGTGCTACTATTATAAGGACGTGGTCATTATATCTTGGGAGACAAGCGCTGATCAACCACGAGCATCGTAGTAGGGCATAAACTTGTCTTAAGGACAGAGTGTCTAACATTTGCTTCGATCGTATTTCCAGGGTTTTCTAATTCATTATGTCGTGTTCATTTAACATTGGTTACTCGTGTGCATGCATTATTTGATACATAATTGCATGAATTATTTCTTGATTTTCTATTTAAGGGATAAACAGTAATGTGAAATTGCTAGGCTAGTTTGCTAGTCTTCTTCAACTCTTCTTCTCTTTTGATCGAGTACTTGCTGCTTCTGAACAACTCAATTTTCTCACTCTTTCTCGTTCTCATGATATAATACATAGACCTAATTGGATTATTAGTTTCTATGAAAATAAGGTAGTTAAAAGATAGCTTATGTGGTAAAAAAAATTAAAATTTAAGCTCATATGGTGAAGTCTTTTAGGATGCGTTGCCTTTACTACACTTGCAAAACTCTCAAGTTTTTTTTATCAGAGTTCACCCCACATATTTGATAAGACCACGTCAGACCTTTAGTTCAAATAAAAACTCTCAAGTTTTTTACAACAAAACAAAGTTGAGTCTGAACCATCATGGGATTGTTATTCAGCACGTGTAAAAGAAGCGAACTTTGAAGCCGGTTTTTCTGTGATGAGACGTGGCATATAATATAATCAACAAAATATAATGGCATTTGAATTTAGTCCCAGCGTTGGATGAATGGATAAAATTTACACGTGCACAAACTCTACTCAATCATCTCTCTCAGTTCAAGTTCTGCATCATAGAAACATAAAGCTACCACAAAACAATCAATAGATTCCCAGAAAAAGAAGACTGGCTGCCGGAGGCTGGGGAACAAAATACAAGAAGATCGCCGTTTGCGCAGAATGCAAAAATGAATATTGCAGTCCAGATATTTTTAACTAGCTTTCGTTTTTCACATTGGGGGCACCTAGTACCACAGCACATCTCTTGCCTCTCACTGCTCTGAAAACATGAATCTGAATTACGCTTTGCTTGACAAACTCAAAAATTACAGTGTCCCCAACTGAAATCTGGTTCATGTTACTAAATTCTGCCCAACCTGCATGTTGTCAATTCCACGCGATGGAAAGATGACTTGGGACGGAGTATAACTTTGCACAGCATGATCTTCCGGATTCATTTCGAAGCATTACAGTGCCTGTGCTCATTCAGATATGGATAGTTTCTTGGGACTTATCTGCAATCTCAAACATGATTGATATCGAAGGAGAGTCCATTTGTCCTGATCATGACAGGTGCTGAATGATATAAATTGCTTGGAAACTAACCCAAATTAAGTTAAATATAGAACAGATTCACTAACCTTGTACCGAAGTCTAATACTCAACTTAGTGCACTCCCCTAACAAGTGGTGGAACTTTCAAAGAAATTTTCTTGAAAATGTTTCCCCGAAAAATTATATCTATTACTCTTTTCCAAAACAACAAGAAAAGGTTTTCACAAAACAAAAAATGGCTTAAGAATCAGCGACAGAGTACTCACCACACAGTATTCTTGATACCTCTTCAGAGTTTCCATAAAACATGGATTCTCCTATTTGAATGTGAATGTGAAGCATCCGGTTGATGTTTCTTTTACATAACCAGTTGAAGGTCTCTTTTCAGGCATGGCACTCTCTATACAGCACCAAATTGAACCAGGATTACGCAAAAGGGCGAGGAAAGCCATTATAGAAAATTTACATACAAATCTACAACTTACCACTTCTGCTAGCAATAGTCCCTTTATTTTCGCAGTCTGCATCGTAGTTTTCAGTTTCGGATTCGACAATTTCCTCTTTTACTCTGGCTTGATTTCCTTTATTTTCCTGGGTAACTGGACTGCTACTCCTCCCCTCGGCTTCCTCTACATCCTTCTCACAGGCACTTTTATCATATAAAGTTTGATTCACCATGGTAATGGAACACCAGAAATTCCCCAACTTGCAGAAGATGATCCTTCACAAAATCCTGCCAACCCGCCGCATAGAAGAACAAGCCATTCTCTCGCTCTTCCAGTCCCACAATCCACCGTTTTCCACCAGGGCCTTTAAGAGCGCATTTGCCAAGTGATTGTCCACTGAAGTTTTTGAGAAACGCATGCGGTATATTCTGAAAAATTCGACGGCTTCTTAAAAGACCATACTATATATGAATAAAACTAAGCAAGCTTAGCATCAGTAATAAACAAAATTCAAACTGGATAACATCATACTATTTAACACTAAAACAAAGAACATAATTAAATACATGGAAACCATTCATTGTAAACCTTCCAAGTAATTCTATCATTGTGTATATTGACTAATCCTGAGCAGATAGGGTGACATAATGTGGCAAAATTTTCTTGTTCTGACTTCCCGTGATTTCTTCACCCATAATTTGGCATTGGCACACAATCCTGTGCAGTACCAAACACAGCATTGGATTAATGTTATCATCTCTAATACAACTCAGTGCAATCCAATGCAGTCTAATCCTAATCCGATCTAGTCGCAATCACAAATCATGTCCTTAGAGAAAGAAGTCCACACAGATCCCAGATATCATGGATATGCACGTGTTAATTTCTCCATTATTGATCGACACAATCACTAAAATATAAACAGAAGTAGATCCAAACAAGAAACCATGAAAAGGGTATTTTAATATTAACTCAAATTCCTGATTAACCTTGAAAACGCACTTAAAAAAAAAAAAAAAAAATGAAAACTTGCAAGCGCGACTATAAAAAATTGATCTTGAAAAGTTCAAAAAGAAAAAGAAGGCAGGATTTTACCAGATGCTTAGAGAAGTCACCAAGTAGGACCTTGAAAAACGATTGTTCCTTTCGTGAACCCTTCCTTGCCACACACAAAACTTTCATAGCTGTGAGAAAGTAAATCAAGAGTTCAACTTACAACTTCTTTTGTCCGCAATGTTAGTTTTATTTTCTGTATCTTCGTTGTAGATTTTAGTTTGATCAAGGTCAAGAATTTCATCTTTCACTCTGGCACGACTTCCTTTGTTCATTGAGGAAACAGAATTGCCACTTCTCCTCCTGGCTAGTTCTACATCTTTCTCGCTTGCGCTTCTATCATAGATTGTGACTTCAAACTTTGAGTCACCATCATAATCGAAAACCAAAAAATTTCCGATTTCTAAAGAATGATCCTTCACAAAACCCTGCCAACCGCCATGGAAGAACAGACCATTCTCTCTCTCTTCCGGTTTCATAGCCCACCATTGTCCACTAGAGCCTCTAAGAGCACATTTATGAAGTGATTGTCCACTGAAGTTCTCGATAAATGCATGTGGTATACGCTACAAAAATATATAGCTCTTAGAAAACCACTAGAATTTGTACCCGCGCGTTGCTGCGGGATTGAAAACTATATGATAGATCATAAGATTTCAATCTTCATAAACATTTACTATCTAACATGATACTTATGGTATAGTTAAAGGTTTTATATGTTTTAGTAGTAGTTAAGTCTGTTCCTAATGCATCCACTTGAGAAAAATTAGCATTTAATGTCTCCAAAGGGAACTTTTCAAGAAAGTGGTTGAGACAATGTTGTTACAAAAACTTAATGTGAATGAATGCAGATCGGAAGCCAAAAGTATGATCAAAACGATTACAGAATGGGAATAAAATGTTAGAGTTAACATTAAACAATTTAAAGATTAAACCGGTTGAATATACATTGGGTAATCAAATATATGCAATGAAAGAATCGAAAATGAGGATTATGGGTTGTATAAAAGTCCAATAGAAATGGATGAAAAATGAAAAATGAAAAATGAATAAATAGGAAGAAAAACGTAGGCAGTAAGAAAACTAACAGAATATAGATATTGCAAAATGGTTAATATATTAAAAACTAAAGGTTTCAATAGATTATATACCTTGAACAAAAGACAAAATTGGAATGATGGCGGTTGTTAAAAGCAAAGAAGAATGAGATGAGATAATGACATGTAATATCTGATTGTAGAGACAAAATCTACAGTCAAAAAAAGAAAATTTAAACATAAAGTTTATCTATAAATTGAACACTGAAATAAGTAGAAGAATAAGTAGAGAAATGGGCCACATGGAGATAAAAAGGCTTACCAGAACTTGGTTGTATGCCAATTGAAAAAGATTGTAGGTGCCAACTGAAAGTATACTTAGCAGCATGTCCAGAAGATGTAAAAATAACATCACAAAATATAAACACTATTGAAAACACACAGGTTGCAATAGGTTTACAAACGAAAATTTTATTTTTTTGTACAATGTAGATAAAAAAGAGGTAACAGTTGGTTGTTTGCATACACCAAAAACCTTGCCAACTGCCATGGAAGAACAGACCATTCTCTCTCTCCTCCGGTTTCATAGCCCACCATTGTCCACTAGAGCCTCTAAGAGCACATTTGTGAAGTGATTGTCCACTGAAGTTCTCGATAAATGCATGTGGTATACGCTACAAAAATATATAGCTCTTAGAAAACCATGTATATGAAAAATATATATTGCTTCTTAGAATTTTATTATTATTAAGGGGAGGGGAATGGTTTAAAATTATTACAATAATTAAGGGGATGATGGACTTTTAAACTCGGGATGCATGAGTAGAAACTCAACGCCTTATCTACTAAGATATTGGACTACATACAAAGCAAGAAAATCGAGAAAATCTCACATCATATCCTATGGGACCAACAGAAGAGCGTAGCCAAAAATATTTCACACATCATTATCCTATGGAAAATAATAATTAAGCTTGGAACAAATTCAACTGTTTCAATCAAATAGCAGCCATATTAAGTAATTGCACCGGCCATTGGCAGCTGATTGAGCAAGGGGAAATTGTCATGTTAAAAGGCCTCTTTGTTCTACGATTCCTCAGTCATAGTTAAGGCCTGGTTTGGTACTGAGGTGATTCTGAAAAAAGCTGGTATAAAAAAAAGCTAGGAGCTGTTTTTGTGTTTGGTAAACATTCAGCTTCAGCTTTTTTTTCACAATTTTGGGTGAAAAAAAGCCAAAAACAAGAAGCTGCAAAATCCAGCTTTGAAAAACCGGTTTTTTTTCACATCTGTTTTACATAAAAGTTTACCAAACACTATAATATATATATATATTTTTTTTTTCAAAAGCACTTTTACAAAAAAGTTTACCAAACACTCTGCTACTTTATTTCACAGCTGCTTATTCTTACAGCACAGCAGAAGTAGTTTTTTTTCAAAGCACAGTAATACCAAACCAGCCATTAGTCATACCGTCTATCCCAAACTCCAATTGGCAATGCTAAAGCAAAACATAGGAACAACACAACTATGCATCTAGTGCATGTGCCCAGTGTTGGGCTACATATGTTTTGATGTCACAAAGAAAATTGGGATTTTAACTTTAAAGCCGTTGCCAATGGCGGAATAACTTTAACTGCTTGTGAGCCTATGCAAGTTTTCTCAAATTTCTAAGCTGGGACACTTTTCGACATCCTCACACTAAAAGAAATGGGCTCAAACATGTACATGCCCAACTGCAATCTTTTGGGCATCACTCAGATTCTAATGTACTAATCAAACTTAAAACCAAACAGAAAGATCTTATCCAAGTAAATCCTCCACATAATTTTATTTTCTTTAAAGAGGCAATCATGGATTCAATTATGAATTAATTAATGTAGGAATTGATTTAGAAAAGTGAAAATAAAAGGATAAGACGCATGCATGTTTTACCAGATGCTGAGAGAAGTCATCAAGTAGGACCTTGAAAAATGATGGTTTCTTTGGCGAAGATTTTCCCGCCATTTGAATCTTCTTCTCTCCTATCTGTGGCAATGAGATTACTGAAACAATTTTTCTGGTACTTAATTTCCAGGCAGGAGAAATTGGAGAAATGATGCTTCACCTTTTCTTACTCTTCTGCTGCCATGTGTATAACATGCACTTAAAAACTAGGATTAATCTTAATTTATTATTTGAAGTCAACATTTGATACATCATTTTTTTCCAACCCAGAGTAATACCTAAAATCATAATTTTGAAATGATGCTTACATAAACAGTCATCAGACGCTACGTGTCAATATAGGATCCACCTGAATTTTTATTAAAACTCCCCAAAAAAAAAAAAATTACCCAAAAAATTTTACACCTCCATCGGTGACTGTCTTCTTCATGGGCCACACATACCCGCACTCATCCTCACTCTTCCTCTCAGATCATCCCTATTTCGATTCCTAAACCCACAAAACTCGGCGTTTTGATTCTTCAGGGATCGAGGAGGCCGACCTGCTCGGCTCACTTTCCGCCACAGTCCCATTCTGGCTGCCCCAATTACCCAACACCTCATCGGGATCGAAATCCCCGACCTCAAACTCGTCAGACACGGTGTCATTCTCGTCTACGATGCAGAACCTCTGGACCACATCAGGCGGCGGCAAAGAAGGAGAAGGCGGAAGCAGTAGAGGTGGAGCTAGGGTTTCGTTTATGAGGGCTGAGAGGTTGAAAGGCTTGCCGAGATTGGACGAGGCGGAGACGGCGGAGCACGAACTCCTTGCTAGCATGTTCCCAAAGATTGTTGTCGATTCTTGGTCGATGCCTTGACACTCTTTTACCAATGGGGGACTTACTTGCTGACACATGTAATTTTTAGCTTAGATTTAAGTTGCAGTTTGAACCTACTTTTGCTAGAGTTTGAGTAACTCTTAGAAGTTTCAAGCGGATCCTTGTGAATGATGACTCTAAGTTAGTTATTGAGTCTATCCGCGAGGTCTTTAATGCTCCCTGAAGACTGAGGATGATTCTGAATGATATTCGTCGACTGGCGGGTTTTTTCAAGGACATTAGCTAGAAGCATGTTTTTAGAAAGACTAGATTTTTGGCAGATGATATCACAAGTATTGGTCTCTCAGTTAATGATTTTCATGTTTATGTTTGGGATAGAACTATTCCAACGACTGCTCGTCCAACCTTTCTATTTGATTGTATTCAAACAGGCTGCCGTGGAGGTTTTTCCCTTTACTATAGTTTTTCCTTTTCTACAAACAATAAAAAAAAAAAAAAAAAAAAAACCTTAGTTTTTACTTCTAATATTTACCACGTAGGTCTACTGTGACAACCCGTTCCAAATTTTACGTTTTTATTTTATTATAAAAGCGTGAATTTACGAAATTGTCCTAGAGGCAAGGACTTTGACTTCCGTTGACCATCGACTTGAAAGATGTGGGACTTATTCTTTTAGCATATCCTCGTAGTACTCATTGGTACGAACTTATAGGCGAAAGCCGTTTGCGAGTCCGGATTATAACGGTATAGTTACGGACGTTCAAAATTGGTTATTCAAGGTTAGTGTTTATTTAAATTAAATCCCCACTTTGTGGGGGAAGCCAATCAGAAATGGAGGGAGAAAAGAAAAAAAAAAGAAAAAAAAAAAGAAAAAAAAGGGAAATGGGTTTTCGTCCACCCGCACCCACCGCGGGTGCCCATTTTCCAAGGCCGATTCCGGCCAACTCCGGTGGAGTTTTTCGATGCCACCACCACTATCTTGAAGCTCTCATTCCCCTCTACAAAACCCACCCAAGAACCATCTTGATTAACCATGGGATGTGGAAGTTTGAGGCCACGAAAGTTGACGAAAATCAATGGTGCTCTGGCCACCCTTCTCGATTTTCCGGCAAATCGGCAAAGCAATGGCCGATGCCACCACTTGGGCTTTGTAGCCCATTATCCCAGGAGCAAAACCCAACCAACCTTGACCCCGTTGGACCACCGTAGACGACGAATCGACGTCGGGAAGTTTTAGGCACCTGCCGGCTTCGTGGGCAAAATTGACCATCTTCCGTCCACTTTTGGACTTCGTGGCAGGTATGCAAGTTGCTCCACTCACTGAGATCTTCATTTCTGTGAAGTTTGAGACTTTTTGGAAATAGTTGGATTTTCCGGCGAGTCGGGGCGGCCGACCGCCACCCGCGGCGGCGCGTGGCCAGTGAGCCGCCAATGCTATTTTTAGGCTATGTCGAATGTTTTGAATTCAGTTTTGCCATTTGAATGACGTAGGTTGATCGTTGGAACCTAAATTCGTTATGATACGTTACTTGATAAAAATGTGAATCGATGATCCGACCGTTGGATCGTCACCAAAATTGGACACATTATAATACGTAATATTTAAAGATCATAGGAATTTACGGATCGGGAATCCGACTTACGGATCTTCCTGAATTGGATTTGTAAGTTAGTAAAATAAATGTTCACGGCCACTTGTTTTAGGCAATTGGCGGAGATCTGACCGTTGGATCGTAATGAAATTTTAATATGTTATTCTAGAAACATATTGTGGATCGTTGGGAGTTGTGGATTGAAAATCTGATATGCAGATCTTCCAGGTCAAGTTATACAAGGTTGTAAACCCTACCGTCGATCTTTGATCGACGGTTGACTTGTGGTCAATGGGTATCAAACTATTTCAGAATGTCGTTGAGGTTGTGTTTTATGTGAATTGCGTATTCTACGGATAAGAGTTCTGAGATGTGATTTGATAATTGGCCACAGGGACCGATCATTCAGGACGCTTCGATGCGCGTGCTAGAGAAGTATAGCATGGACTCCAGGTGAGTGGATCTTTTCCTTTTTATTGTGCATATTATTGAGAGTTCTATCGATACTTTTAAATTGATTAGGTATATTACCTTCATATAATTATTGTGAATGCTTGAAGTACCTATATGAACTACGAATGACTTGATCCCTGTTTAGGGTACGTAGGCAGTCTAACGAGACGTTAGATCCAGCCATAAAATATTTGAGACAAAAGCCTTGCTTGGAAAATTGAGTAATGTGAAGGAAATTGGTAAAGACAAGTTTTAGTTTTGTGAATTAGTTAGTTAAATTAGAGTTAATTGGGTTGTCATGGATAATTATCCCTGAAAATAAGTAGTTTGGGAGTAGGGCGTTACTGATTGTACACTTCACACCATATTGTTTATAATTGAAAATGCTACGACATGGTTGAGTAGTAGATTGCATCATGATATATCCATATGTATATTACTTGCATATAATTATTGGGAATGCTTTCAAGTGCAAAGGTGAACTCAAGACACCCAGGTAAATTTAGGTGAGTTTATGGTATTAGTTGAATCGATTACGTTATAGCATGACTACAATTATGAGTTAGGCAACTTCGATACTGTCGTACTGGTTGCCATGAGTTGCACATGTTATATTGAGATGCATTGAATGCTCATAAACCTGCACCCCCGTGTTAGTGCTCCCGCCCGTGGCCAGGGCACAGTCCTTCACGTGATGTTCACCTCCCGCACCTTATGCTCACCTTGGATCCAAGGTAGGTGCACAGTCCTGTCGTACAGACCACCTTAGGTGGTTCCGACTCGTAGGTGACCTGCGATTATTCGCCCAGTCTTCACGTGATCGTAGCACTCGAGCGTATTTATTTACACCCAGTCCTGTCGTACAGACCACCTTAGGTGGTTCCGACTCGTGTGCAGGTATACTTATTGAGCTATGGGCTAGCCAGGATTGATGAGATATGGATAAGTCGTACAGGTCACTATAGGTGACTCCGACTTATATGCTAGCCAGGATTGATGAGATATGGATAAGTCGTATCGGTCACTATAGGTAACTCCGACTTATATGCTAGCCAGGATTGATGAGATATGGATAAGTCGTACAGGTCACTATAGGTGACTCCGACTTATATGCTAGCCATGATTGATGAGATATGGATAAGTCGTACAGGTCACTATAGGTGACTCCGACTTATATGCTAGCCATGATTGATGAGATATGGATAAGTCGTACAGGTCACTATAGGTGACTCCAACTTATATGCTAGCCAGGATTGATGAGATATGGATAAGTCGTACAGGTCACTATAGGTGACTCCGACTTAGATGCTAGCCATGATTGATGAGATATGGATAAGTGGTACATGTCATGTTAGATGACTCTGACTGATATATCACGTTGTATTGATTTAATTCATTTGGCCTACTTATTAATGTATGGTGGATTGATGGCAAACCGTGGTTTTGGTCATTTCCGAGTATGGTTTGGATATATGTATATATGTTGTACTGTCTTATGAAAAACGATACGGGTTTTACATTTAGGGGCATTACTTTTAAAGAGGTAGTAACTTTGGGAAGCTTGGTTTTATTGCTTACTCACACCTTCTGTTTGGTGCCCTCCAGGTTTTAGCTGCTGAGTTTGTATCGACAAGAATCTGTGACGAATCTTAGTATTGATGGATATTTTTGAGGGTATGATTCTTACCCACATTACTGTACCTTACTTATGCTCTGACATCGCGCGTGAAATGGGTTCGCTCCCACTCGTAGCGCACTATGGTATTTAGACACTTTTGGATTCAAATTCATTCACTTTTTATACACTATCACATTTTATGGCTTCGTCACCTTCCAGGTGTTGGCCAGAACAGCTCGATTCAGGGTCCAAGTGGACTTTCTGGGTTGGGGTGTGTCATCTACAACATGATTGGTCACATCTACTCATTAAAAATTATATGTATGATTAAATTTATCCTCATTGTCCGTGTAATCTTTTCAAACAAGTAGAAACAAAGAAAAACATTAAAGAGATTCTCAAAATAAAATTTACCATGAACTTTATATTATTTCATGTTTTTTGTATAATATATTATAATGTTAGTACGAAAATTGTATAAAGAAAATGAGGTGATGGAGAGTCTTTAAGCATTTCTCAAAAATTGATACCACTATTAACTAACAAATTTTACGTGCATGTGTTAAAGGAGGTAAAAATAGGATAAGCCTATAGTGGCACTGGAGGGTTAATTTAATGAATGTTTTTGAAACCGTGCATCTTAGGGCGTCTCCAACCGAGCCTTCTAACCTTCCAAGATTCTTCAAGATATTAATATTTTAATAAACAGTATAGGATCATATTTGCCTCCGTCTCCAACCGAGGGAAATATGGCTCGTTTTAACCTTGTCACGAAAAATCGTCTCCAACTGAGGATCAAAAGGCCATAGGGCCAAACATAATTTATTATTTAAATTTAAAAACTACAACTTAAATTCAAATCCAACAACTTAAATTTAAAAACTACAACGATAACTATCCCAAAAAATAAAAAAAAATTAGAATTAAAATTTAATGAATGGTTTAGGTATTTATAGGAAAAAAAAAATAGAATTTTTAAGAATTTAAAAAAAAAAAAATTGGCCCAAAAAACCCCAAAAAAAAAAAAAATGAATACAACGGCTAGCTGACTAGCCGTTGTATTCAAAAAATTTTTTAAGCAATCTTGTCGGTTATAACCGATAGCAATACATTTAAATTTTAATATAAATATATTCCTGTCCATTATAACCGACAGGAATGCTCTATTTTCTGACCAGCCCTCTCCGATTCCTTGAGGCCCTCTCAGATTCCACAACCCTCTGGTCTAGCCCTCGGTTGGAGATGATTTTCGGGCTATTTTCAGACCTCTGGACCCTTCGGTTGGAGATGGCATTACCCGGACCAAATATTTCACTGGCAATGAACAGAATAGAAGGCACTGAAGAGACACAGAAGTGTAACTGGGGAACTAATTTAAGCAACAGCATCCATTTAGCCAAAAAAGGTGCAAAATACCTAAGCTTACATTGCAGTCACGACATTTCTTCTAAAAAACAAAAACCAAGGTAATTTCTGAAGTTGAATTTTGGGTCAATTATCTTTTCTTTTTACCATAAGGGGCAACAAGTACCAGACGACACACATTACCTCTCACTTCCCCTTTTCTGAAAATATGAACTTGGATCACACTTTGCTTCACAAACTCAAAAACTATGGTGTCCCCAAGTGAAATTTGGTTCGCTTTACCGCATTCTCTCCAACCTGTTGACAGATTCAAATAATCGAAACGATCAGCGTAAAGGGTTCTGAGTCGAACAAACCATGACCTTCCATCTGGATCTTGAAGTGTTACGGAATCCTTGTCCATAAGGCCTTCATCGAAGGCTAGTTGCTTTGGAATCCTCTGCAATTTGGAACATCTATGGATAAATTTGTTTGAAACTTGACCACGAAACTAAAAACTAAAAACATATTCGTGCTAGAGGATTTTTCATGTAAACGATTCATAATCTTAGTTCTCACGCCTCAAACTAATAATATAGTGCACCCCTGAGAAGTTGAATTTTGAGGAAATATTTTTGAATCTGATTTTCCAATAAACTTCCACAATGCAGCTTAACTAATATATTTCATCTTCATGGATAATATTTAAGGCAAATGCTTACTCAAGAGTGCATAAATCTGAGTCACTGAAAGGTATTCCAAGGATCTCTATCACTGTTTTCCAATCACAATCGCGGAAAATTTTCAGAAACATAAATTGACTTCGGAAATAGGTGTCGAGGTACTCACCACATTATATAGACGATTCCGATGGTTTAAGAAGTGCAGAAAACATGGATTCTCTGTTTCCAACAGGATGGATGCTGTTGATGTATCTTCAACATAATTACTTACTGGTCTCTTTCGAGATTTGAGATGATCGCCTATACAATCCAAATTTGAGACACAATTTTGGACGAAAGGAGTGACAAAAAATAATGTTAGAGATCACTAATACAAATCTTTCCTAGATGCAGAGAAGTAAAATAGTGTAAAACTTACAACTCCGGCTAGAAAATATCATTTGCTTTTCACGATCTTGGTTGTAGTTTACAGTGTCAATGTCAACAACTTCAGCTTTTACGTTTTCAGTGTCAATGTCGACAACTTCAACTTTTCTTCTAGCTTGATTTCCTTCATTCATCTTGGCTACTTCGACATCTTTCTCGCATGCACTTCTATCATAGATTTTGACATTAAACTTCGATACGCCGTCATAACTAAAAACCAAAAAATCCCCAGCTTCTAAAAGATGGTCCTTCACAAAACCCTGCCAACCATCATGGAAGAACAAGCCATTCTCCCTCTCTTCCAATTCCACAGTCCTCCGAATTCCAGTCGGGCCTTTAAGATCACATTTGCAAAGTGATCGTCCATTGAAGTTCTTCGTAATAAACGCAGGCGGTACACGCTACAAAATTTTAGTAATTTCTTTAAAATCCAAAAGTCCATGTCATATAGATTCTAAAAGCCATAAAACCAAGCAAGAAATGTCAATAGCTAGTTAGACTATGCGAGATCAAGCAAGAAAAAATTCGCAGTAACCAGAATTTAAATTGTATAAAATGGTGATTAATACTAATACAAAAGGAATAGTGCTCCGGTGTTGCAAACAACAACAAATTCTTATCTCACTAAGTAGGATAGGCAAACAACAGAAAAACTTTATCCATTAAGTAGAGTCGGCTATATGACTCTATTCGGTTTTGCAAACATTCAGAATAAATTGATCAAAGCAAATTTCAAAACTATAAGAAGAACATCAAAACCTAAGAATTCTGCTATAAAATAAGCGGACTCACACATGAACCATAATCCTGATGGAGAATATATCGATGAAACATGGTTTCTATGGCCTTCTAGCCATTTGAAGAGTATAAAGGAAGTTAAGGAAGAGGAGGATGTGGATGTTACCAGACTCTGAGAGGTGTCACCGGCGAGGATCTTGATAAAAGATGGTTTCTTTGGCTTTCTAGCCATTTCAACCAACTGGTCGTCAAAGATTCAAGAGTGTACCTGCTCTAGCTGCTGCGCCCGGTTCTTAGAAAGAGTTCACGAGAACTTCGGTAAAATAAAAAATAAAAGAACAAAACAAAAGAAGAGTTCACCAAATAACTTTTTCTGGTTCGCTATGGTATATAGGTCATGTCATGAGGAGACGAGACCCTGGAGCAATTTATTGCTTTTTGTACTTTTCGTCAGCTCATTTTGCATTGCCGCTCTTCTATCTTAGTCCTGGTTTGGTATTGAGGTGATTCTGAAAAAAGCTGGTATAAAAAAAAGCTGGGAGCTGTTTTTGTATTTGGTAAACATTCAGCTTCAGCTTTTTTTTTCACAGTTTTGGGTGAAAAAAAGCCAAAAACAAGAAGCTGCAAAACCCAGCTTTGAAAAATTGGTTTTTTTTCACATCTGTTTTACATAAAAGTTTACCAAACACTATAATACTGTTTTTTTTTTCAAAAACACTTTTACAAAAAAGTTTACCAAACACTCTGCTGCTTTATTTCACAGCCGCTTATTCTCACAGCACAACAGAATTAACTTTTTTTCAAAGCACAGCAATACCAAACCAGCCCTTAAACTCTTTTCACATGTGACACGCATAACTTTTTTTTTTTGGTCAAACTAAAAACTTTCATTAAATATAAAAACTATTACATGATCTAGAAAATTTAAAGGCAGTCCCAATCCAAGAATAGTCGAAACGGAAATACAATATAAAAATCCAAAAAGAGCAAGCTCAGAATAACAAAAACTTTAGATCTGGAAAACAGCTGACTGCACCACAGCAGCAGAGCCGCCATCGTCGATCCGCCACCACTGCCAACAGGCAGAACTCACGAACAAGCTAGATGAACGGAAAATGGGGGTGAGCAAGTCACCCGCGCAAAATCGTTCCCATAATCTTACCAAATAGTACTAAAAGCAACACTTTAACGACCATCTAACACTAAAGTGTGCGGCCGATGGGAGACACGCAATAGATCGAGTCGTGAAGGTCAGTGATGAAGAACTAATAACAAAGAGAAGCAACGGAGGAAGAAAGGAGCATAAAAGCCCAGATCTGAGACAAACTCAAGAAGATTGAGGCAAGCTTATAAATTGAGGAGGAAAGCTGAAAACAAGTAAGAGAAAGGGAAGAAAAACAGGAAAGATTGAAGAAGGGAAGTCACAGAGAAAATTCTAGAGATAGAAATTTTTTAGGCATGGTTTTGCATAACACTACAATATAGTCTAATAATATTGTTCATTAATAAGCTTTTACGCTAATAAATGATACATTCGATATCAAATTATTATGATTGACATATTTATTTTTTTCCAAAACTTTCACCCTTATTTTTTCTTGAGCTAATGCTAGAGAGACTAAAATTTTAAATTAAACTTGCAAACTAAATAATGTGTGACCAATAGGAAATAACCACGTTAATTTATACTTAACAATCCAATCATCAACAATCATATCATTTAGTTTGTAAAATTTAGTTTTAAATTTTAATCTTCCTTGCATTATCCTCTTTCTTGTGTAATTTAGAACTTCATTTTAATTCCATTTTATCTTATGAAACTCAAATTGCAATATTTTACCTCATGAAACTCAATTTTTGTATGGCGTACTCACATTCCGTCAATTCTGTTAAGAAGTTCATCGAATCGCTGATATGCATGGCTGAGGCCCACTTATTTCTGTTGTAGTTGCCATGTTGGCTTATTTGAAATCATAATAACCTATTTTTTTTAATTCTCTATAAATTATTTTTGATATTTCTAAACTAGAAAAATGCATAAATTCCCAACTCTTCCTTCTTTCCCTATATCAACGCCGCACCTCTTACCCAAAGGTGCGATCACAATTGAAGTAAGTGGGTCTTAACCCTTTCAACAAAAAATAAAATAAAAAAATAAAAAATAAAAACCTAACTTAACCGATTTTTTAACAAAATTAACAAAATGTGAGAAAATAATACAAAATAAAGCTTTGGAGGGCAAATTGGTGCAATTTGAGTTTCAAAGAATAAAGTGAGATTAAAATAAAGTTTCAAAGGATATAACAAAAACAAGCCTAGGTTTAATTATATATACTCAAAAACCTATTTAACACATTTTTAGCGAGAATATGGTAAGATTGGTCCCTCAATTTTAATCTAATTGGAGATATAATTTCTCAACTAATATATATAACTATTGATCTCTTAACTTATCAAAACGTGCGGTTATGGTTCTTTTTTTTCAATTCCATTAGAACTTTTGTCAAAACGAGTCATGTTATGAGAATTATTGCTTCAATGGAGTTAAAATTAAGGACCATCTTTCCAATTGAATTAAAATCTATAGAGCCTTGCTACAATTTCCTCTTTTTAGTACATGTCCAGATATGTGATACACGTATCCACTTTTGGTAAATAGAACACATATTTTCAACCTGAAACGCACTTAATTGATTTTTTCTTTATGTGTTAGTAATGAAAAATTTGTTAGGAAGGAGAATAACTCTCATACTTCGCATTGAAGATGATGATTTCTTTTGCTTTTGTGCCATTTGAAACAACTGTGTCGACTTGGCAAGGATTCGATAGTGGCAACAAACTTTCTTCTGGTTCTTAACTTAAGTGGCGGAGAATCAGAGTCCTAATTTAAGTCGGTTGGAAGACTATAAATAAATTTGGAAGAACATATGTACCTTTTATGCGGAAGCTTAAATCTCAACACGCTCCTACAAACCACGAACAATTGCTTTGACCCTCCGTGCACGTCTAGAACCTCACAGGTCGTCGAGTTGGCTATGATATGTCGGGTTGCCCCTTAGTTTGCGCCTCCCAAGACCTAGAGCCGAAAGTGATAGCCCTAAAGACCTAACTAGAATCTTTGAACTGTGGAAAAGCTTGTGTTTCTTGTGTTTTATCTCTACTCCAAAGCCTCCTTATATAGTGGTTGGAAAGAGTGCACAAAGACTAAAAAGCCCATGAAAATCCCAAATATATTCTAATATGAATATCTCTTGATTTTCATCTAATTATCATATAGATAATTAGGAGGTTAATATCCTCATGTGGGTGGAATATCCTCTGATATTTATTTATCTCATAAGATAAATCCTACATCTCCCACTCACCCACATAGGGTGAGGCATAGTCTCAATCAACACACTTAGTTCACATCCATTCTAATGTATCTCTTCATACAGGCAATGGGACGCACGACCTCGCGAGAAAGAACGTACATAACCAGGAGCATTGCCATTAAGCTATCACTAAACTAACAACAGTGCATCACTTGGAAGTTTATCGCTTTATGCCCCAGACTGTTTGTCACACACTAGACTTGACATTCTTTATCCCTCGTTATGAAATAAAAAAACAATGTCATGTCTCACAAATATCATGTATCCATGTCTTATGTTTGATAACAAATATCAAAAGACGCCGCGCAGCGCTAATGAATCACACATGGTGTTTTCTTTGAACTGTCTTCCTTAAGCTCTCATGTTAGTCTAATTTGATTTAACTGCTTGCCTAAACATGCCTCTTGGGACAGTAGCTAACTTGATCGTCTTAGATAAACGTGCTAAAGTAATGATCATTAAACCTTATCTTTCTAACATAGACTTTAGTTCAAAGGGCATAACGGTGGAATCGTATAAATTCCTTGTGGTTCACACAGTGATTGAAGCATGGATCAATTCATCACTTCCACTATCAGTCGGTTATAGCACATATAGTATGATTTGTATGCTATGGTGTATCTTCATTTCAACGAGTGTGTCACATGTCCATTAGACATACACCATACGGATCTTAGTTTAGTCGCTACAACCTGAGTCTTCTAGCCTAGTCGCCTTTCGGCGCCCACCTAGATACTCATATCCGGCTTTACAAGCTTCAACATGAAACAAATCTCATGTTCGACTTTTGTTAAGTCTCATCTTAGACATTTCTAAGGCGACTTTTACCTTGTGCGTATTGGTACGTTCAACATACACGTGTCCGGTTTCGTAGTCCAATGCGTTGAGGACACAAATATCTCATCCTACTAGCTATCTCAGTGTTAGGGTGAATCGTTCGTGTGAAAAACCGATTCTAGCTTGATGACACTTGTAAAGATGTGTAAACAATCATTTCAAAAATAAATAAATAAATAAATATGAAATGAAAAACTTCAATGCCTTTTTATTCAACTCTTTACATGAGTCAGAAATTAGTTTCTACTTATGGGTTTAGTCATGGGATCAGTAAGCATATTGCTGGTCGAGATATGTTTCAATACTACTTCACCCTTGGTAACCTTGTTCCTAAAGAAATGATATCGTGTATTTATGTGCTTAGATTTGCCATGATACTTAGGATCTTTAGTGTATGCTAAGGTCGAAATACTATCACAGTAGAAAAGTACAGCTTCTTGAGCATAAGTCGTAACTTCCATATGTCTTAGAAATCTCTTAAGCCAAACAGCTTCTTGAACAGCTAATCCAAGCGCAACATATTTTGGCTCCATTGTGGACAGAGCAATACAAGTTTGTTTCTTGCTACACTAAGAAACAATTCCACCTCCAAGGACAAAAGCATAACCTGAGGTGAACTTGCATTCATCTCTATCACTTGCCCAGTTTGCATCACTATATCCTCTCAACTTCATATCCACTCCTTGGTAACATAGGGCCAAGTCTTTTGTTCCTTGTAGGTATCCCATAATCCTCTTAACGGCTTGCCAATGAACTTGTCCAGGATTACTTTGATAGTGGCTTACCATGCCCATGGCATGGCAAATGTCTGGACAAGTACAAAGCATTACGTACATCAGACTTCCTACTGCAGAGGCATAAGGGACGTTTGCCATTTGTTCTTTCTCTTTCTTAGTCTTTGGACGTTGTTCTAAGGAAAATATCGCGCATCTTTCCATATGAGTGTCTATAGGTTTGGAGTTCTCCATCTTAAATCATTTAAGTACCTTCTTAATGTAAGTCTCTTGAGACAAACTTAGAAGTTTTCTTGAGTGATCTCTCGTGATCTTAACTCCAAACACATAATATGCTTCACCTATATCTGTCATCTCAAAATGGGATGAAACCACGTTTTCGTGGTTTCTATGAAGGTTTTGTCATTTCCCGCTATTAGGATGTCATCAACATACAGAGTAAGTATGTTACGAGTTATTCATTTCTCCAACTCATGGAGATGAAGGTTTTTGATAGTATCGCCAAGTTTTGGGAAGTCATTCTCTATGAAGTCCACATCACGTGAATCAATCTAGGCTCTCCCTCCATCTAGATGTTCACCATACATCACATAACCTTTCGAGTTTTCACAATATCTTATAAAGATATGTTTATTCGCTCTAGGACCCAACTTTCCAAACTTATGTGATTGATTATGAACAAATCTAGCACAACCCCAAGGATACAAATTACCTAGATTGAGTTTTACATCATTCCAAAGTTCGTATGAGGTTGAGGGAACCATCTTTGAAGGCACACGATTAAGTATATAAATCGCAGTCAACAATGCATTACCCCAGAAAGATATGGGGAGATATGCATGCGCCATTATAGACCTGACCATGTCTAATAAAGTTCTGTTTCTCTTTTCAACAACACCATTTTGTTGTGGCATGTAAGGAACATAAAGTTGTATACGCATCCCCTTACTTTCACAAAAAACCTTAACTTGGTCAGACAAATACTCGTGTTCACGATTAGTGAGAAGAGCTTTTACGGTCTTCCCTTTTTGATTCTCAACTTCAGCTACGAAGCAGTTGAAACAATCTAAAGCTTCATAGCGATGAGCGATCAAGTACACATAACCATATTGTGTGCAATCATCAATCAAAGTCAGAAAATAAAAGGCGCCATGACAGGCCTTCACACTCATTGGTCCACAAATATCAGAGTAGATTACCTCTAATGGTTGAGTAACTTGAACAGCCTTTCCAAAAGGCTTTCTAACTGCTTTTCCAGCTAAACAAGGCTCATATACAGGCATATTGACATTAGGTATAAGTTTTTAACAAATCTCTCTAATGGTTCAATTATTCAATATTTATTTTATGTACCATTCTGTTTAATTACCCAATTTGGTTTTACTTATAGCAAATGAATTTGGCTATTTTGGATGGGGTGGCCATCACAGTGCAGTGGGTTTCCCAAAGGATTTACGTTCATGAAACTCCGAAACAAGTTGGATTCCTGGTCCTTGGATGGAACCCACAAAATGTTGTGCCCGTGATGATCTGTGTTGAGACAACACTAGGAAAATATGATCAGGGGTCGAATCCTCTCAAGGCAGGATGAGCTGCCAATTTGTGAGTATACCAAATGCAATAGTTTTTCTCCCTAATTAATCTTTCGTTTTTTTCTTCTTTTTTTTAATAAAACAAACTAAACTAATGTTTATGTATCTGTTGGTATATAAGCATGGGTAACTTTGTACTTTCCACCGAGGTCGTTTATCAACTTGGAACTGTACTTAATGAAATATTCTCCTTCTGCATTCGGCCTGCAATTGCTGACACTGGCGCAGGAGGACTTCTTCTGGGTAATTTTTTTTTTAACTTATAATTCTTTTCTTTTCTTTTTTTTTTTAAAGAAAAGAAAAAAAAATTTACTTAAAATTTTTTTTAATGCTGGATATATCTGAGGCAGACAGGGATGGACCTCTGGTATTCCAGCTTTATAGTTAGTTTGTTGTGTACCCTTTGTTAAAAGTTTACACCTATTATGCCAGTAGTTGGCTGAGCTGAGAACTACGTTAATTATTAGTTGGTTAGGTGGAGAACTATAACTATGTTTAAGTTATTGGATTACAAATGAGGAACGCACGTTCTTTTACAATTGTTAAGCTGAGAATTATAATTATGTTTAAGTTCATTAGATTACAACTGAGGCGTGCATGTTATTTAATGGTTATTAAAATTTCACACCAACTAGGCTAGTAGTTGGTTAAGTTGAGAACGCACACATGTTATTTTATGTTTCTTAAATTTTCACACCAACTAGGCTAGTAGTTGGTTTGGTAGAGAACTATAGCTGCATGTAAGTTCATTGGATTACAAATGAGGCCACATTGATGGGTGAATCCCACGTATGGCATGAAGTTGATTAATACGTTTTACTCTTTGCAACACTCTCTAAATGTATAAATATCATATTTACTATGGATTTTTGAACCGAGAATTCAAAAATTAAAGAGTCATAATATAGAAGGTAAGGGTGTATGGAGTGAATGGCTTCAACTAAGCTGTTAATCGATACCTAGATAACTCAAATGAGTAATAAACAATAAACGCTATACATCTAACATTTACTATAAAAAACAACTATCTTTATAACCAACCACACCATGTATAGAGAGAAACGTATCAACTGTACAGTTTCTCTCACTAGAAATAGCCATAGCCCATCAAAATGGAAAATATTTGTATTACCTTACCTTGCAGCAGAAGCAAGCTTAAAGGCATAGTACTGCAGCTGCATGCAACCTTCAGTCACCACGACTGCCCACACAGTGACTATGGTGAAAACGCCCAATACTGCAAATAAGTACGGCCCCGACTAACAGAACTTCCTGCAATATATAAAAAGCAGGAATCGGTAAACTTTCAAGCTGTTAAACCACTACTAGAATTTTGACGCCCCAGTTAGTTACAAATGCACAAGAAATTACTTTTTAAGAATAAAGCATACATTAATGGTTGGTGTCTCAAATTTGAAGGCTACTAATATCAGTGGCATCCAACTAAAAAGACCAAAAATTGTTAGGAGTGCTATCTTTCTATCTATAGTCACCATTTGCAAATAGCGTGCAAACATTGGTGTCCTATGGACATAATTCTATTATTCTAGTAGTGGACATCTGACAGAATGCTAATGATAAGATATACAAAGTTACAGAATAAAACATAGATGGGATATTAATTGTGCCTTCACTACACCACATGCCTGAAAGCTGAAACAACACTTTGTACTTCGGACTTCCTAGATATTTTTTTGTTCAACAGCGTTGTGTTGACTTAGCTCTCTTTCTTCCTTGCTTAAACAATTCTTTTTCTTGCTTATCAATTTCCCACAAAATTCTTGAAGAAGATGGTGTAAGAACTTAACATTTATAAACTATGAAAAAAAGGATAGAGATTTTGATTTTTGTGTGTGTTTTCTTAGGATAGATGGTGTGTTATATGGAGAAAAAAAAGAAAGAATTAGGTTGTAGATAATGTCACGTGGCACACGATTCGTTAAAAATTTTATCAAAATTTATTCTCAAAGATTCTAAACAGACAATGTCACATGGCGCGATATGATTGATTAAAAATCTTATCAGAAATCTATCATCAACGATTCTAAACAAGTAACTGCACGTGGCGCAACGGAATTTGATAAAAATCTTATCGAAATCTATCACCAAATATTGTATTTTTGAATAATAACATATGGTGTGATAAGATCAGTTAAAAATTCTTTCCAAAGTTACAAATAAAATTATTTTTATTATTTTATAAAATATAAAAATATTAATATTTTAATACGAATTACCTTGGCTATAGTTTAAGAATATGCAATTACTATTCATTAAAGACCTTTACATACTAAAATTGCACTAAAGCTCATAGACTCAACTCAGTATTCGACTCGATTTTGGGTTGTAATGACAGAAAATATCTCGACCACGGTCAATTTAATGGGAAAGAAAATAAGCGTAACTCATAATATGTTGCATCACTGTTACTTTGTCACATATAAGGATGAAGTACCGATTTACTTCTTGAACTATCATTTCAGTAAAAATTAGGTACTTAAATTATTTTTTCGGTAAAATAAGTCTTTAAATTCATTAAAAATTGCTAGTATTATTCTACTATTATATTCAAAGCTATTTTATCCAATTTTTCGTTAACTAAATTCACTTGACACACTTTAAAGTATAATTCTGTTCTTTTCTCACCTATAAGCCCTTAATATTTCATATAGGTTGTGAATCTAAGGTCTAATTTACCTTCTAAAGTTAACTCCATGCATTATTTCTTTACGTAAAATTATCAATCTACCATCTAACGTCTATCACATACAATACAAGTAACGTGACTTAAATATACGGAAAATTGAATAAGTAGCTTCAAATACAATATTAAGGATGTAATTGGTAGATTATTATAATTTAATGACTGATTTTTCTGAAAAAAATATTTTAAGGACCTAATTTTCATTCAAATGATAATTCATGAACTAAATTGACAGTTCACCATATACAGGTAGCTAGTACAGTAACTATTAAAGTCGCTGAAGAAGGGTAGTTGGCTAGTTGCTTAACAATTAAAGTAATTAGTGCAGTTCATCAGAAAAATTGCAGCTAGCTAGTACAGTAATTATAAAAGTAACTAGCAGCTTCAATCGGACTTCGATATCTTTTGGTGGGCTCTACGTTCCGTACTTCTTTTCTGCAGAAGGGTAAAAGGATAGGGAGCTAAGAAACTAGGCGAGCTAACAGGTTATTAGTTTGGTTCTGGGCAAAATAATGGTACAGACGTCATCATCCTCCTCCTCCTATCTTGACGAGCAAGAGCGAGTTTCTTGCATCCCTTCCCCTAAACAAATTCTAATTTCAAAATTTACATTAACAGCAAAATATACATTCATATTTTTCTCGTGCAAACGATAAAGCGGTGAATCATCTCGCTATGAATGCGTTCTCTTGTTTCCTTGTTTTTACACTTAGGTAGAAAATGAACCATCTTGGTTATCTCATGTACTGTATATTAATGTGCCATCTACCAAAGTTATGACTCTCTTGTAAATAAACATGAAATTAGGTTGTGGCACGATTTGGCTCTTTTGTGAGTACAAGTCACGACGTTGTTTCTCTTTGTCAATTGACTGCTACCAAGTTATGACCTGAATGTAATGAAGTTGGTTGGCAGAGTTAAACTATTATGGTCACTTTGGCAAGACGTATATCCTTCAGCTTTTACAAAACAGTACCCCTTCATACCGCTATTGTCTCTATCAGTATATTTATTGTACTTCAGACATTTCAGTCTTGTACATGGTTCAATAATTTTCCAAGTACAATTATTTTTAGGTTATGCTGAAATCAACAACTATTTTCCTCAATAAGGTTTTAGGAAAACTAATGAAAATGATTTGAAAACTTTGAGTTTTAACGATAAAGACAAAATAAAGGGTAAAGTGAATAGTACGAGGATTGACTTTTTAGTGTAAAAATGTGATTTTTCATTAAAGTGAACAGTACCGCGGACTTTTCGTTAAAACTCCTTAAGTTTTTTAGCTCACTCATTCTTAAGTTAAATTTTAATGCGACAAGCTTGCAGTTTAGTTGGTCAAGAGCGATCATTCTTACACCTTAGGCTTCGACTCCAATTCCCACCTCCTGCATATATGCTTGAATAAACAACGAAAAAAAAAAAATCAACCTCTATTTTGGGATTGACCAAGTATTCACGAATGCTCCTTTAATTAGGACGTAACTGTTGATACAAACTCAATTGTGACAAATTGGGAAAGAAAAGGTTCCACCACCAATTCACCTGGCATTCACATTTCTAGCCCATCTTATCCTGAATAAAAAAGCTACCACAAAATATTTAGTAAAATTTAATGGGCACTAAACATAAGTGCAAGAAACTATTAGCTTATTTGGTTAAGAATGTTTATTATTGCATTCAAGATCCTAAGATCGGATATCCCAATATTGCTTCTATAAAAATAAAAACTTTTTATTGAAGATAGTGAAAAAAATATAATCAAAATGAGTCGATGTGGATAATCCAATGAACGGACTTTACAAAGAAAGTGGACTAAATCCAATAATGACTTACAAAACGAAACTTATATAAAGTTTACTCTTAAATGAAATAAGATCATCGTTTAACCAAAATAGATAAGCTAATTATACTGCAGTCACAACATTTTTACAGAAAGATGGTAAATTTGTGATGTTAAACTCTGGGATCAACTAGCTTTCGGCTTTAACATTAGGGCCAGCAAGCACCAGACGACACTTATCGCCTCTCACTGCTCCTTTTCTAAAAATATGAACCTTCATCAAACCTTGCTTCACAAACTCAAAAATCATGGTGTCTCCCGGCGAAATCCGGTTCGCTTTCACACAATGCACCCAACCTGTTGACATGTCCAACTGATGAGATGAAGTAACCCCTCTGATTCTGAGTTGAATAACCCATGATCTCCCAGCTGGATCTTGAAGCGTTACAGTATTCTTAGACATAAGGCGATGATCTACAGCTAGTTGCTTCGGAATCCTCTGCAATCCATCATGGGTAAATTTGCTTGAAAATTGACCACGAAATTACAAATTAAAAAAATTATTCGCGCTAGAAGAGTTTTCACGTAAACGATTCATAATCCTTCCTAAAACTTATAATATAGTGCACCCCTAAAATGAAGTGGAACGCTGAAGAAAGACTTCTTGGAAAATTTTCTCCAGTTAACTGACACTACAAGAAAATAACATCAGTAGTTTTTTATTGTATCTCATGATCGGTTTCAATGTTTTCCAATCGCAAATTTTTTTTGTCAGAAACATGAACTGACTTAGGAAGTGGGTGAAAAAGTACTCACCACGCAACGTAGTAAATGTTTCTTGTTTGAAAACGCTAGAAAACATTGATTCTCTAATTTCAACAGGATGGATCCAGTTTCTGTATCTTCCAAATGATAATGCCTCTTCCTAGAAATGAGGTAATTGCCTACACAATCCAAAACACGATTGAAGGAGCGAAGAAAATGTTAGAGATCAGATACAAAAAATGTTAGAGATCATATACAAATCTTCGCTGGTTGCAGAGAACTAAAACAGATTTTAACTTCTGCCAGTCGGTCTGATTTTGCGCTCTTCGTTATAGTTTTCAGTGTCAAGATCACCAATTTCATCTTTTACTCTAGCTTGATTTTGTGTATTCCTCACGGCTGCTCCGACATCTTTTTCACATGCACTTCTATCATAGATTTTGACATCAAACTTAGTTTCACCATCATAATCAAAAACCAAAACATCAGCAGCTTCTAAACGATGATCCTTCACAAAACCCAGCCAACCATTGCGGAAGAACAAGCCATTCTCCCTCTCTTCCAATTCCACAGTCCTCCGTATTCCACTAGGGCCTTTGAGATCACATTTGCAAAGTGATCGTCCATTGAAGTTCTTCCTAATAAACGCAGGTGGTATACGCTACAAAATTGAATAACTTCTTAAAAGACCTTATTATATGTTCTTTGTAATATGAGAGATCAAACAAGAAAATACCTTATTAATACTAATACAAAAATAATCCTGCACCTTTAACCAAATCTTTGTAAACCTCACATAAATTGGTTCTGTAAAGATGGACCTACTGTTATTGAATGATAACCATTGTTGCTAACATTCAGAGTAATAAGGATTAAAACAAAACTTAGGGATGAACAATATTTGATTAAAACAAATATGAAAAATATACAGACAACAAAAACCCTAAACCCACACATGAACCATGAACTGGGATATCAATTTTCAACAGAAATTTAATCAATACATTAAAAAATTAAAATGTTACCCAAATGAACCCCCAAAAGTGAGAAAAATACAAACACAAAAATTCACATCTCGAAAAGTAAAAAGGGAGGATGGATCTTTTACCAGACCCTGAGAGAAGTCACCGGCGAGGATCTTGAAAAAAGACGGTTTCTTTGGATTCCTTGCCATTTGAACCAACTGTGTCGACTCGGCAAGGATTCGAGAGAGTTCCACCTTGCCGCTTAATCGAGTAAGTGTTCAACAAACCAAAACTACTTTCTTCTGGTTCTTAATTTAAGTGGCAGAGAATCAAAGTCCTACTTGAAATCATGAGAGACAAGACCTTCAGCTACTTGTCACTTTTTCCAACTTTTCGTCAATGCTTTTCATCTCAGGAGTCATGTCTCTCCTGTCTTTCACTCTCTTTTTTTAACCACTAAAAGTTATAAAGTCTGTATTTGACTCTAATTGTAGCGTTTCAGGTAGTTACTGTTTAAGATGGATTGAGTAAAATTTAGGTCACTTTTTATCTTTAAAAGTAGGATCCCGCTTTTAACTTTTACAGTATCGAAAGTCAAATATGCGCATAAATCAATTTGTTAAAACTCACGTATGAGTTATGTTTTCTACTCCAACGCAAAAACTTAAAATTTAAAATGAGTTTTAAGATTGAGAGCAATTTACATAGATAAGGTATACCGTCACGTAGTGTTCAGATCCAATAATATATTAATAGTGGATAAATTTTGAATTTGGCAATGAATTATTGAATAGAAAATATCAGATCAGAATAAATCTGTATCATGTAAATTGTTCTTTGCATTGGAGAAGAAAATTAAAATATATATCCACCACCTTTTTAAGACCCAAATATGAGAATAGAGGTCTAAAATTTGAATATTTACATTCCATCAAGAAAACAAGATTTAAGTTTGTCTCTAACATCTCCAATACACTAACAAAATTGTCACACTCAAAATTTGAGATTTTGCGTCAGACTAGAAAACAGAAAAACTGAAAACTCACCAATTTTTTTTTCCTATTTGTCTTTAGTTTGAAACAAGCATCTCCAAAGGCATTTGTTGCGCCAATCAACAAAGTGAATTACACAAATGAGTATACAAAAATGTCTCGTGGGACAGTGAAAATAGATATGTGAATGTTGTAGTTAAAACATTTTCTCAAAGTATTAGTATTGACAAGGTCATCAAACTTGGAGTTAAGCTTCTTCGAGTAGCACAGATTTGCCTCCTAATGCTCCCATTCTGTGGGTATGAATTTGCAAAAGACCTTGCTTGACAAACTCAAAAACGACTTCGTCCCCAGGTAATATCTGGTTGGCTTTACAACATTCTCCCAAACCTGTTGCCATATCCACACGGCGCTGAGATACCTTGCCGCGAACGTTAAGTTTAACAAGCCATGATCTCCCAGTTGGGTCATGAATCATTACACTCTTCTTATTTAAAAGATCTTCAGCTATGGCTAGTTTCTTCCGAATTGTCTACAATTTGGAACATCAACAACATCAAGGGAGATAAAACTCCATATAGAGTGCAGTGCTTGTGGTATTTGTTGAAATGTTCCACATCGACCGTATTAATGAGAAAATAAGAGTTTAAATATTCTAACCTCACTCCAACTAGTACCAACACCTTTTGTGATAAAACCTCAAACTTGACGAATTGTGCAAGTGGTAATTTCCAAGTTGAAGACAATATCGGTGTTGTTGGAAGTGAGCTATATGGCTCGTCTCTCTGATAATTCTACATGGTATCAGAGCCAAGGAGCATGCCCATACTATACTGCCACGTGATGGGTGGGTCCCTTTGGCCCCACGTGATGATGGTGGGTCCCTTGGCCCTGCGTGTAGGGTGAGTCCCCTTGGCTCCACGTGGTTGTCGATGTGTGGATCTCCCACGTGTGACCCACTATTGGGTCTCCCATGTGGGGGCATGTTGAAATGTCCCACATCGACCGTATCAATAAGAAAATAAGAGTTTAAATATCCTAACCTTATTCTAACTAATACCGACGCCTAGGCCTCGTCTCTCTAATAATTCTATATGGCATCAGAGTTAGGGAGCGAGCCTGTACTATACTGCCACGTAATGGGTGGGTCTTCTTGGCCCCGCGCAATGATGGTGGATCCCTTGACCCCACGTGTAGGGAAAGTCCCCTTGGCTCCAAGTGGTTGTCGATGTGTGGATCTCCCACGTGTGACCCACTATTGGGTCTCACGTAAGGGGGCATGTTGAAATGTCTCACATTGATCTTATCAATGAGAAAATAAGAGTTTAAATATCCTAACCTTACTCCAGTCCTCTTGGCCCCGCGCAATGATGGTGGATCCCTTGGCCCCACGTGTAGGGTAAGTCTCATTGGCTCCACGTGGTTGTCGATGTGTGGATCTTCCACGTGTGACCCACTGTTGGGTCTCATGTGAATGGGCATGTTTAAATATCCTAATCTTACTCCAACTAATACCGAGACCTAGTGAGTCGTATGGCCCACCTCGCTGATAATTCTACAATATTCTAAAGATCTCTTTTACCATTTGTAATCATAAGAGGGGAAGTTTTCAAAAATATGTATAGTTGGCTTCAGAATTGGATGATAATTAACGTACTCACCGCGCGGTATTGCCTTGGATTGTTAAAGATTGCTTTAAAACACAAGTTCTTTGAATTGAACGCGACGGATTCAGTTGATGTTGCTTCTCTGTCATCGTGTACAGGTCTCTTCCCCGATATAACATGATTGCCTGCACATTACCAATTGATAAACAGTTCAAGAAAAGAATAAACAAAGCTGCTAGAGAAAATATATAGCGAATAACGTACACTTCCTTCTTCCAGAATTGAACACTTTGTTTTCACAATTTTCGTTGTAGTTGTCAGTTTGAAGTTCATTAATTTCTTCTTTTACTCGAGCCTGTCCGATGTTAAACAAAGGAATAGAACTGCCAATCCTCCAGCTGTCAGCTATCTCTACATCCTTCTCACAAGCAGTTGTATCATAGATTGCAACTTCAAACTTTGATTTGCCATCATATTTGAAAACCAAAAAATCCCCTTTTTCTAAATGATGATCCCTCACAAAATATTGCCAACCATCATCGAAGAATAAGCCATTCTTTCTCCCTTCCAATTCCACAGTCCTCCGTAATCCATTGGGGCCCCGAATAACACATTTGCAAAGTGACCGTCCATTGAAGTTCTTGACGAACTTAGGTGGTATACGCTGCAAAATGTAATTGATTTTGTAAAACCAAAGAATATGTACTTCTCAAAACAGAACTATTAACATGGAAACTCCAATCTGACGACTACAAGTCTACAAATACATTACCTAATCTTAATGGAGATGTCATGCCAACTTCCAATATACCAATTAATTAATTTATATACAGGATAAAACCTACTATACATTAACGTAAATGACATATGATGTGCTATTAAATATGCGGATCTAAAAAAAGGGTTTAACATGAAAGTAAGCGAACAATACAATCACATAAAAAACACAGTGCTTGAGAAGCACATATCTATTGGTGGTATGTGTTGGAAAATCAAATAAAAATAGGTTGTTAATGGTTAAAACAAGCTGTCGGTTTCTTTCCAGGGTGTTTTTCAGCAACTACAAAGATCATTGCTTCCTCCATGTGCTAGCCGAAAGGAGATTGAAAGACAGCAGAGATGTGAGCTGCTGTGTGCAAGCCGAAAGGTGGTTATTACAACCTGCCATGATGCAATGCATGTGTATGCCAACTATCAAAGTTGCTGCATGTGTTTGAAAGGGTGTAAAGATGTGGAACACCATCATTCATTATATGTATTGTTGGATTGTTTATTTTTTCAGTTTTGTATAAATAGGCCATCTTGCTAAGCCTTAGAGCATATCATCCAAATCCCATTTCCCATTCTCATTTTCAGCTTGTAAGCTATTGATTTTTTGTAAACTCTCTTTCCATATATCAAAGTCCAAGTGCCTTGTTTGTCAAAGCTTGTTGCTTCCCTCCTTTCTCTATTTCTTTGTCCAATTTTATTGAGAGTGAAAGTGAGAGGTGTGATAGAGTTTGTAAACTTATCACCCACATATTTTGGTATTGAGTTAGTAAACTCCTCAAAACCAACAATTGGTATCAGAGCCAGAATACCATTCTGGCAGGTGCAGCAATTATGGCGTCCAACTTAGTGCAACTCCAAGTTCCCACATTGAAGAAAGAAAATTATGAAAGATGGTGCATCCAATTCAAAGCATTGTTTGGATCACAAGAGCTATGGGAAGTTGTCAGTAATGGGTATGTTGTACCCACTACCAAGCAAGAAGCCACATATACTGCAGATCAAAGGAACACTCTCAAGGATTTACAAAAGAAGGACCAGAAGGCGTTGTATCTTCTTTATCAAGGATTAGAAGATTCAACGTTCGAGAAGGTTGCAGAAGCAATAACGAGCAAGCAAGTATGGGACACACTCAGTACAATCTACAAAGGAGTAGATCGGGTCAAGAAAGTGAGATTACAGTCACTTCGAGCAGATTTTGAAACTGCTCACATGAATGAAAGAGAGAGCATCTCCGACTATCACACAAGGCTCATTGCGATAGTAAATCAGATGAGGAGAAATGGCAAGAAACTCGATGAAGTACGAGTTGTGGAGAAAATCCTTCGGTCACTCACATCCAACTTTGAGCATGTGGTGACTGCCATTGAGGAATCGAAGGATTTGGAGACAATGAGCACAGAGGAATTGCTAGGATCCCTCATAGTTCACGAGCAACGCATTCAGAAGAATGCAAGCCCCACAACGCTAGAGCAAGCTTTGGAGTCAAAGTTGAATATTGACAAACCAAATGGAGGTCGTGGGCAGTGGAACTCACGTCGTGGGAGTTCATCCAACCGTAGCCGAGGACGAGCCCGAGGAAGAGGTCGAGGCTATGCACAAAATCAAGGTCAGTCTCAGGAGTGGAGATCTACTCGAGGAAAGGCGCATATCCAGTGTCACAACTGTAAGCAATATGGACATTATGCCAATGAATGTTCACATAAAAATGGTGAGCATGTCAACATGGCAGAATCAAGTGGAAATACTGATGAAGAACTTACAGTCTTGCTAGCACACCATGATTCCAGTAGCCAACAAGATGTTTGGTATTTGGACTCTGGTGCAAGCAATCACATGTGTGGAAAGAAGGATTTTTTTGCCGAACTCAAAGATGGGGCCTATGGATCTGTAAGTCTTGGTGACTCCTCAAAGTTTCCAGTTGAAGGCAAAGGGAAGATCAAGATCATCCAGAAGGATGGTAGAGAAGAATACATCTCCGATACCTACTACATACCAGGTATGAAGAGCAACATTCTGAGCATTGGTCAACTGCTCCAGAAAGGGTACATTATACATATGGAGAACATGTTTCTCACTATCAGGAATGCAAGGAGAAAGCTTATTGCACGTGTTCGAATGTCAAAGAACCAGATGTTTTCGTTGAATTTGAACACAAACATTGGAAGCTGCAACATCGGTGTAATGGAAGATGAGTCATGGAAATGGCATCTTCGATTTGGCCATCTTCATTTCAATGGCCTAAAGTTGCTGTCAAGTGGAGGAATGGTTCGTGGTCTACCCCAAATTGAAGCCACACGCCAAGTATGTGAAGGTTGTGTGCTTGGCAAGCAAGCACGACTATCGTTCCCTGTTGGTGATACATGGAGAGCAAAGGCACCACTGCAGTTGGTGCACACAGATATATGTGGTCCATTGGATCCCATGTCTTATGGAGGTAATAGGTATTTTATTACCTTCATTGATGATTTCTGTAGAAAGACTTGGGTCTATTTTCTCAAGGAGAAGTCAGCTGCCCTAAAAATTTTCAAGGAGTTCAAGGCACTCACAGAGGCTGAAAGTAACCACAAGCTTGTGGCTGTTAGATCAGATAGAGGTGGGGAGTACACCTCCAATGCTTTCCAAGCATACTGCAAGGAGCAAGGAATTAGGCATCAACTTACTGCTGCCTATACCCCACAGCAAAATGGGATAGCCGAAAGAAAGAATCGAACCATCCTTGACATGACAAGGTCCATGCTTAAGGAGAAGAATTTGCCAAAAGAGTTATGGGCAGAAGCTGTAGCTTGTTCGATTTATTTGTTGAATCGATGTCCAACAAAGAGTGTCAAGAGGATGACACCACAAGAGGCTTGGAGTGGATACAAGCCGAATGTTACACACCTAAGAATTTTTGGGTGTGTTGCATATGCTCAAGTTCCAGAAGCCAAGATGAGGAAACTTGATGATAGAGGTGAGAAGTGTGTGTTTGTGGGCTATAGTGAAGAGTCCAAGGCATACAAGCTCTACAACCCACTAACTGGCAAACTAGTGGTTAGTAGAGATGTCATCTTCAGTGAGGAAGAGACATGGAAGTGGAACAACAAAGAAGTCAGTAAAGAGAAGATCGTCTCCACTGATTTTGAAGAACCAGAAGTTGTACCACGTATTGAGCAACAGCCTGCTCAAACAATCACAACAACTCCAGTGCACAGAATTGCAAGGAGTGGTCCTACATCTAGTGAGGAAAGCAGCTCCTCAACTCCAGTAAGGTTAAGGAGTCTCACAGAGATTTATGGACAAGAAGAAGAAGAAACCAATTTTTTCTGCTTCTATGCAGATCATGAGCCTCTCTCATTCAATGAAACTGTGGAAGAAGATTGTTGGAAGAAAGCCATAGA
Organism: Pyrus communis; assembly: GCF_041283825.1. Taxonomy (NCBI): domain Eukaryota; kingdom Viridiplantae; phylum Streptophyta; class Magnoliopsida; order Rosales; family Rosaceae; genus Pyrus; species Pyrus communis. The sequence goes on from NC_142575.1 coordinate 28,081,440, forward strand.
AGAAGAGATCCATGCCATCGAGAAGAATGACACTTGGGAGTTAACAAAGCTCCCACCAAATCAGAAGGCTATTGGTGTCAAGTGGGTTTACAAGATCAAACGCATTGCAGATGGAAGTGTGGATTGATACAAATCAAGGCTTGTAGCAAAGGGCTACAAACAGAAGTATGGAGTGGACTATGATGAAGTCTATGCTCCAGTTGCAAGACTTGACACGGTAAGATTACTAATCTCTCTTGCCGCTCAGCATAAATGGAAAATTTATCAATTAGATGTCAAGTCAGCCTTCCTTAATGGAGTTCTTGAGGAAGAAGTGTACGTGGAACAACCAGAAGGCTTCCAAGTACAAGGAAAAGAAGATAAGGTGTATCGTTTGAAGAAAGCTTTGTATGGCCTCAAGCAAGCACCACGAGCTTGGAACTCAAGGATTGACAACTACCTTCACCAAAATGGATTTCAGAAATGTCCATACGAGCATTCAGTTTACATGAAGAACGGTGAAAAAGGGGAGTTCTTAATTATTTGTCTCTATGTAGATGACTTGTTGTTTATAGGAAACAATGAAGCAATGTTCTATGAGTTCAAGCAATCCATGTTCAGTGAATTCGAGATGACTGACAATGGATTAATGTCATACTTTCTTGGCATAGAGGTGAAGCAAGAAAGTGACGGTATCTACATCTCTTAACAAAAGTACATGAGAGATATATTGGAGAAATTCAATATGGACAAGTGCAATATTGTCAACACTCCAGTTGCAACTGGATTGAAGCGGTCCAAGGAAGGAGAAGGTGAGTTTGTAAACTCAACCGTGTACAAAAGCTTGGTTGGAAGCCTAAGGTACCTTACAATCACAAGACCTGATATAGTTTATGGTGTTGGACTCGTGAGTCGATACATGGAAACACCAAGGGAGTCTCATTGGCTGGCCGCCAAGAGAATTTTGAGGTACATAAGAGGTACTCTAAACTATGGTCTATTTTATAATTTTGGTGAAGATGCAAAATTATTTGGTTATTCAGATAGTGATTGGGGAGGTGACCAAGATGAAAGGAAAAACACAACTGGCTATGTGTTTTTTCTAGGATCAACAGCTTTCTCATGGACTTCAAAGAAGCAATCAATTGTTGCTTTGTCATCGTGTGAAGCCGAGTACGTTGATGTAGCCTCAATCGTGTGTGAGGCAATTTGGTTAAGAAATCTGTTGAAGTCAGTGTGTCATCCACAAGTGGAATCGACTGTGATTCATGTGGATAACATCTCAGCTATCAAGCTTGCTAGGAATCCAGTCCAACATGGAAGGAGTAAGCACATCGTTACCAGGTTCCATTTTTTGAGGGATCATGTGAAGCAAAAGACAATTGAGCTTGTCTATTGTCACACGAAGGAACAAGTGGCAGACATCTTCACTAAGCCACTGCCAGTTGAGCCATTCAAGTTGCTACGTGAAATGCTAGGGATAAAGGCGTTTTAATTTGAGGAGGTGTGTTGGAAAATCAAATAAAAACAGGTTGTTAATGGTTAAAACAAGCTGTCAGTTTCTTTCCAGGGTGTTTTTCAGCAACTACAAAGATCATTGCTTCCTCCATGTGCTAGCCGAAAGGAGATTGAAAGACAGCAGAGATGTGAGCTGCTGTGTGCAAGCCGAAAGGTGGTTATTACAACCTGCCATGATGCAATGCATGTGTATGCCAACTATCAAAGTTGCTGCATGTGTTTGAAAGGGTGTAAAGATGTGGAACACCATCATTCATTATATGTATTGTTGGATTGTTTATTTTTTCAGTTTTGTATAAATAGGCCATCTTGCTAAGCCTTAGAGCATATCATCCAAATCCCATTTCCCATTCTCATTTTCAGCTTGTAAGCTATTGATTTTTTGTAAACTCTCTTTTCATATATCAAAGTCCAAGTGCCTTGTTTGTCAAAGCTTGTTGCTTCCCTCCTTTCTCTATTTCTTTGTCCAATTTTATTGAGAGTGAAAGTGAGAGGTGTGATAGAGTTTGTAAACTTATCACCCACATATTTTGGTATTGAGTTAGCAAACTCTTGTGAATACCAACAGTATGACCCTCAGAAACCTCGCTTTTCCGGTAGACGTGCTATGGTGGCAAATTTGCCTCCTTAATGTGCACCCGCTAGTGAGAAGTGGTTTCAAACACGAACCATGAACAGGTTATTATCAACCTTCAACTAGCTAGAATTCATGGGCATCTTTCAGAATCTAACATATTGATTAAACTTGAAGGGCGCCAAAGAATAGTCTTGGAAGAAAACAAGAACCGAACACACAGAAATCATGAAAGCAGAAAGAAAAGAGAGATTCTTGATTCTTGATTTATGTATCTTTAAATTATAGGGAGAAAGAAGTCTGAGGATGTTACGTACCAGATGCCGGGAGAAGTCACGGAGTAGGATAGTGTAGAAAGATTGTTTCTTTTGTGAATGCTTCACTAGTTTCCTTGCCATTTCGACTTTTGGTATTCCTTTCAAACTAGATAGTTCGCTCGGGACTCTACAGAACAGATGATTGGCTTATTGAAACAAGAGCAGCTGACAACCCTTCTGGTCTTCAGTGAATCCGACACTTCAAAGCTTTTTATGAGTTTACTGCTTGATATCTGCAGCTCGTTTTTGCTTGTCTTTAATCCTATCTGTTCTTATATATCGGTTTCTTGTGGCCCAATTGAAAGAGCTTTCCCTTTCGTTTTGGGGAGCTTTATGTTTCCTAGTTTTATTTTTTTCGATAATTTTGTCACCCCGTACAAAACCTCCACAAAGGGAGCTTTCTCTTCCAATTAAAAGAGCTTTCCCTTTCTTTCTTTTTGGGTAACTTAACCTTTTCTAGATGACCATATGCGAATGGACCAAAGGATACCTAGCCCACGATAGCCATACAGGCAGCCCATAAGATTTTCAGTAGGCCCAAAAGCTTGGAGTCTAATCACATGTCCAATCTTGATGCACCGTGACAGCATGCCAAGAAGCTAGGTTTCTAATGTTTTAATTTGGGAATGTGCTATGCACACACTTCATTTTATTTCTCATATACCATTTGATAATTTCTATCCGTTGATCTTCTTCAATTCATCTGATTCGACAACCAAAAATTAAAAAGATGTGTGAGAAGTAAAATGAAATGTGTAGATATCACACCCCTTAATTTGTTTAGTTAAAATATGTGCTGGTCTGGTTTTTGCAAATGGATTACTGATGGCATGAAATGAAAGAATCACAAGTAGGTAAAGTTAAGTAGTTTTAAAAGGCGATGCCGAAGTTAAGTAATTTCATGGACAGCTTCGTCTGAATGAAAGTTTTGAGGCATTAGGCGATACTTTCACGAGATTTAAAATTATTAATATATATATTATAATATAATATGTAAAACAAATGCCCATTGTCATTTAAAAATGCACAAATCACAAAAAAAAATTTAACTCTCAAACATACTTAAAAAATAAGATAAAAAAATAATCATTTATCCAAATCTCTTCATCTAAATTAAAGGTAATATCTTCTTCTTCTCCGTTGCCAAGTTTCCATTTCAAAAAATAAAAAAATAAAAATTCATATCCAAACGCAGCACTTCAGTCGTTTAGGCACACCTCGATCACGTCTAAGTAAGTTTAAGCTTACTCTGCTGGGCAGAGGTGTTTTCATCATTGCTCCGCCTTCAAGGCCGCTTAGACCAATCTTAAGGTGCGTTTTCTATAACATTCGGAGAAAGTAATCGCCGGGATTTGCCTCCTAATGCTTCCACTCTGTAGATATGAATTTGCAAAAGACTTTGCTTGACAAACTCAAAAACGACTTCGTCCCAGGTAAAACCTGGTTGGCTTTACACAGCATTCTCCCAAACCAGCTGCCATATCCACACGACACTGGGAACCCTTGCCGCGAACGTCAAGTTTAACGAGCCATAATCTCCCAGTTGGATCCTGAATCATTATACCCTTCTTATTTAAAACATCTTCAGCTACGGCTAGTTTCTTTGGGATTGTCTGCAATTTAGAACATCAACGACGTCAATGGAGAAAAAATTCCATATATAGTGCAGTGCTTATGATATTCTAACGATCCCTTTTACCATTTGCTATCATAAGAGGGAAAGTTTTCAACAAAAAAAAAAAAAAAAAAAAAAAAAAATATATATATATATATATATAGTTAGCTTCAGAATTGGATGATAATTAACATACTCACCGCACGATATCTCCTTGGATGATAAGTAACATAATCACATGTCCAATCTTGATGCACCGTGACAGCATGCCAAGAAGCTAGTTTTCTAATGTTTTAATTTGTTTAGTTAAAATATGTGCTTGTCTGTTTTTTGCAAATGAATTACTGATGGCATGAAATGAAAGAATCACAAGTAGGTAAAGTTAAGTCGTTTTAAAAGGTGATGGCGAAGTTAAGTAATTTCATGGATAACTTCGTTTGGACGAAAGTTTTGAGGCATTAGACGATATTCTCACGAGACCTAAAATTATTAATATATATATTATGTATAATATAATATGTAAAATAAATGCCCATTGTCATTTAAAAAAGCACAAATCACAAAAAAAAAAGTTAAACATACTAAAAAAAAGAGTCACTCATCCAAATCTCTTCATCTAAATTAAAGGTAATATCTTCTTCTTCTTCGTTGCCAAGTTTCCATTTAAAAAAAAAAAAAAAAAAAAAAAATCATAGTCAAACGCAGCACTTCAGTCGTTTAGGCGCACCTCGATCACGTCTAGGTAAGTTTAAGCTTAATCTGCTGGGCAGAGGTGTTTTCATCATTGCTCCGCCTTCAAGGCCGCTTAGACCAATCTTAAGGCGCATTTTCTATAACATTCGGAGAAAGTAATCGCAGTGATTTGCCTCCTAATGCTTCCACTCTGTAGATATGAATTTGCAAAAGACTTTGCTTGACAAACTCAAAAACGACTTCGTCCCCAGGTAAAACCTGGTTGGCTTTACAGCATTCTCCCAGACCAGTGGCCATATCCACACGACACTGAGAACCCTTGCCGCGAACGTCAAGTTTAACGAGCCACGATCTCCCAGTCGGATCCTGAATCATTATACACTTCTTATTTAAAACATCTTCAGCTACGGCTAGTTTCTTTGGGATTGTCTGCAATTTAGAACATCAACGACGTCAATGGAGAAAAAAATTCCATATATAGTGCAGTGCTTATGATATTCTAACGATCTCTTTACCATTTGCAATCATAAGAGGGAAAGTTATATAAAAATATATATATATATATATAGTTAGCCTCAGAATTGGATGATAATTAACGTACTCACCGCGCGATATCGCCTTGGATTGTTAAAGATTGCTATAAAACACGAGTTCTTCGATTTGAACAAGACGGATTGAGTTGATGTTGCTTCTCTGTGATCGTGTGCAGGTATCTTCCCCGATATCAGATGATTGCCTGTACATTACCAACAGTTCGAGAAGAAAAGAACAAACAAAGCTGCTAGAGAAAATAAATAGCACATACAGATCTTTTGTAGAAGCCAATAACTTACATTTCTTTCTTCCGGAAATGAACACTTTGTTTTCACGGTTTTCGTTGTAGTTTTCAGTTTCAAGTTCAACAATTTCTTCTTTTACTCGAGCATGTCCGTTGTTAAACAAAGGAACAGAACTGCGAATCCTCCAGCTGTCAGCTATCTCTACATCCTTCTCACAAGCAGTAGTATCATAGATTGCGACTTTGAACTTTGATTCGCCATCATATTTGAAAACCAAAAGATCCCCGTTTTCTAAATGATGATCCTTCACAAAATATTGCCAACCACCATTGAAGAATAAGCCATTCTTTCTCTCTTCCAATTCCACAGTCCTTCGTAATCCACTGGGGCCTCGAAGAACACATTTGCAAGGTGACCATCCATTGAAGTTCTTGACGAATTTAGGTGGTATACGCTACAAAATTTAATTGCTTTTTTAAAACCAATATATATGTGCTTCTCAATACTAAACTATGAACATGGAAACTCATCTGATCTGATGACTATATGACAAGTTAGTGTTAACAAAAACAACATAACACTGATTGTCAAATTTGAGCTACAAGAAGTCTACAAACTCCTTGAGCAAGTCCCAGTTCCAGCTGACATTCAGTTTATCAATATAATACGGCAATAGAAACATGGTACACACAAGGATACTGCCCACCCCAACCAACAACCCCCCCGGTGACATCCCACATTGCCCAGGGGAGTAATCCTTAAATGTATATTCCCATCCTTACCTAGCACGAGGCCTTTTGGGAGCTCACTGGCTTCGGGTTCTGTAGGAACTCCGAAGTTAAGCGAGAAGGGGGCTTGAGCAATCTCATGATGGGTGACCCACTGGGAAGTTGCTCGTGAGTTCCCAAAAACAAAACCGTGAGGGCGTGGTCGGGGCCCAAAGCGGACAATATCGTGCTACGGTGGTGGAGCGGGCCCGGGAAGTAGTCCCGCCCGGGCCGGGATGTGACAAATTGGTATCAAAGCCTAACCCTGACTGTGGTGTGCCGACGAGGACGTCGGGCCCCTAAGGAGGGTGGATTGTGACATCCCACATCGCCCAGGGGAGTGATCCTTATATGTATATTCTCATCCCTACCTAGCACGAGGCCTTTTGGGAGCTCACTGGCTTCGGGTTCCATGGGAACTCCGAAGTTAAGTGAGTAGCGCACGAGAGCACTCCCATGATGGGTGACCCACTGGGAAGTTCTCGTGTGAGTTCCCAGAAACAAAACCGTGAGGTCGTGGTTGGGGCCCAAAGTGGACAATATCGTGCTACGGTGGTGGAGCGGGCTCGGGAAGTGGTCCGCCCCGGGCGGGGATGTGACAATTTGGTATCAAAGCCTAACCCTGGTCGCGTGTGTGCCGACGAGGACGTCGGACCCCTAAGGGGGGTGGATTGTGACATCCCACATTGCCCAGGGGAGTGATCCTTAAATGTATATTCCTATCCTTACCTAGCACGAGGCATTTTGGGAGCTCACTGGCTTCGGGTTCTGTAGAAACTCCGAAGTTAAGCAAGAAGGGGGCTTGAGCAATCCCATGATGGGTGACCCACTGGGAAGTTGCTCGTGAGTTCCCAAAAACAAAACCGTGAGGGCGTGGTCGGGGCCCAAAGCGGACAATATCGTGCTACGGTGGTGGAGCGGGCCGGGATGTGACACCCCCCCCCTCGGCCCCCGCCGGGAGGGCCTTTGACCCTCAGAAACCTCGCTTTTCCTCTAGTGAAAAGAAGTAGTTTCAAATATGACCACGAACAGGTTATCATCAACCTTCAACTAGCTGAATTCATGGGCATCTTTCCGAATCTAACATATTGTTTAAACTTGAAGGCATGCCGAACATTAAGCTTAAAAAAAAACAAGAAGGCAGAAAGAAAGAGGCAATCTTGTTTATTGATTCTTGAAATTATAGTGAGAAAAAAGTCTGAGGATGTTACATACCAGATGCCGCGCGTAATCACCGAGTAGGATGGTGTAGAAAGATTGTTTCTTTTGTGAATGCTTCACTAGTTTCCTTGCCATTCCAACTTTTGGTATTCCTTTCCGACCAGATAGGTCAAGTATTTAGAAAGCCTAGCCAACAACAGTAAGAACTACAAACACAAGTTCCTAGCCCACTATAGCACAGTAAATGTAATGCATGGATGAAAACAGAGAGATGATTATTGAAATCTCAAGCACAACTAGACCCAAAGAACATGTAGAGAACTAATATCTGTTTATATAAAATAATTCAACACAATTAAACACTAGCTCAACTTCCTAATCCACTACAACATAAGAAATAATAATCACCAAGTTCCAACCCAACCACATAACTAAAAAACACAATATTCTAAATACTTGATTACTAAGGATATTAACTAGATTTGAAAACTTAAAGGACCATCCAGAATATCAAGATCCCTACTTAATCAACCTCCTTAATACACTGCATCAAAATGACTATTACTAAATGACAACACAATTCCTAATTAAAACACCACTTAAGAGAAATCAAGTTACTAGGAATATTAAATCGAATTTGAAGTGGCCACCAAACCACAATTAATGGCAGTGCATCTAAAGCTTTTTATGAGTTTATTGCTTGATATATGCAGCTTGTTTTTGCTTTTCTCTAGTCCTATTTGTTCTTCTTATATATCGGTTTCTTGCGGCTTAATTAGAAGATCTTTTTCCTTTCTTGTTGGGTAACTTTACTTTCAAGTATGTTTCCTAGTAATGTTAGGGAGACTAAGTTTATAGATAAAATTTACAAACTAAATAATATGTTACCAATAAGAATGAACATGTTTATTAACGCTTAAGTAATAAACCAATCATCAACTTCCATGTTCTTTAGTTTTTTTAAATTTTGTCTACAAATTTAGTCTCTCTAGCATTATCTTTTATTTTTTGATAAAAAGGAGCTTTCCCTTTCAATTAAAAAATCTTTCTTTTTCGCTACTTTGTACTACGGTCTAGTGGTATTCCTCTTCACTTGTAAGTGAGAGGTTTTAGGTTAGATTCTTGCTAAAGATGAATTTAAACAATATTATTGTTAGCACATTGTGAGGCTAAACCCACCCCCTTCCTTTAGTGTAGATAATATAGTTTGTTGTAAAAAAAAAAAAAAAAAAAATAAAAGAGATTTCCCTTTCTCTTTGGGTAACTTTACCTTGTTAGGTTAAATCCAACGGTCTCAAAAAAAAGTTTGGATCCCTTATAAAGGGTAATGTTAGAGATGCCAAATTTTGCAAACCAGATTATATGAATGGTGATTATTGAATTACTACTTAAGTTTTGATCAGTTTGCAAATTTGTTAAAAATTTTGATCTCAACATTATTCTAGTACAAAACCTCCACAAAAAGCCACTCATTGTAGCCTATAACTACATCTTGCTACACTCGTCTCTAAATGACCAAATGAAAATGGACCTAAGGAATACCCGGCCCACAATACCATAACTAACAGCCCATAAGAGTTTCAGTAGGCTCATCTTCTTCATTGCCAAGTCTCTATTAAAAAAAATAAGGCCCCAGTCGAATGCCTCAGGCGCACGTCTAAGCGAGTTTAAGTGTACTCTCACTCAGTAGGGGCGTTTTCATCATCACCGTGCCCCAAAGCCGTCTAGGCGCGTTTTTGAAACATTGGGAGAAAGTAACTGCAGTTAGTATTTCTCCAAAGAACCGCACAATGAAGCATCAAACCCTACTTGTCTATTTAGAAGCTGTTAACAAAATACATGTTTTAGGCTTAGTTTAAGCACAACACACGGATTCCATTGTTGCAGTCAGTCTAACGTCCTTCCTTCTATTAAGCAATGCATGCATCTAACAATGCATAAACTTCTCACAGTTATATGATCTTATCACGTCTTAATTTCTGACAATTTGTTCACACCAAAACTGCTTTTTCATTCTCTTCAACATCTGATAAATCCGGTAAATCCAACACGCTCCATTTCGTGCGCAGTGTTATGAACAAAAGCGTGCTGGCTTGACAGGAGAGGCCACAGATCAAACCAATCCACAAACCCTGCAACGAAAAATGAAGCACCAAAATGTGATTTGAAAAAATAAAATAAAACCAAAACAAATCAACTTATTAATGTATTATCTTACCTTGGCATGTAATTTGAACTTAAATCCAAGAAGACTGGAGATTGTCATACCAATCAAATAGAATGTTGCTAAGTTTACATACACAGTCAAGTGTTGCCACCCACATCCTCTGGCCACACCTGAAATACCAAAAATCCGCTAAGTTACGGGAAAAAGAGCAATGTAGAACTAACCCTACAAAAAAGTGGTTGATCATAACCTGATAAGACACCTTGAACGGAATCCACGACTATGGAAATTGTAAGCAATGGTACCATGGAAGCAAATTGATCTGCTATTATATGGCTGTCGCTGAAGAAGTGAGTCCAGGTATTGTGACCAAGTGCTAGAGCCAAAACAATAGCAAAAGAAAGAAGCAGAGAGAGCTTAAAAGTCACAGCCACTGCATTCTTCGCTTTGTTGGGATTTCCTGCGCCTAATTCATTTGACACCCTTGTGCTACGCCACAATAAGTAAACCTTGTTTCAATGAACGAAACAGAATGTAATAATCGAACAAATTAAAAGGAAAACACAACACAAGAATTGTTAGTCAACCAACCTTGCAGCAGCACTTAGGCCATACATAATCATGTATGCAATTGCTTCTGTATTCACACTGAAGAGATGATTATAAAAAGGTTACTTGAGGTAGGAAGCAAGAATAGGTTTAGATGACAAAAAAGGTACATTGAAGCTTACCACATTGCAATTAGTGAAGTGGTTTCTTTCGAATTCGGCATCAATCCTCCCATCAACACCAGAATTTCAAAAGCCCATTCCTCCAAACTGGATATATTTTGCACTAGTTTTAAGTTAAATAATGCAATTAAGTTCTGAATCCTATTGACAATAATTCTGATAAATTATAGTTGTTGTGCAGCATCTGAATCTGATGTCCATGCTTTAAAGTATAAACCCTTCATTTGGATTATAATTCGGTTTCGATATTCTTTCAGTATTAGTTCTATCTTCTATGTTACGGTTCTATGTCTGATGCAGAAAAGGTTTCCAAAAAGCTTAATGCAGCATTGTTAACTTTTAACACTAAAAGTAAGGAAAAATGTGATACTTACCATACCATTAGTGCTGAGGGGAGGGCAAGTTTTAAATCATAAACAACATAATGAAATGATTCTAATGAGAATCCTTGCCATGTATGCTCAAACTTCTTTGAGCAGACGACATACGTGGCCAACGCAAGCACGGATATCCATAACGAAATTGAAGCTGCTAGTGGAGCTCCCTTGTAACCAAGAGCTGTCCAATGTACCAAACCATAAGCAATGCCAACATGAATAACAACAGGTACAAGCGAAAAGACTAACGGCAGGACAACAAATTGTGTCTGAATAAATCTCAAGATGTTTTGCAGGAATCCATACGCAAATAATCCCGGAATCAGAAACTTCATAAAAACAGCAGCGGATTTGGAAATTTGAGGATCTTGATAGAGTATAATAAGTATAGGTTCTGTGTTGATTTTTCTGATTTGAATGGTAATACTTCAAAATTTCATATCTTCAGGCCTTACGGGAAGGCTTTGATATATACACCACAACAACAACTTTACACATTAAACTACAAACTAACAACACACACACATGCAATCTGTAAGAGACAGCATGCACACACATGCCGCAGCACCACCTATACACCTTTACACATTAAACTACAAACTAACAGCACACACACATGCAATCTGTAAGAGACAGCATGCACACACATGCCTTTCCCTGCTGTCCATGAGTCAGCAACCACATGCACATTCCTTTCCATAGTGCACACCCTTGCTGTCTTTCCTTTACCCATGCTTGCCGTGCTGTATGTTTGCTGTGCTGTCTGTAAGTGACAGCAACGTGCTGTCCTTCTTCCAATACTCCCCCTCAAGCTGGATCTAGTAGGTTGATGGATCCAAGCTTGGAGATGAGTCTTTGAAACTGATGAGAAGCCAGAGGTTTGGTGAATATATCAGCCAGCTGATCGAAGCTTTTTACATAATGTGTCTGAATCACCTGCGACTGTACTTGTTCACGGACATAGTGACAGTCGACTTCAATATGCTTCGTCCTCTCGTGAAAGACGGGGTTTGATGCTATGTGCATGGCAGCTTGGTTGTCACAAAATAAGGTCATTGGTTGAGCTGTGAACACACCTAAGTCACATAAAAGTCCTTTTAGCCATATCAGCTCACACGCGGTTGAGGCCATTGCATGATATTCAGCTTCGGCACTTGATCTTGCGATGACAGTTTGTTTCTTGCTCTTCCACGTGACCAGGTTTCCACCAACAAAGGTACAATAACCAGTGGTGGACTTGCGATCGATTGCGTTTCCTGCCCAATCAGCATCACAGTACCCCATGATTTGAGTGTTGTCATTCTTTGCCATGAGGATGCCACGACCAACCTACCCTTTTAAGTAACGTAAGATTCTTTTGACAAGGTTCAGATGCTCGATGGTGGGAGAGTGCATGAACTGACTGGCAATACTTACTGAATGTGAGATGTCTGGTCTGGTGATCGTTAGGTAGATCAGCTTGCCAACAAGCCTCTAATATAAGCTGATATCCGAGAGTGGCGTGCCTCCCAAGTCAAGCTTGAGCTTGCTATCAAGAGGGGTAAGTGCAGGCTTGGCATCACTCATATTGGCATCTTTAAGTAGGTCCATGACGTACTTTCGTTGATTAAGAAATAGTCCCTTGTAAGAAGATGCCATTTCGATTCCAAGAAAATACTTCAACACCCCAAGATCTTTAACCGCAAATTGTTGTTGAAGTGACTGTTTGAGTGTGGTGATTTCAGCAGCATTATCACCTGTAATTATTAAGTCATCCACATATATCAACACAACTAATTTGCTTGCAGCTCTTGTGCGAACAAATAATGATGAATCTGCATTATTCCTTTTGAAACCAATGCTATGAAGAACAGTACTTAGTTTTGCATACCAAGCACGTGGTGATTGCTTCAGTCCATAAATTGACTTATGTAACTTACACACCAAATTAGGCTCTTGGCTTTGAGGGTGTCCTGGTGGCAATCTCATATAGACTTCTTCTTCAAGATCACCATGTAGAAAGGCGTTCTTCACGTCCATTTGATACATAGACCAACCTTTATTGACGGCAACAGACAATAGAACCCTTACTGAGTTCATTTTTGCAACAGGAGCAAATGTTTCCTTGTAATCCACCTCAAATGTTTGAGTGAATCCTCGAGCCACCAGCCTGGCTTTATGCCTCTCAATCGAACCATCAGAATTAAACTTGATCTTATAGATCCACTTACAGCCCACTGCCTTTTTTCCTTGTGGAAGTTTGGTGATGCTCCAGGTTTTGTGTTGGTCTAGTGCTTTGAGTTCATCTCTCATTGCTTCTTTCCACACATCTTGATTATTAGCCTCATAAAAGTTTTGAGGCTCACTGTGACTTGAAATGTTGTTAAGAAAGGCAGCATGAGATGGAGTTACCTTTTGATACGACACGCAATTTGAAATTGGATGCCTCGGTTTATATGTGACAAAATCTTGAAACCTTGTGGGAGGTTGTCTATCACGCCGAGGATTGCGTCGAGGTACTAGGAGGTTTGTCTCATCCTCGTTCAAATTGTCATCCACACCTTGAGGATTTTCTATGTTGCCGTTGTCATCATCATGCACAGAATTATCAGGATGAGTACCTTCATTATTGACTTCAATGGGAGGTGTAGAAGTACAGATTCTTGGTAGAGGAATTAGGTCTAAGATGCACTCCCCCTGACTTGTGGCTTCATGTGATTTGCTGAAAAAAGGGTTAGCTTCATGGAATCGTACATCTTTAGATACAATTATTTTTCTTAGTTGAGGATCATAGCACTTATATCCTTTTTGTGTTGATGAATAACCAAGAAAAATACATTTGAGAGCTCTAGGGTCCAACTTATCTCGATGGTGTGACTGTATATGAACAAAACAAACACAGCCAAAGACTCTAAGATGTGAAAGGTCAATTTTTCTTCCTTTCATGACTTCAAGTGGAGATTTAAACCCCAAGACTCGGCTAGGAAGTCTATTGATGATGTACACAGCCGCCATGACTCCTTGTGACCAAAATCTCTTTGGTACGTTCATTTGTAACATTAATGCTCTCGTTTTTTTCCAGAATGTCACGATTTTTCCTTTCAGCTACACCATTTTGTTGAGGTGTGCCGACACAACTTGTTTGATGCATGATACCATGTTTGCTCAAATATAATGACATGATATAGGACATATATTCGGTGCCATTGTCAGATCTTAAGGTTTGAATTTGAGAGGAAAAATGGTTCTTAACAAGATTGTGAAAATCCTTAAAAACTTCAATCACTTCACTCTTAGACTTTAAAAGGTACAACCATGTGGCTCTAGAGAAATCATCGACAAAAGTTACATAATACTTATAACCATCAAAAGATTCAAACGTTGGTCCCCATACATCTGAGTGAACTAGTTCGAAAACTTTACTAGTCCTAGATAAGGATGAGGTAAAAGGCAATCTGGTGGCTCTAGACAAATGACATGTTTCACACGAAATTAAATCATTACCTAAGTTTGGAAACAAGGAAGACAAAACAGGTTGGGAAAGATGAGCTAAACGTTGATGCCACAATTGACTATCTTGGGATGGACTGGACTTGGCTTGAAATCCTCTGGGACTGTTTTTTTATATGTAATAGAGGCCATCAAGGTAAAACCCTTCACCAATCGTCTTCTTGGTGAGGCAATCCTGAAAAATGACATTGTGAGGAGAGAAAATGGCCAAACAATTTAAGGTATTGGTGATTTTTCCCACAGATAGAAGTTGAAATGGAAAAGAAGGAACAAATAAGGCTACTGACTCAATTTTGTCCGATATTAAGTTGATATTTCCCTTCCCTAAAACCTTAGATCTCTCACCATTGGCAGTTGAGACTTGAGACGGTTTTGAAAAATTTTCAAACTTGTGAAACTTAGAAACATGGTTGGTCATATGATCTGTGGCACCCGAATCAACAATCCACAAATCATGCATCATATTTACATTAAGAGCAGTTTTAAAAGCAGTCATGATACCTTGCATGTCATCTTGGGCCATGTGTTGTGTTTCTGTCAGAAATCCAGCAAATTTGCCTAACAAAGCTATTGAACTTCCATCTTCAAAGCCGACCGTTTGGTCACTCTTAATCCTTTCTTTCTTGCTTTGAAGATACACTGCAAACTCATTTATGAGTGCAGCTGGATTTGCAGTGAAGCTCTTGAGTGCATCAGACCTATGAGAGGTTGAGGTAGTTGCATTGTTGGCTCTATGTGGTGCACGGTTCAGTCTTTGTGAGCCCTTGTTATCCTTCATGAACTCTGGCTTTAATTCTGGATGTAAAATCCAGCATGTCTCCTTAACGTGACCAGTATAGTTGCAGTGTTGGCACTTTAAGTGTGGATTCTTCACTTTGTATTTTCTTTCTTTGGCTAGATAAGCCATTGCTTCAGTTACACTGGTCTTTGTGCCAGTGTTCATGACTTTCCTTCGTACTTCTTCACGTTGGATTGTTGCACATACGCTGGTGAAGGAAGGTAGTTCGGGGTTCATGAGTATGTGGCTTCGTAGGTCTTCGTATCCTGGATCGAGACTTGACAAGAGTTGGAATATCTTGTCTTCTTCTGCCCTTTTTAGTAGTAAAGACGCCTCAGTTGTGTGAGGCCGATACATTTCCAGCTCATTCCACATGCTCTTCATGCTGCCTAGAAGTTGAACAAAGGGCTTTCCTTCTTGTTGTATGTTGGAAATGTTCTTCTTCAATTGAAACACACGTGCAACATTGTTCTGGCTGCCATACATTTCCTTGACTGTCTGCCATAGTTTGAATGATGATTCAGAATAACTGAATATTTCAGCTAGTTTACGTTCCATGGAATTTAGGAGCCATGACATAACTAGCTGATCCTTGCAAAGCCAGATTTCATAAGTTGGTGAAGAAACATCAGGAACTTCGATGCTTCCATTTATGAACCCTAGCTTGGACCTTCCACCTAGGGCAAGACTCACTGCTCTTGACCAAGGTAAGTAATTAAACTCATTTAACAAGATCGAGCTTAATCTTTGATTTGGATTGACATCCACCTCAGACACGGTTGAGGAGGAAGGTATCTGGGAATCTCCAAACGAATAAGAATTCTCTTCCGCCATATAAAGACCTATAAGAATAAAGAAAGAATTTTTCTTCCTTTTTTTTTTCTTTTTTTTTTCCCTTTTTTTTTATTTTTTATTTTATATATATAAAAAAAAAACAAATTCACCAATCCACCAGCAAACCCAATCAAAAGACTTTATTGCTTCAATTGCTTATTCTGCTCTATCCTGTTGCTTTCGGAAAGAGGAGGAACAAGACCCACACTCTGTGTGCAGTGCGGTCGCCTCTCCAGTGGGTCTCCAATCAAACACTTGGCGACAAAGTCCCTGCCTTGTTGCGAGAGAGAGCTTGGTATCTCCGGTGCATCGCCGGAAAACCCGATTCGGTACAGCGCTGATACCGGGTCGCAAACGTCGGATACCACAGTCTGAGTATTACAGAGACACTGTTGCTATTGGAGTTTTCTCTGCAGAAGCAACAAGCTGTGCAGAGGCAGCAGCAAGAAGTTGCGCACAGGCAGCAGCAAGAGGCTTTGCAGAGACAGGTTATTTTTCCTGCTCTGATACCATGTTGATTTTTCTGATTTGAATGGTAATACTTCAAAATTTCATATCTTCAGGCCTTACGAGAAGGCTTTGATATATACACCACAACAACAACTTTACACATTAAACTACAAACTAACAGCACACACACATGCAATCTGTAAGAGACAGCATGCACACACATGCCGCAGCACCACCTATACACCTTTACACATTAAACTACAAACTAACAGCACACACACATGCAATCTGTAAGAGACAGCATGCACACACATGCCTTTCCCTGTTGTCCATGAGTCAGCAACCACATGCACATTCCTTTCCAGAGTGCACACCCTTGCTGTCTTTCCTTTACCCATGCTTGCCGTGCTGTATGTTTGTTGTGCTGTCTGTAAGTGACAGCACCGTGCTGTCCTTCTTCCAATATTCTGTATAGAACCAGATTATAGATATGATGAAACAGAAAAAGAAAGATACGATGCAGGAAGCTTGTAGATAAATGCCCAACATTTTATACAACTTTGCACCAAACCCTTGCCCACAAAGCGTCTCTAGAGCTCCACTTAACCCAACCTACACCAAAGTTTCAAACAATTAGAATACTAAAAGCAAAATGATAACCGCACATTCTTTTTCTCCCTACACTCATGTTTCGTTATGTTCGTCCTTCTACCATTTTCCAAAATTTGTATTAGATTTTGAAGAAATTACAAAATATTGTAAAGAGAAATATGGTATGAATGAGGAAAAGTGGAAAAGTTACCATGAAAGCGCAGCCAGTGACAATGGCCCATGAATTGGCAAGGGTTGCACCGGCCAACTTAAGGTCGCCAAGGTGGCCGGCGAACATGACTGACACCAAAGTGATCAAGTAGTAAAAAAGATTGGTAAAAACCATTGGCAGTGAAAACATGACCTGTTTCTTGGCCTCCTCCACATCCAACACTTTCTTCCACCACCACCTTGGTAAATTTTTAGCTCCTTCTTGATCTCCATCACCGCCGCCGCCACCACCACCTGCCTCTACTAAGAGCACTTCAGTATTTTCACTCCTCTCTAAACCTCCAGAGCTTGCCAACATTGCTATATATCTACTTCCTCTTCTTTTCTAATGTTCCCCTTCCTCTTCTGCTGCTGCTTCTTCTTCTCCTTGTTTTCTTTTACTTTTCCTAACTGTTCCTGAGAGATATCGGCAAAACTATAAGGTGGCATGCCAAAGCTGACTTGTTTATTAAACTTACCACTTAACGTCCAAAATTAATATTTGTATTTCTTCGGTTTGTTACGTGGAAAAGAAATTTGATATCTGTACATATTGGCATATTCCTTATATTTTATATTTAGAAAAATTAGAATCCTTTATAGTTTTATAGTTTTTCTATATCATTTAGATCTTTTTAAAATTTGATTAAAACGTTTTGACCAATAACCATCTCAAGCTAAATTACATGTCATTAATTTTTTTTTTAAATTAAAATAATTTTTGAATTTATTCTTTTATTTGTATGATGCACTTTTCCTTATTTAGTGGAGATATTAGTAATTAAACTATATTTTCTCTTATTCCAGATATGTTTTTTCGATCATAGTTTTTTTTTTCTTTTCGTTATGCAAACATTTAATATTTTTTTTTTCCAAATGGTTTTTTTTTTCAAGATAGTTGGTGATCAACATAAAAGCTCCGTGTAATTTTTTCAATTTTTTTGTGATTTTTTTTTTTTTGCTGTTTTTTTAAGTATAGTTGTTGATGAATTATTATTAGGTACAATACATTACGTATATATTATATGCAGGTACGTTCAGTGGCGGATCCAGGATTTTAAACTCGGGGGGTCCCAATAGTAAAGGTTAAAAAATTTATAGACAAAAATAACATTGAAAAGTTAAATATAATACATTTTATTCAAAAATCATTTGCATAACAATATTACAAGCTATAAAATCCTAATTCAAGCGTCCACGACGAGGTTTCATGGTCTGAAAATGTTCCATGATAGCTTCATTACCAATACATGAAAAAACATCTTTCTCAATGTAAACAACTAAGCTGTCACTCAACCATTGATCTCCCATTTTGTTGCGAAGTGGACCCTTAATGATATTCATAGCGGAAAATGCCCTCTCCACTGAAGCAGTTGCAACCGGTAAAACCAAAGCCAACTGAACAAGCAAATATACATATGCAAATGTTCGATGCAACCCTTTCTCCACCATTTTCTTAGCAAGCTCATTAATTCCCCGCAATTGAGAAAAATCATTATCAGAACGCACAAAATGAATGTAAATATCAAGTTGATCTTGAAGTGCCGATCTATCTCGATCCGTGAAATCTTTAGGATACATATGAGCAAGGCGAACAAGCTTCTCTTTATCAAAAGCTACAAATGAATCATTCGGACTCAAGCATGCCAAGCAAATAAGCAATTCGGTATTACCTTCAGCGAAGCGATCATCTAATTCTGTAAGTTGGAAATCAATGACCTCGAAAAAGAGCTCCACTTTGTAATGATGATGATTGGTCTTTCTTGGAGCCTTACGCAATGACTTCCCTTGAATGACATATAAATCATCCATATTAGGCACCTCAATTTCATGTTCAACACAAAAAGATGATACTTTATCAACCAAAAGATCAAAATTTTCATCATTCCTCATGCAACGTAGTTGTTCTTTACATGTCTTGACTAAAGCCATTGCATTCACAATCTCTTGATCTTTTTTTTGCAATGCTTGTGACAAATCGTTTGTAACTCCTAATATGGATTTCATCAAAAAGAGGAGGAACACAAACTCAAAAGATTGTAAATCTTTTAATAACCTTTTTGCTTCACCAACACTATCATTGTAGCAATCTTCAACAATCATGTCAAGCACATCCACCACAGATGAGAACATTGTAATCAAACTAATCAAAGCACCATAATGTGAATTCCACCGTGTATCCCCAGCACGTTTGAGACTAGTTTCTTGATTTAACCCTTGCCCCGTTTCAAGACAATCATTTTCAATAGCTTTCAAGAGATTTTCTTGTTGTTTCTCTCTAAGTGCATCACGACGCTTACATGAGCATCCAACAACATTTACCAAACTATTAGTCAATGTGAAAAAAGCGGCAACATCGGAGTTTTTCTTTTCTACGGCAACAAGAGCTAATTGTAGTTGATGAGCAAAACAATGAACATAAAATGCACAACTTTCTTCATCCAAAATTTTTTTTTTAAGGCCATTGAACTCACCTCTCATATTACTCGCACCATCATAACCTTGACCTCGTAGGTTGGAGTAGCTCAAGTCATGTAGTTTCAAGAACTCATCAATGGACTCCTTTAGTTTACTTGAAGTTGTTTCGGTAACATGTTGGACTCCCACGAACCTTTCAATTACTTGACCTTTGTTGTCCACATAACGCAAAATCACCGCCATTTGCTCCTTTGTTGAAATATCACGTGATTCATCTACCATTATAGAAAAGAATTTACTCTCTTTCACTTCTTTCATAATAGCCTTAATAGTTTCGAAGGCACATGAATTGACAATATCTTTTTGAATTGAAGGAGCTATTAGCTTGAGATTTCCCGGAGCATTTTCCAACACAACTTCCTTTATTTTCTCATCATGATTTGCAAGGAATTGCAAGAGCTCTAAATAATTCCCCCTATTATTCGAAGTGACACTTTCATCACGGCCACGAAAAGGAAGGCCTTGTCGCAACAAGAACTTAGTGCAATCTATTGATGCATTCAAGCAAAGACGATATTTCATACACTCTTCTTCTGATTGTTTGATCACAACTGCTTCAATATGTGTCTTTTGGTTCATTAGATAACTAGCCGCTTCTCTAGCTTTATTGTGGAAACTACCAATAGGACCAACATGTTTGTCAAAACATTCTCTTGCATTCTTCCATTTCTTAAAGCCTACCCCAGTGAAGGCATCGCTTCCTAATTGTGAAAAGTTGATTTTAAAGAGATAGCAATGAAGACAAAATGCCGCATCTTTAGATATACTA
The DNA here is from genome assembly GCF_041283825.1 of Pyrus communis. Lineage (NCBI taxonomy): Eukaryota > Viridiplantae > Streptophyta > Magnoliopsida > Rosales > Rosaceae > Pyrus > Pyrus communis. The sequence goes on from NC_142575.1 coordinate 28,101,717, forward strand.
TACTCCAACCAATCATATTCTTCAAACCACGAAACAACAAATCGTCGTTTTTTCTTTGCATGCAAAGTGTATGGGAACTCATACTTTATAGGCCTACAAGGTCCCATTTGCAAATATGCTCTGCGGACCTCATCTTGAATATTAGAAGGATAGTCATTCATTCGAATTCTTTTTCCCGGGTCTCTCTCAAGATTATTAAAATCAATGTCACACTCATTTTGTCTTGAGCTCGAACTACCCGAACAAGTAGATGATGCTATTGGCTTTGGCTTGAAAAATCTTTCCATATTTCTTATTTCTAAACTACACATTTAACCAAAAACACAAAACATATACCAATCAACCAATAAACAAAAATTCCATCTAAATTTCAATTATAAAATGAGTATACAAACATAAAACACATCAACAATCATATCAATAATAGACTAAAAATCTCCACCAATATCTAATATAATTTAATTGAGATTAGATTAAAATACCAAAAAACTTACTTGAATTTGGAACCAAATAGTGGTGGCTTGGAGAATTGAAACAAGTGGAGGTATAATATTGGAGTAATGTAATTATAATATTGGATTGGGTGGGATTAGAAATTTAGGGTTTTGGGTGAATATAAGAAAGATGGGGGGATTTGGGGGAAAAGCAGTGGAAGGAACGGGGAAAGGGAAGTGAAAGGGACAACAGGAAAGATGGCCCTTCAAAAAGAATATGTAATCGGTGCCTTGGTGGACCAATTTCAAACGTTGATTTCATTGGTTTAACAAAAAAAAAAAAAAAAAAAAAAAGGCCAAAACACTGCGTTTTGGACTAATTTTTTTAATGTCCTGTTTTCTTTCTTCTCCCCTGTTTTCTTCTTCTGCGTTGCAACCTGCAACAGTTGCAACCTGCTGCTGCAGCAACACAGACAGCCTGCACATGTCTCGTGTTCGAGTACGAGGGGTCCTGCGGAAAATTTCTAGCAACATTTTAGGATGGCCGAGGGGTCCTGGGACCTCCCAGGACCCTCTGTAGATCCGTCTCTGGGTACGTTTAAATTTACAAAAATCATTAATTGGTATGTTTATTTGCAATTTTGGTACGTTTGATTTTATACATATTGTTAATATTGGTACATTAATTTTATTTTGGTACGTTTTATTTTGTACACGTTGTGTATTGGTACGTTTATATTATTCTCAATCCTATTTTCTCTTAACGCACTAAAAGAAAAACTTATTTCAGTACGTTTGATTTTGTGGGATTTAAAAATATTTTAAACTATTTTGGAAAGAAAATATCTTAAATCGTAGATAATTATTGCTAAATTGTAGCATTATTGTGAAAATAAATTGAATCTAACCAACTTTTTTTGTTTTTCTTTACAATTATCTCTAACAGATGAGATTGCAATTAGAAGGCTAGATTATAGGAAATTTGTTACAATATAATGTGCATATAGCATCAAAATTATTACAAAAAAAAAGTTTAATCATATCACTAAAAGACGTGGATGTTTGATCTAAAAAAATCAAAACTGAGGAGCCTATATCAAAAGATCCCTTTATATTTTGTATCAACTTTCTAAAGAGGTAGGATTCACATGTGTTGCACAAGAGATCAGAATAATGTTACACTTACCACATTTTCCACATATAACATTTGGACGATCTCTCTAATATAGGTAGGATCCACCAACATACTGAATCTCATATCATGTGCTAACTTGACCAAAGTAATAAGCGAGTTAAGGTTAGAGTGTGCAGTTATACTTTGGATGCTTCGCCATAGAATAGACCGACCCAGTTATTTTTTAAATCAAATTTACATGTGTCAAACATACAGTCTGAATCATATTGTCAGTATAATAAGTAGAATAAATCCCACCGTCTAAAATTATATTGGTATTGCTTTGAGGTTTGTTATCTTGTATCTTTGTTTTAAGTGTATCTAGGCCTCCAAATATGTATGTTTTCTGGGTAATTGAATTTACTTTGATAATAAATATAAAAAACAAGGATTAAATCAAGAGTTACAAATCGAAAGAAAAATTAGTCGGCCAATGTCTAGTAGGTTTTGTACTTCGCAAATGAAATAGGGACTGGTTGATGTTAAGGTTTACATACTATCCGACATCCTTTCAACCAATTATACAAGTGGTGAATTGGGTTAAACCACGAAATAAGTAAGCCGTACTAAGTTTAGAGTAAGTTGAGATTACATCACAAAACTAATTGACAATATACAGAATTAATCCAATAACTTGTAAACACATACAAAATACCTTATTTTTCCAACGTCAAATTCACTCTTTCAACATATTTCATCTACAAATGAAGCTAGAAATAACCCTATATCCTAATATTAGGTTGTTCAAATAGAAATAACCGTATATCCTAATTCACTCCAACAGCCTTTTCAGTTATCATTTGTTTTTATCTTCTGCAATTGTCTATTTGCCTGTACAGGAGTATATTATTCTGGTAAGCACGATTTTCAGAATTGACGAACAAAAGCAAAAGAACAATAAATCAAGGCAAATAATTGACAAATTGTAGTTGGCTGACAAAGGATAACCTTCACGTGATAAATAATGGAGACGCTGCCACTAGTGGCCACATGCAGCAAATGCTTTTGAGAACACACATTTATTTCATTTATATTTATGATCTTTTTTTGTCAAAATATATTTATGATCGATACGCCGAGATCTCGATCCGTGTAGCTAGTTAGTCATGTTCAATAATTTCTTAAGTAAATTATATTTTACCTCTTCAAGTATGAGATCAATTGCAATCTCATATAACATGTTTAAAATATTTCAATTTTAGAGTGTGATATCCACACACATTTTTTTACTTCTCATACACCCTTTTAATTTTCAACCGTCGGATCGGATGAGTTGAAGAAGATCAAATGATGGAAATTAACAAAGGATGTGTAAGAAGTAAAAAGAGGTGTGTGGATAGCACACTCCTTCAATTTTATATACTTAGTTATATTTCTTTTTAGTTTCATACATCTGTTAAAAAATCAGTTAAGTTAATTGTTAAATGATGACAGGACAAATGTAAGGTTCACATTGTGCTGACATGAATGCCAACTTTGCACCAAGTGAATACAAAATAATAAAAAAGTATTATTTAATAAAAAAATCAATTTTTTTATAATTAAAAACTTAAAAATTTGAAAACAGGATTGGACAGCTTGGTAAAGGAATTTTCTTTTTTTTTTTTGGCTGTCGTCCCAATAACCCAGTCCTTTACATTAGTTCACACTCCTATACACTTTCAATCACCACCACCAGAACCCACGATCTCACAACTCGCTCGCAGCAAGGTCCATTTCGTCAACCTGAGTTCGATCTCAACATGACTCAGTAGGGCGAAAGGCAGATCCGGCGGCAGGCCTGCACTCGGTTCAGCCCCAACACCTCGATTTCGTTCGACGAGGTGGATGTGGACAACCCCTCACCTTGATGTTCTCGTGCTATAGCTCCGTGCAGTTCGCGGCCAATGAGGTCACGAAAGACTCACCAAGACGGCGATTAAGGATGATGCTTAACGAGGATGGATCGTTGTCAGTGCGGGAAGCTGTAGTAGTGCAAGAGGTTGCCGCGTTGGCATCGTCTGTGACGGAAGAAGCCAACGAAGGGGGAGAAGAAACGAGAAATAACATGTTGCCGATAGAGATGGGTGCGGCGTCGAGGACGGCAAAGCCGATAAGGATGTCGTTGATGGACTTGTTGGAGATGAACATGCAGATGGGGATGGAGTCGAATCAAGGAGAAGGCGGCGACGGAAGAAGCGTCCCAAACCAAGAATCAAATTCTTGGTTGCGGAGAACCACATAGGAAATGGGATGGAGTCGAGGAAGAGATGGGGTTATCGGGGCAAGTTTTGCCCAGATCCTTTTTTCAAATTTTTTTAGTTTTTAATTATAATCTAAATTGATTTTTTTATCCACTAATCTTTTTTTATTTATTTTTAATTCACAGGGTGCAAAGTTGGCATCTATGTCAGCACAAATATGGATCTTATATTTGCCACGTCATCACTTAACGGTTATTAACAAATTTTTTAACGAATGTATGAAACTAAAAAGAAATATAACTAAATGTATGAAATTGAAATATTTTAAAGATGTTGTTGTTTGGGCCCAAAATAATATTTTGGGCCAAGCTTAGGTTCGGCCCAAAGCTTTTCCAAATATATTATGGGTTGCCTAGTGGCCCTGGGCTGTTCAGAAAAGGTGATCGAGTCCTATTGCAAGAAATAGTAGTTTGGATGAGCGGATGGGTCGAAGAAGTCCCAATACGATAAGGAAGCCTAGTGCAATACGGATTCTTGACCGACAATGAATACGGCCTTAAAATGAGGGTGAGTTCAAAGTCCAAATAGGAATAGGATTAGTCGAGATAAAGTTGGAAAAAAAAGTCCCAGTTCGAATATGGTTTCGACTTGATCTTGAGGAGGTTTTGTGGCTATAAATAGAGAGCAAAGTGTATCATTCAGGGCTCCTCCAAATCAACACACAATTGCCCTGCGCAAACCTCTCAAACATTTTGAGAATTTTTATTTTCGTTTTCCGCCAACACATCTTCAATTTGGATAAACAGCACTGTGAAGGCAACCAGTGACATCTTCAGTTTGGATAAACAACACTATTGTAGTAGAATCAGCCGTTCCCGGAGCATCTTCAGTTTGGATAAACAGCACTGTGTCGAGGCCAACTGGTTATTTATCCAAGTCTCGGTCAAGACTGTTTTTCGAATCCTTATTGGTAGAGGTCATTTTAGTAGCCTTCTCGGCGAAGTAAGGTGTTACGAGTTGCAATATTCGGCACATTGAACGCCGAGTGATTTTATGATTGGATATTCACAAGTGAGTTTCAGAGTTCGACATTCTAATGACCGAACCATATTTACCATCAAGACACACATCACCTTTGAGTACTTGTGTCCATATAGTCTGGTGTCGATTCGACGTGTTTATACTCTCACGAGTATAATCACTGTGACCGAATCCGAGGCTGACGATTCGTAAAATTCGCAGAACTGGCAGCCTTGTCTTCAAGCTCGAGAATCCACAAGCCAAGACTTGTTCCTTCCTCGGCCGCAATCGCAAGATAAAGAAGTCAGCAACGCGCTCAACGCAACATCAACAAATTATACTCCTCGGCCAGGCTCGGCCAACGAGTTGGCAAGCCCCGCATCAACAGAAGGATGTAGTTAGCTCATTAGTTACTCGGCCTGCGCGCCACTTAGGCTTTGTAATTTTTAGGGTCAACATTTTGGCACACCCGGTGGGACCTTGTGCTAGACTTTTGGAGTTCATGACCATTGAGACACGGTCCGTAAAAAAGAAAACAATCATGGGAAAGTCAACAATTGACTTGCCAGTACAAGGCCCTGGACAAGATTTGTCTTAGGTACAAAATCCCCTCATTGTTGTGCCACTCGAGGCTACAAATGTGACACACCAAGAAAATGAAGTTTGTCTCGGCAGACAGCATCGTAACCCAGAAATTCCCAACCAAACTGCATGCATTTTCATCAAAGGAATAATGGAAGATTACGACGAAGACGTTGGGGAAGGTTCTGATCCCCCAACTAGGTCGTTTCTTCAAAGACGACTTGATGAACAATCTTGGTAGGTCGAGCAATCGATTGGCCAGAAAATGAATAATTTACTTGAGGCAATACAAATCAATAGTGATACATAGACCAGGTTGCTCGAACTATAGGTCAGTAAAGCCTTCGAAGATGGCCACATTGGCCAACCTCGACAGCTTCCTTTTAAGAGTGCCCCATTACAAGCCGAGAAAGAATATGCTCGGCTCCAACCAATTGACTTGAAAAAAAGAGGAGGATCAAGCAGTAGATCTGATGGACCTGACCAGGGAGTGGAAGCAGCATCCGTCAATATGACCGAGGTCCAAAGGATGATTGATTCGGCCTTAAAAAAGGGGCCGAAGTTCCCAAAGTTCATTCATCTGTACCCGGCTTATGTGGAAAAGTTCGAATATCCTAAAGGCTTCAAGATCCCAGACTTCAATCTTTTTGCCGGAGAGTCGTCCTTATCTTTGTTAGAACATGTAGCTAAGTTCACTGCACAATGTGGAAACGTTAATAGCGACTTCCATAAACTACGGCTATTTAACTTCTCACTAACGGGTTCAGTCTTTGCTTGGTACATCAACCTCCCACCAAACACCGTCCAGAGTTGGGATGAATTGGTTGAGAAATTCCATGAACAATTATATCGACCAGGGATGGAAATGTCTGTTTCATCATTAGCTAGGATGGTTCAAGCTTCATATGAATCGCCAATAGAATACTTAACAAGGTTCAAGTTGGCCAGGAATTGGTACCGAATACTTCTCCCTGAAGTTGAATTCATCAGAATCACTCTAAACGTCCTGGACGTGGAATACAAAAAGAAATTCCTGGGGGCAAATATCCGAGATATGTACGAATTGGCTCAGTACATTGAGAAGTATGATTATTTGATCCGATAGGAAAAAATCTCAAAGTCCCCATCCCGGGGAACGATATACAAGAATCCTACGGTCAGCTACACATTGGCCGAAAGCGAGGATCCCCAATACACTAGATGCGGCCGAGATAGTAATAGACAAACCATACATTTGCAAAGCATTAGCTCAAATCAATCCCAAGGATACCAAAACCCGCTCGGCCTCTGAAGAGACGATTAAAACATCAAAAGTTTACACTTTCGACATCACCAAGGCCGATGCAATTTTCAACCAGTTGTTGTTAGCAAATATCATAAAACTTGGCCCAGGACACAACATTCCTAAGGCCAAAGAGTTGAAAGGCAAAACGTATTGCAAGTACCATAATTTGAACAAGCATGCTACCAATAATTGCGTTGTGTTCCGTGATGCGATTCAAAGTTGGATTGAGAAAGGTAAGTTAAAATTTCCTGAGAAACAGATGGCGATTGATGTCAATCCCTTCCCCTCGACCATAATTGGCATGGTGGATGCTCATCTCCCTAAAAACAAAGGGAAAATGAAGGCTAAATTCGTCCCAGTACAACATGTCCGTAAGCAGAATGGTAAGTCGAGACTTAAGATTGATTTATTTTCAAATGAACCACCTACGAAATCTTCAGGGTCGGCCATCGTCAAACCTATGTCGGGTTCTAGCTTCGAAGAAACTGATGAACCAATGGGTTTGTGCGGCCGTTGTAAAACACAAATTGCCCTAACCGAACCTGAAGAGAGAACACCTCAGGCTCCAACTTCATGTTAGCCGTCCACGACCGCAGTAAAACCTCTGAAGGAACTCGGTGCCGGCCAAAGCTGGCAAGTGTTCGGGAGACTTGGCCCACAAGTACAAGCAACAGATCCAACCCCAGTCAAACGACGTCTTGACTTTGACACGCCATTCTATAATGAGGATTATTACTTGCGTAAGTCCAGCAGTTCGAGTTCATCAGTGGGTCAAAAAACCTTCAAGCCACCTAAGCCATATGACCAACGTTGGTACAGTTACAATTCTTCGACTGGCATGTATACGGCGTTATCCAAGTCTCAAAAACGTCATCATCAGCGGAGAAACTGCATGGCCCTACGACAAGAAGCACAAGCTAATTCGACTACTCGGTGGCAACCAAAAGAGGCAGCAGGAAGCGGCGACGACCGACCTACCCCGACCATGATGGCCAAATTACTTCAAGAGAAAAAGGTAGTTGATCGCAACTTTGAAACCACCATTGAAGAGTTCGAAAAACGCATCAAGCTCATTCTTCGGCCTGGATAGATGAAAGCTCGTCTCAAGCATTTCAGACAAGAAGTTGAAAGTAAGCTTCCCCTATTACCACTGCAAGAACCGTTTATAAAAGTACGACGCAATCTGCACCCTCCATTTCTTGGTGAATCCTTGGAATACATATGAGAATTTCATAAGAAATATTCGGCCAATGACTTGTACGGACTGCCTAAGGCATGTCAGGAAGCCCTCGACCTAGCACTAACTTGTTTTGATGCTAAACAGATTATTCAGAAAACCACCGATCCGACAATAAAAGCTAGCTTCTAGCATATACGTGAGGCTTGAGTCCTCGGCTTTGAGGTCGACCTATACACAGATATAGACACTGCTGAGCTACCTTTTTCCCTCAAAGACCTTTAGCATCTGTGATATCATTTCGAAGTTTTCTCAGCCGTGTCTTTTTTCGGCCTTATGATCGATAAGGAGAATCGTGTAGCGCGTTTAGATGCATACCTGGACATAAGGAACACCCAAATCGCCTACGAAGAATGAGCCCGTAAGGCACTACAAGAACAAAATCACTCTTGGGCAATAAATAAGCTCGAGGACGACGACCAGAATGGAATAGGTTCAGTTAACGCGTCATAAGAGCAGGTAAATAACGAGGCGAAAGATAATTCGGCCGAAGACACTCCAAAGACTGATACCACACCCATTAATCTGGAAGACGACAACCAAGACCCAATGGGTCCTTCGGTCCTCAAGCATATGGAAATCAGCATGGTCCATGTCCTACCGGCTGAATTTTAGCCGACCATCCACCAGTCAAATTTCTTGGATGGGGACGTGGTTGCCGAAGAAGCAACACAAGTTGATTTCATCGCTACTGAGGAGGATAGGGAAATCAGTAAAGACGACAAACTTAAAGCAGCCATGGCCGAATTGTTTCCTCGCTCTCATTCTGTTAATCTCCAACATCTAAAGTCGTTATACGTAACGACTCATATTGAAGGATATCCTATTTCCAAGGTATTTGTCGATTGTGGAGCCACAATCAACATCATGCCGATTTCCATCATAAAGGCATTACACCGCTCCAATGACGAGCTCATACCGTTAGGAATAACAATGAGCAGCTTCATCAATGACAAGTCCCAAACCAAATGAGTGCTCCCGTTAGAAGTAAGCATTGCAGGTCGCAATCATATGACTGCATCTTTATAATTGACTCAAAGACCGACTATAATGCATTTCTTGGCCGCGATTGGATCCATCAAACAAGTTGCATTCCTTCATCGCTATATCAGGTCTTCATCTTTTAGGACGACAAATCAGTAGTAGTCCATCCAGCCGATAATCAGCCGTTCGAGACCAACATGATTCAAGCTCGCTATTATGACGATCACGTTGGCTACATTACCCTACAGGGTTTTAATAAAAATGGACGGCCGACTCGGATCTCAGTTCAGAAAGCCATCGAGGTTGACGCATAGACTGTACACCAGGATTCGGTGAGACAATGTTTGGCCGACCTCATTACCAACACCGATGACTGGCGCCACCACACGAGAACAGTGTCGGGCTGCAGTTTCATCCACCATGGAACATTTGCTGGTTCATTGGTATGCTATTTCCAAACAACCACATTCGGGCATAAACTTAATCAAATTTTTGGCCGAGGGAGATAACGGCCCAGTTTTATCGTTTGACAAAGTTCGGGCTACACCGGCCAAACTCGAAGACAATCAGCCCCAAGTTAATGACCCATTAGAAGAGATAAATGTTGGCACATCCGATAAGCCTCGGTTGTTGTTTATTAGTACGTTGTTGCCTCACCCCATGAAGGACGCACTTAGTAAATTACTCAACAAGTTTAAAGATTGTTTCGCGTGGAATTATCATGAGATGATGGGCCTTGACTGAAACCTCGTCAAACACGAATTACGCATTAAAGTTGGTTGTAAGCCCTTCCAACAACCCCTCATGTCGGTTCTCGATCGAAGTACAGCTCGGCATAAAGGATGAATTAGTTTAACTTTTGAAAACTGGGTTTATTCAGACCGCTCGGTACGTTAAGTGGTTGACCAATATTGTCCCGGTACTAAAGAAAAATGGAGCCCTATGTATCTGCATCAATTTTCGTAATTTGAATCTGGCAACTCCCAAGGATGAATACACAATGCCAATCTTGGATTTGTTAATTGATGCCGTAGCCAATCATGAAATGTTGTCCTTCATGGACAGTCATACCAGCTACAACCAGATCTTTATCACTGAAGCTGACGTTCACGAGACCGTCTTCCCGTTGCCTAGGGGCACTTGATACATATAAATGGGTCGTTATGCTATTCGGCCTCAAGAACACCGGTGCCACATACCAACGCGCTATGAATACGATATTCTATGATTTGATCGGTACGGTCGTAGAAGTATATATCGATGATGTGGTTGTGAAATCGAAAAGCCGCCGAACGTATCTGGATAATCTTCGGTAAGCATTCTTTCAGATGTATCAGCATAATCTAAAAATAAACCCGGCCAAATGCGCCTTCGGTGTATCGGCTGGTAACTTCTTGGGTTTGCTTGTGCACCATTGTGGCATCGAGGTCGACAAAAATAAAGCCCACGCATTAGTGCTCCACCCCCAGCAACTAAGAAGCAACTTCAGTCGTTACTCAGGAAGATAAATTTTCTCCACTGTTTCATAGCCAATTCGGCAGGCAAAATGAAAGCATTTTCTACGCTCTTGAAACTTAAGGACTCAGATACGTTTAAGTGGCGCGAAGAACATCAAACGGCTTTCACACAAATCAAGGTCTTTCTTACCATGCCACCAGTACTAGTACTACCTCGCCACGGTAGGCCTCTCAAACTGTACATTTCAGCAGCCGACAAGTCCATCGGTTGCCTCCTCGTGCAAGATAACGATGATGGGCGTGAACAAGCTATCTTTTATCTCAGCTGGAATCTAAATTCGCCTGAGATCAATTATTCACCCGTCGAGAAACTTTGCTTGGCTTTGTTTTTCGCCGCGTCCAAACTTAGACATTACATGCTCCCATCAGTTACACAGGTCATCGCCCAAACAGATGTTATTCGTTACATGCTTACTCAACCTATCGTAAAAGGCCAAATTAGGAAATGGATAATGGCATTATCAAAGTTCAGTTTGCAGTACGTACCCTAAAAGGTCGTTAAAGGTCAAGCCCTAGCCGATTTTTTTGCCTAACACCCCTCTCCTTATGGTTTTGGAGGCAGCTCAGTCGACATCGGTTTAGTCAAAACACGAGACAACTACTGGATGATGCATTTTGATGGTTCTAGCACCTCAACCTCGGCTGGTGTTGATATCGTCATTCAATCTCCTGACCACTACCGATGGTATTTCTCTCTCAAGTTAGATTTCAGCTGTACAAATAATCAGGCCGAGTATGAAGCTCTCATCATCGGCCTTAACGTCCTTCACGACTTAAGAGCAGCCCGTGTCCTCGTCCTTGGTGATTCTGAACTGGTGATTAACCAACTAAATGGCGTTTTTCGTTGCATGAGTTGTACTTTGGTGCCCTATCACATGGTTATCACCTATTTGGCCGAGTTGTTTGAACGAATCACATTTGAGCACATTTCGCGTGTTTGAAACACTAACGCAGATGAACTCACCCAAATAGCTTCCGAAGCACAACTCACGAGAGGCAAGTTAGGTCGGGCAACACCTACATAACTGCGATCTTACCCAGCCTTGGTTAATCAACAAATTCTCCAATGCAATCACGTGATACGCATAAGAGTGATGTCTTTACCATCGTTACTAGAGCGATGAAACCCCGTAGAAGTATGTGTTGTCGAGACGCTACCAAACGATTGGAGAATGACGATTATACGATATCTCGATAACCCTAGCGATAAACACGACAGGAGGACGAGAGTTCATGCCATGAATTACGTGTCATATCAGAATGAGTTATATCAAAAGGGTGAAGATGGCTTGTTGTTATTGTGCCTCAGCCTACAGGAGGCTGCCCAAGCAATGGCCGAAGTACATGAAGGGATTTGTGGAGCTCACCAATCCGGACGTAAAATACGTTGGTTGCTTCGCCAACACGGCTACTTCTAGCCAAGTATATTGAAGGATTGCATTGAATACGCCCGAGAATGCATACAGTGTCAGATTCACGGACCTATACAGAGAGTCCTGGCTGAATTACTCCACTCAGTTGCCAAACTATGGCCGTTCAGATGATGGGCAATAGACGTAATCGGCAAAATCACGCCATTTTCTGAAGCAGCAAAACACGCTTGGATATTAGTGGCAATCGATTACTTCACTAAGTAGGTCGAGGCAGAATAATACGCTGAATTAACAACCAAAGAAGTTTGCAATTTTGTAGAGGAAAATATTGTGACCAGATTCGATGTGCCAGAAATGATCATAACCAACAATGGCACAATCTTCACAGCTGATAGGTTTAAGGAATACACGGCGAATCTGAGTATTCGACTTGAGCAGTCTACGTTGTACTACCCACAGGCGAATGGGCAGGCCCAAGCAAGCAATAAATTATTGATCGGCATTCTTGAAAAAATGGTAAGAGAGAGACCTGGGATGTGGCATTTAAAGCTAAATGAAGCGTTATGGGCCTACCGAACTTCACAACGATCAGCCACAGGAACAACTCCTTACGCGTTAACTTACGGACACGACGCTATATTACCGGTCGAGCTAAGCATAAACTCATCACAAGTGATCGAGCAAAGTAGTTTGGTCAGTGCCGAATACAATCAAGCCATGAGGTAAGAGTTAGAAGACTTGGAAGAAATTCAGCTTGACGCTTATAATTTATTAGTAACACAGAAGAAGGTTGCCGAGCGAACTTATAATCAGCGTGTCAGACAAAAAACTGTGTTACCCGTGGGGATTAAAGACCCCAGGCTTGGCAAATGGTCGCCGAACTGGGAAGGACCGTTCATCGTCCATAAAGTTCTCGGCAATGGAACATACCACCTTAAGGACCGAACTGGTTTAGTTCACAAGTTGCCAATCAACGGAAAATTTTAAAAAAAATACTATCCAATCACTTGGGAAATGAAAGAATAAAGGCACGTTCATTAAAATTGGGAAGAAGTTACAGGTAACAGAAGATTAAAGTAGCCTACAAATATACAAAGTTCTAAGGGGTCGAAGGAAGGAAAGCCTTCAGAGCGGCTTTTAATTTTAGCCATCTTACCTCGCCCATTATAACCTCAGCTTACCGCGTCTTATTGTCAAGCTTCATTTACTCGATTCGTTTCGCGCCAGCTACGAACTCGATCAACTTAACCTTGTTCAACTCAAAAGCCTTTTTAAGTGTTGAAGCAAAGGCCGATCTCTGGCGTTGAAGTTCCATAATTTTATGGTCGAGATCGGCTAGCTGTCTCTTTTGAGTTTTGATCACCTCAACATCCGATTGGATTGTCTCCTGAACGACCATTGCGGCCTCTAGATCGCTTTCTGCTCGGAGGGCCCGCTCAAAGATAGCAAAATATTCTTGAGTTTTCTCTAAAACCGATCACAAGTTAACAACGGATTCGTTGCTCAGTTGACCTTTCGAGGCAAGGATATTCAGACACTCTCCTACGGAGTCGAGGCCGAGGCGATCTAGAACTTGTGAAGCTGAAAGAGAAAAGAGCTCTTGTAGTTTGGCGAAGGCGTCAGTCTCGGTCGTGGTAATAGCGGGGTCGGCCGAGGTGGTTGAAGGTCCAGCCATCCCGGAAGTGCTCGAAAGGAGAGCGTCAAGTTCGACCTCCCATGAAGGCTGCACATGAGAACATTTTTTAAGCATAAGGATCGTTATAAAGGAACATAATAGAAGGAATTTTCTTTTAAACCTGCCGAGAGGAGACTTCGGTCATGTCCTTTGGTTCATTGCTCGAACCTAGAAAGCTTAATGGACAAGCCCAGTGTCTAAGACTGCTTCTCGATTCACGCGGCCAATGAAGTTTATCTACATTTGACGGTCATTAAGGTGGCCAAGAAATGTAGATAACACCCTTCGGCGCATAGAATTGTCGGTGAAATGAACGGTCGGGCACTTAACATTTAATAATTTCTTGGGTTCAGACGCGTTATAGTGAAATTAATAAGGAAAAGGGATTGAGACTTACAAAAGCCGAGGTGACTTCTTATGGAGGAATGTCGAGGTTTTGATCTTGTGGATGGAATGGCGTTTTCGCCGCTGCTTCAGGCTCGACCAGGGATCTTTTCCCACGATCAACTGCAGTAGGATCAAATTGAACAGCCGCCTTAACCACGGGGGGAGGATTGGTGGAAGGAAGTTTGGTTGGTCGAGAGTGACTTGCCAATGGAATCTCGTCATTTTCATCATCCTGCAATAAAGAGCTGCTTAGTATAGTCGAATGTAATAGGGGGAGAGTTACCAACAATAGTCTTACCTCTTCCATGATGATCGTTGATTGCTTTGGATTTTTGGGGAGATCTTTCTCAGTCGAAGGGGCCACTTTCTCCGACACAAGCATAACAGTAGGCTTTTCGACCAGTGGAACAGCAGGTGGCTCAACCACGACTCCAAGGACTGGTCGAATTTGGACAGCTTGGCCATCGGGAGTAGGCTATTGTTCCGTCGAAACCTGAACGATAGGGGCAGAAGGAGGGACACTAGGAGTGATTGCTCCCGTAGTCTTGCTAGAGATAACATGAATCTCCCGTTCTCCTTTCTTTGCCAATTTCTTGACACGTTTTTGGGGTCGGGGAGCTTCACCTGTTGTATCGGCTTCTTGGCGAGGTCGTTTGCTTTGCAAGGCTTGCGTAGCAATTTTCACCTTCTTAACGGAGGCGAATGATTTTTTCCTGGCCGCAGCCGCGACAATCACATCTACCTTTTTTGACACTTGACCGCCTGAGAAAACTAAATCAAGTCAGCAAAGTTGGAAAGTATTTAAATCAAGCCGGTAGATTGACATATACCTTGGGTTGTTTCCTTGTGCTGTGGGGCTGGAGTCATTTTGGATCGGTCATCGAAAATTTTGTGGATCACATCTTCGATCGAAGCACAAAAGAAGTCTTGCATGTTTTCTTCCCACCAGTCGCTGAAGGTGTTGGTACCGAGAAATTCTGGAACAGCTGTTCGAAGGCGGAATTTCTGGCACCTTTCTTGGAATTCATTCTCAGTATCCCGACATTCCCTCCCTGAAGAACCAGAGAGGCGCCCTCGGCTTAGGAGAGAGCAGGAAGTAAGTAGAGGTACCGGGCAACCTTGAAGGTAGCTGAGCTGTCGAGCAATGAAGTGAGGATGGTAGACCTCCCAACTTGCTCGACGAGCGTCACAGCCAAGGGGAAGGTTGCGTGTTAACACGAACGAACCCCAGTTTCAACGAAGGCCAGCACCTTCAGCTTCGTCCCATGCCGATGTTGGAAGCTTGATGGAGGAAGGGTACTCTTGATGGCGGCATATCAAAAATTCATCGTCGGAAATGATTTCTAGACTGAAGAAGTATTTGAAGACTTCTTCGGCCTGATGAGGAGGCGCCGGTTGAGAAGCCAGCTAAAGGCCAAGTGCTTCCGTGGGTAGGAGACTGGAGATCTTTGGCCGAAGAGTGGCGAAGTAAACCTGCAGCCAGAGTTGGAAAACCCAGAGGGGTCCATTCTGGTGTGGGTCGATTTTTTGGATGGTCGCTTCGGCTAGGCAACGCAGAAGATTAGCAAGCACGGTTGAGCTAAGCGACAGGGTATGACCGCTAGCTAACACTTCGGCTACCGGCATGTTCTCGACCAGGCATTTGTTTGACTTGGTACAACAGATAAACTTGTTGTACCAATAAAATAGGAAGGCTTCGTGTTCTCCCTTCCGTAGACTCGTCTCCCCTCAACCAGCAAAGTGGAAAATGAGGGTGTTGTAGTTGAGGAAGTTCTTATGTAACTTATGAACTTCTTCTTTTAAAGGCTTTTGGCCATCTTGACTCAGTGTCTCGACGGCCCATTCGTCGAATAACGCCTTGAGATCAAGATTCGACGGACATCCAAAAAGGGCGACATCTACTGGGATACCAGAGGGTAAGTGCCGAGGATAGCAGAGACGTAGAGGATGGTAGGACTAAGAGGGCCGAAAGGAAGGATCATGGTGTTGGTGGCCGAGCACCAGAGGCTTAGTGCTGCCATAAAGAGTTCCTTGTCCATGGCGATCTCCACTGTCGAGAGTCTGATGGCATCATGTATGCCAAGACCTTTCCATTCTTGGCCGAAGAATTTTTCCATTCGGTCAACCCAGGCCACCCAGTTTGCATTTGTTGTGGGCCATGCTCCCTGAGGTCTTGTCAAGTCCCATTTCAACCAGTCCAATCCTTGTAGTAAAGGGGCCAGGCAGTGAGCCTTGAAGAACGTGGTGATGGACGATGATACTGCATCCTTGAAGAGTGCCCCCAGGATTTGATTAGTGGTGCTCAAATCACTCTCAAAGTGTAGGATCTTAATGGAGCTTCGATCAATGAAATCCTTGTACTTGTTGCACTCGTCGGAAAGTTGGGAAATAAAGGAAGTCATCGGTGAAGATTTGAGTGTTTTAGGGTTTGAAGGAATAACTTCTGGTTTAAAAGTTTTGGTTTTCTGGGATTTTGAAAGCAAAATGGCGAGAAGATTTTCAAAGGTTTTTGGAAGCGTGAAATGCAAGTGGAAGAGACTCTGATATTTATAGGCATTTCGAGAGGAAGGTCAAACGTTTGATGATCTGAGGCATTTGATTTTCAAATTTTAGGGCAAAATCGATCGAGAAATCACCAATCATTTCGGATATCTTAGAAATCTCGGAGATAGGATCGAGGTTTTCTTGGTTTGAGGAACCACGATTGCGTGTTACAACATGCATTAATGTGGAATAGACGTTTCGGCTGTCGCACATTTTCGAGGGTCATGATTAGGAGCTGCTACGTTAATTGAGAGATTGACACGCGACAAAACGTGCAGGGGGATTCAGATCGTGCGATCGTACGTTATAAATGCGCTCGACGGTTGGATGTGTGAGGCTTTTCATTATCCCGTAGTTATCTTCTGGGGATCGCTTCTTCAAGGCCAAAAATCGACTAAAGGGCCCTAGGCCGAAGACCTCAGAAACAAGAGGGCAATGTTTGAGCCCAAAATAATATTTTGGGCCAAGCTTAGGTTCAGCCCAAAGCTTTTCCAAATATATTATGGGTTGCCTGGTGGCCCCAGGCTATTCAGAAAAGGTGGTCGAGTCCTATTACAAGAAGGAGTAGTTCGGATGAGCGAATAGGTCAAAGAAGTCCCAATACGATAAGGAAGCCTAGTGCAATACGGATTCTCGACCGACAATGAATACGGCCTTAAAATGGGGCTGAGTTCAAAGTCCTAATAGGAATAGGATTAGTCGAGATAAAGTTGGAACAAGAAGTCCCAGTCTAAATATGGTTTCGACTTGATGTTGAAGAGGTTTTGTTGCTATAAATAGAGAGCAGAGTGCATCATTCAGGGCTCCTCCAATTCAACACACAATTGCCCTGCGCAAACCTTTCAAACATCTTGAGAATTTTTATTTTCGTTTTCCGCCAACACATCTTCAGTTTGGATAAACAGCACTATGAAGGCAACCGGTGACATCTTCAGTTTGGATAAACAGTACTGTTACCGTAGAATCATTCGTTCCCGGAACATCTTCAGTTTGGATAAACAACACTGTGTCAAGGCCGACTGGTTATCTATCCAAGTTTCGGTTAAGACGGGTTTTCGAATCCTTATTGGCAGAGGTCATCTTATTAACCTTCTTGGCGAAGTAAGGTGTTACGAGTTACGACATTCGGCACATTGAACGCTGAGTGATTTTATGATTGGATATTCACAAGTGAGTTTCAGAGTTTGGCATTCTGACGGCCGAACCACATTTACCATCAAGATACACATCACCTTTGAGTACTTGTGTCCATATAGTCTGGTGTCGATTCGACGTGTTTATACTCTCACGAATATAATCACTGTGACCGAATCTGGCGCTGACGATTTGTGAACTTCGTAGAACTAACAGCCTTGTCTTCAGGCTCGAGAATCCAAAGGCCGAGACTTGTTCCTTCCTCAGCCGCAATCGCAAGATAAAGAAGTCAGCAACGCGCTCAACGCAACATCAATAAATTGTACCCCTCGACCAGGCTCGGTCGACGAGTTGGCACGCCCCACATCAACCGAAGGACGTAGTTAGCTTATTAGTTACTCGGTCTGCGCACCACGTAGGCTTTGTAATTTTTAGGATCAACAATTGTATAAAGTTGCAATTGATCCCATACTTGAATGGGTAAAATATAATTTACCCTTATAAATAGCAAAATTATATATAAAAATGAACATTTTGTATTGATGATCAGGTCACACAAAATGATCGTCGATAAAGAGGCCACCGTTACACAGATATGATAAAGTGGACACACACCTAGCTAATGTTGATGTAATATTCCTTCCTAATGCTAGAATATGTTTAATATAATGGCACAAGTAAGGGTGTCGAATCCACAGGGACTAATTGGACCTATGTAATTACTTGTTTTGCAAGAACTCTAAGAAATGAATCAAACTAAACAAACTAGGCAGATTTGGAAATGAATCAAACTAGTCTAAATAAACAGATTTGTTTTTGTAACTTGAAAGCATGAGAATATGAAATAAACACAAATAAATGAATCAACAACTAATGTAATGGGATAGTATCAATGGAAATGAAACTAGGGATTCGATTTCACCATTGCTCAACTAAGTCCATGTTTGTCAAGTTAGTTTATACTCATCCATCTACCTATTTCTTGAGTTTGTTTCACTTGGATATGATCAACCATATGATGTGTGGATTTGATCAAATGTCTCTAATCATGAACCTAATTGTGATGTGCAACTTTGGTTCATAATCAAGATTATGTAATGTACAAGAAACTTTCATAAAACCAAAGGGAGTAATTCGGCAGGATGTGTGCTAAACACTCCCTTCATTCATTCACATATCTACCAAGATTATGCATGATGTGTGCTTTAATCTTGGCTACACAACTTAGTGATTAATTCAAATGATGATCAAACATTAAAATCAACATACTAAGTCACCATTAAAACAGAAAATGAAACAAGAAATAGATGGACAAAATGAGCATTCTAACTTAATTACATGGCAAACTTTGCAAGGTTACATCGAATCCCTAGAGGAGGATTAGTTACAATTCATGTTTACACAAGATTTAACATAAACATACACAACATGAATGAACATAGAATGAAGTAGCAGGAACCCTTGAAGCAAAACTGATGTTGAATTCCTTGAAGAGTGCCTTCGGTGTTGGAGCTCCCAAATGTGATTGTAAATGAGGGTGGAGAAACTAATGTCGAATGGTTTCTGTGAGTGGTGCATAAATGGAGAGAAATGGACAGTTTCTGTGAAAGTGTGAGAGTGTCGAATGCAATGGAATGGAGAGGGGGAATGAGAGTGAATGATGGACAGAAATTAGAGCAAATAGAGTGTGTGTGATCCCATGAATCCGAAAAAGCAATCTGCCCCCCTTGAGAAGACTGAATGAGTCTAATGATGGAGAGACAATCAGATTGGATCTACCATTTGTTTAACCCAGATGGCAGTGCATAAGTGATGGAATGATGGGTTTCTGAGGTAGTGGGCGCATGGCATGGACAAGATCTGCAAGTATGTGCTTTGTTTAATCAAAATGCATGTGGAATGTCAGCAAGCATGAAGTGTATAACCTGAAATTGGTTATAATACTCTGGGAATGGCAGAAAGCTCACGACATGAGCATTAAGGAGATGGAATGGCATGGAATGTTTAATTGAAGTGCATGTGGATTTCTGCAAAGAGAAGTGAAGAAGGGAAATGGAATGCACGGGTCAGGTTGTGGACATGCATGTGAGGGATGTTTTGGGTGTTAAAACATGGAATCTGCACGGAATGGATGTTATCATGCATGTGATTGCATGTTTGGTGTTTAGAAGTGTATAATCTGATGGGATGATATGGGAATACACGGCCAAGGTTGTGACATGCATGTGAATGCATGTTTTGATGTTGGAACCACATAGGTGACATCCATGTTCTTGCTTTGTTTAGAATCACCCAATATGGCTGAATTACATCACATTCCTTCATTTGCCTTCCAATTGATCTTATTACACCTTGGCTGCACACTAACACAAAACAATGTAAAATGCGACTAGTTTAATCCAAAACAATCACCAAAACGCCAAATAAAGAGGATATAAATGCATGCAAAGTGTGACTTATCAGCTAACTCGTTTAAACTAGGCATATGACAAAGCAGGAGCGTATACAATGCGGAGGTCAGGGGTAAGATGCACAGTGTGATCGAGCAACTTGAATGATATAAACCACGATATTAGTATTAAATTTCAATGTTATACTCAGTAAGAGAGTCAAGATTTATATAAAGAGAGATCTTGTACATTGGACCCGATGTCGCATCATCGAATCATAAAACTTAGCCGTTGGATGGCTGTAAAATTAAAGAGATTTTCTTGGCATTATTACTGATTTTACTCAGTGATATCATAAAAATATCTTTAGGTTTGAAGATAGAAGCAAAGTTTGGAAAAGTTATACTGTGAGCGAAGGGCAAAGTTGTGGGGGTCTTTGGACTCTGTTGCAGATAGCCAAGTCATCGGTTGGATTCGTGGGCCGTGGCACATTGCTCAGCCTATGTAAAAGGGATTGCGTAGCTGGCAACTTGCCAACCCCATGCAGTTAACATGTGCAGCAAGGAGGATTTTTAAATGAAGGCTTGACGTGGAACATTGCTATCCTCAAGTGGACATAGCATCTAGTCAATTGCATATTTGAATGAGTTTGCATGCAGAATCACAAGGGTAAGTAGCACAAGTAGCTAGGCAACATGGGATGATCAACATATGGATAAAAATGGGATATGCCATTCTTATATATTTGAAATATTAATTGACAGATGTGTAATGTTTTCGGAAGAAGAGTTTTGGTTTATCATCAAAAGATGATCTGGTGATCCACGACATGGACTCAACATTACGTCCAAGTGCATATTCAATTTCTATAAATAGAAGTGGTTTAGAAAGACTTCAACTTAACACATAAATACTTTGCGCGAAATTTCACTCTATGCGAATTGTTTTTATTCTTTGAGGAACTACTAACTCTTCTGCCTAAATTAATCCAAATTGAAGGTATTTTTCAGTCCCCTGAATCTACTCTCCTACCTAAATTAATCCAAATTGAAGGTATTTTTCGATCACCCGAATCTATGGCTCCAGTGCTGTTAAACCAAACTAAAAATGTCATCAGTTGTCAGCCTCTCAACAAAGTGAGGTGTTATGGGGTTACTTAGTGTTCGGCATATTGAAAACTAAACTTTTATTGAACTTCGCAGAACTAGCAAACTTATCTTCAGGTTATAGGACCCAAGGCTGAGAAGTGAAGTCAGCAACACATTTGACACCACCACCACATCAATTTTACTCACCGACTGAGTCATGCATGACATTCACCAGAAAAACGTAGTTAGCTTATTAGTCACCAAGTCATTTACACTTTTTTGTTGGTGATCATGAAAATATTAGAAAAATCACATTTTCGTAAGAGATTAACATATCTATCCATTTTAACTATAGTTGTCCTCAACTTTCGTAGAAAGGAAAAATAAAAGAAGTTCATAAAGCTTTAGTTCATCCTCATTCCTTCTCGATAAGGAGAAACACATCTTAAGATCGTACTGTGAAAATAGATATGAAAATGAATGAAACAGTAAACAAATGAAAAAAAGGTTAGGGTTTTATAGAATTTTTTTGTGTAATCTCATGCATAAGATGTTTTGTAGACTGTGGAAAAGAACGAGCCTAATGTATTGATAATCTATTTTAATACAAATATTATGATCCATATGGACTAACCTAGCTAAATGCATATAGTACATATATCCAACAACAAAAAAGCTAAAGATGTCCAAACTGATGTATATGCTGCTTAATTAAATGTAGTGTTTCATTGTAAAACCAACACGGGCCTGAGACCATCCTGATCTTTTTGTGACGGTTATACTAACAACATATTTACCCACCATTAATTACTTATCAACAACATTTACTAAATATGGACACTTATGCCAACGTTGTTGACACTTCAAGCTCTTTAAAAGAAATCTTATATATAGCAACCTGATAGATTTCTTGATCCACAATTTATCTTTTTATTTGTGTAAGCTCAACCAGTCGAGCTCAAACAATGTTTCTCCACTCATCACGAAGATTAAGGCTTCGAAGCATCCAAGGCCTCCTACTTATTTATATTTGAAACAAATAGTGGGCCTGCATTTTTTGAGACTGATCTAACTGCTGATGAATATCATTGTGCATATAATATAGTATGTGCATTTAGCCATGTGTACTAGAGAAAAACGCATAAATGTAATGTACTTGATCAAAGCCACTTTCCGCTCTGTATCGTAGTCTTGTTTCGTATTCATATGCAGACTATGCCGGTGATCGTAATTATCATAAGTTCACAAAATCTTCATATGCACTTACGATGTCCTGGTTTATGGTGTGGTAATAGCAACGTCATCTCTCTTACCTCCAATCCCCTGTTTTAAGCACCCACGTCACACTTGACATGTTGAAGTCGACTACCATTACATCTATGAGAAGGTGTGTCCGGCCATATTGCTCCTGATGGACCAGCTCGCTAATATCCTTTCACCAAGGGTATCTCCGATTTTTGGTTTTGTTATCTTCTCTCCAATTTTCCCATTCAAGCACAACCGTTCAGCTTGCGAGGGCATGATAAACCTGTTGAGACTCAATCTCCTCTATTATTTTATCTTAGGGGATATTATACATGTGTATAACTCTTGTGGTCATTGTTATAAAGATTAATACAATTACGCCTCAGATTCATTGTGGTGAATTTATATTGAATGGAACATATAATACATGAATATTTCTCTTATTGTAGTCACTTTCCAGCTAATAGGAAATGAACAACCACCTGATGGAAACGTATATGCATCTTAGTTTCTTTTAGCTATAGTTCCAATTCTCAATCTGTAAAACTTGTTCACCAGTAGCATCCAAATTCCGCTCGACTGACTAATTTTTGATAATTTACTTTCGAGAAAACTCCAACATCCAGAGTATTTTTCTCTGCAATAAATAAGTTCTTCAAAATTCCATAAACTAGTCAAATAGGTTGCCTATGTGGTCTATGTTGTTTACTAGTTCTATGTGATCTTCAGTTAGGCCAAAACTGCATCTGCATTACGAGGTAAATCCAGTCGAGTCCATTTTGTGCGTAGCGTAACCACCAAAAGTAGGGCGGTTTGGCATGAAAGACCGCAGATTAAACCAATCCACAACCCCTGCACCAGAAAAAATTAAGCACAAAATGTGAACTGAGTTAGATAAACTAAACAGATCAACTACTAGCTAGCTGCTTGTTCCACTTCTGTGTTCAGCTAAAGGTTTTGGTAATCTTAGTACTGAATGTGCAAATGCCTCAACTTTTTTAGAAAACCAAGGATTTAATCCTATGGGTGTGTGAAATTAAGCTATAAGGTTAATGGTCTCACCTTAGCATATAGTTTCAACTTAAATGCAAGAACACTTGCAATTGTCATGCCAACCAAATAGAATGTTCCCAAGTTTACATACACAGCCAAGTGCTGCCACCCACATCCTCTGGCCACACCTGAAATACAAAAATTCGCACTCATGGATACTTGAGAAATAGAAGGGAAAGAGAATAAGCTCAAATGCAAAGTAGCAGATTGACAACCTCATAATAGAAATGAGAATGATGATTCGAACCTGATAAGACGCCTTGCACAGAATCAGCAATTATTGAAACTGCAAGCAATGGTGTCATGGAAGCAAATAGTTTTATTATTACACTGCTGTTGCTGAAGGAGCCGGCCCATAAATTGTGACCAAATGCCAGAGCCAGAACAACAACTAGAGCGAGAAGTATAGAAAGCTTAAGAGTCACAGCCATTGCATTCTTGGCTTTCTCAGGATTGCCTGCTCCCAATTCATTTGACACCCTTGTGCTACACGCAAAATAAAAGTAATATTGGATGCAATGTGTTGCAGAATCGAAAAACTCGAAGTGATAACTTGGAATTTATTGTTCTACCAACCTTGCAGCAGCACTGAGGCCATATGTAATCATGTATGCAATTGCTTCTGTATTCACGCTGAAGATATTATTAGATTAGGAAAAATCTCCTTGAGTCGAGCGAAAAATTACAAGTTTAGAGCTAGCCGAATGCTTACCAGATTGCAATTAGGGAAGTGTTTTGTTCTGCGTTTGGCATCACTCCTGCCATGAACACCAGAATCTCGAAGGCCCAATACTCTAAACTGGAAAGACAAAAAAGTTTAAGACTTGCAAATTCTATCTCATACACTCAGAGAGTAAGAAAAACTGAAGAACACTTACCATACCATTGCTGCAGAGGGTAGAGCAAGTTTCAAGTTGGAGAGGACATAATGAAATGATTCTAATGAAAACCCTTCCCACGTAACCTCAAACTTCTTTGCGCACAAAACGTACGTGGCCAACATTAGCATCGATATCCATATTGAAATCGAAGCTGCCAGCGGAGCTCCCACATAACCAAGACCTGTCCAATGTACCAGACTATATGCAATTCCAACATGAAGAACCACTGGGATCACCGAGAAGTAGACCAGTGGCATGACAACAGATTGCGTCTGAAGAAATCTCAAAATGTTGTGCAGGAAGCCGTATGCAAA
This sequence comes from Pyrus communis, assembly GCF_041283825.1. Taxonomy (NCBI): domain Eukaryota; kingdom Viridiplantae; phylum Streptophyta; class Magnoliopsida; order Rosales; family Rosaceae; genus Pyrus; species Pyrus communis. The sequence goes on from NC_142575.1 coordinate 28,126,217, forward strand.
CAATCCCGGGATAAGAAATTTCATATAAAGCCCTGCATATTTTGAAATTTGAGGGTCTTGATGAATTAAGATAAGTATTGGCTCTGTGTAGAACCAGACTACGGATACAGCGATAGAGGACAGGAATGAAATGATGCAAGAGGCTTGTAGATAAATCCCCAGCATTCTATATAACTTTGCGCCGAATCCTTGCCCACACAACGTTTCTAGAGCTCCACTTGATCCAACCTTAACCAAGAAATAATAATAGACAATAAAACAGTTCAAAGAGAGGCCTGCAATCTATTAATTAGCACTGTTCTTTGCCTTTCTAAAGTACAAAAAAAAAGAAGAACGTTTGATTTAGAAAAATTGAAAGACAAGCAAGTGAATTGAAAAAGCCATGTAAGTCTCGATATACTACTATAAGCACGAAGAAATTTGGTTACAAACTTTTAATCAAAAATAAAATTGGGTGATGGTAAACAAACAATAAGCCACGTATGAAACTCTCATTTTAATGCTTATTTATTGTTTTTTCATGTCTCCACTCATATTCTTTATTAAAAGTTTCTAACCGGTTCTATTTGCGTTTTTTTTTTATTACTGTTCTGTTGGTTTTCCTAATAGTACATACATGGGAGGACATGATATGAGAGAGAGAGAGAGAGAGAGAGAAAAAGAGAGAGAGAGAGAGAGAGAGAGAGAGGGAGGGAAAGGATCACCTTACCATGAAAGCGAAGCCGGTGACGGTGGCCCAAGAATTTGCAAGGGTTGCACCGGCAAGCTGAAGCTCACCGAGATGGCCGGCAAACATGACAGAAATCAGAGGGATCATGTAAAAGAAAACGTTGGTCAGAATCATCGGCAACGAAAACAACACCTGGTTTTTTGCCTCCTCTAAGTCCAGCACCTTGTTCCACCACCCCTCTTCGTGATCACCTGCGTCCAACAACGGGGTCGTATTGTTAGTGTTTGCTACCATGTCTCCGTTCTCCATTGTTGTCTTCTCCTGCTTTTCTTGTCTTCTTCTGCTGTGCAATATCAATATGTTATTTGTCGTCTGATTCTAATTAAGATATGGCATGTGGTATGTGGGAAGAAAGAGAGTACATATGTAAATAAAATAATTCTCAATTCCATATATAAATAAGTGTACAGGTCCACTTGCCATATTTAATAAGAAAATTATACCAAAACTCAATAATCCAATGGCAAATGACGATTTACAAGACTTTCTAAAACCTAAAAATTGGAAGTTCTCGGGTTCGAAATTCGCATTTGGTGTGAAAGCCAAACTATGCAATATCAATATGTCATCTGTTTCTAATTAAGATATGGCATCTGTGCAATATCAATATGTCATCTGTTTCTAATTAAGATATGGCATCTGTGCAATATCAATATGCCCCTTTGTCTTTGGGTGGAGCCTATGAACAGTATGAGATCAACAAAGAAAAATATTTCTCTAACTTAGGATGTGCTTGCTAAGCAATTGCAAGGAAAGAAGAGATACAATATATATGCATTTAGGGTGCCGGCTAAGAAATTGACAGGGATGAAGGATCCAATGATATAAGACATGCATCTAGGGTTTCATTTTACTTTTTAATGTTTTAAACAATTTGTTTATTTTGATTTTGTTTTAACATTTATTTATTAAAAATTTTATTTTTAACTAATTAACTACAAGGGTAATTTTGTCCTTAAGGGGTGGATGTGAAAGTGAATTAAAACGTCAAGGAGTGTGAGTGTAATGTTTCAAATCTGAGGGGATTTTGTGAAAAAACAATAAACCTCAAGAGGTTTTAGTGTAATTAACCCGAAGAAAGAGAGTACATATATAAATAAAATAATTGACAATTCCATATATAAATAAGTGTACAGGTCCACATACCATATTTAATAAGAAAATTATACCAAGACCCAATAATCCAGTGGTAAAGGACGATTTACAAGACTTTCTAAAACCTAAAAATTGAAGGTCTCGGGTTCGAAATTCGCATTTGGTGTGAAAGCCAAACTATGCAATATCAACATGTCATCTGTTTCTAATTAAGATATGGCATCTGTGCAATATCAATATGCCCCTTTGTCTTTGGGTGGAGCCTATGAACAGTATGAGATCAACAAAGAAAAATATTTCTCTAACTTAGGATGTGCTTGCTAAGCAATTGCAAGGAAAGAAGAGATACAATATATATGCATTTAGGGTGCCGGCTAAGAAATTGACAGGGATGAAGGATCCAATGATATAAGACATGCATCTAGGGTTTCATTTTACTTTTTAATGTTTTAAATAATTTGTTTATTTTGATTTTGTTTTAACATTTATTTATTAAAAAATTATTTTTAACTAATTAACTACAAGGGTAATTTTGTCCTTAAGGGGTGGATGTGAAAGTGAATTAAAACGTCAAGGAGTGTGAGTGTAATGTTTCAAATCTGAGGGGATTTTGTGAAAAAACAATAAACCTCAAGAGGTTTTAGTGTAATTAACCCGAAGAAAGAGAGTACATATATAAATAAAATAATTGACAATTCCATATATAAATAAGTGTACAGGTCCACATACCATATTTAATAAGAAAATTATACCAAGACCCAATAATCCAGTGGTAAAGGACGGTTTACGAAACTTTCTTAAAACTAAAAATTGGAGGTCTCGGGTTTGAAATCTGTCTTTGGTGTGGAAGCCAAACTTGTGGCTAGAGAGAGGCTGAAATGCCTTTGTGAGTCTTCCCAGCTTCCGAAAGAGGTGGATAACCATTACTTGTCATCAGTTGTTCTTTTTTTTTTTTTAAAGAAAAAAAAAAGCCCCATGAGAGTAATTATATAGTAAAAATAAAATATAAGAGAAAACATGAAAGAAAGTGCATATTTTCACCATCCCACAGTAACTCCAAGTCTGCAACTAGAATTGTAAAAAGTTCAAGAATTGCAATCCAAATATGTGTAGTGTAAAATCCTACTTGAACACACCAAAATTGTCATGTTTATGTTATCATTCATGCGACTCGTTTGTGCTTTTATTGGTGATCATGAAAATATTAGAAAAATCACATTTTCGTACCATATTTTTCGGGATAATATGAATTTTATTAATCAAACACCAACTAAGTTACTCATGAAATCACATTGGTAGACCCATTGTGACGACCCGTCCCAAATTTTCTCTATAATTTCTCCCCGAGTATGTGAATTGACATTTATGCCCTTGTTGTCAAGTGACGTGGACGTGTTTATTTGTTCTGAAATTATATTTTTTTTCTCGCTATCGTAATTAAATAGTATTTGTTGATACGATTGCGTGAGCGTGAGTTTAACCCGAATCGGGTTTGCAATGAAAAAGTTATGTCTCGTTAAAGTACATAATCGACAGGTAGAATTGTACACACGAGTGTGCTAATTTATCAGTGTTAGAAACACTGTTTTGGATAGATTTTTTGAGCACTTTTTACTGTTTAAATCTAAAAATCCTATCCTTTTCTTCTTTAAAATAGAGATTGTGACTTGTTGTTCACCCACCAATCAAATATGTCCCTCACACCCCTCACCCAATTAGCTTTCCCTCTCTCCTTCTTTTCGGGACCAATCAGAAACCTTTCTCTCTCTCATCATCCTGTAACTCTTTCCTCTCTGCAACTACAAGGACCTTCACAACCACTCACAGATCGAGTCCAAAAACACCACCATCGTGATCCTCTTGTCCTCACGATCACAACCATACCAACCGATTCTCTAATGGTTGAGTTTTGAGTGGTCAACACAGAGCGACTCGAAAACTCCGACTCGGTCGAGTTGGTGTCATCGTGATCCCAGCCAAATTACAAGGTTTAAAGATGTGGGGAAGCTCTTACTCAACTCCTTGTGCCCATTAGACTAGTTTTGGAGAAGCGTTGATGTTGAAACAGGCACGTTCAAGGAGTTGAGCTTTTGGCCCAGACTTAGAAGCCATTTTCAAGCCATTTCTCGTCCACTTTTGGACTTTTAGAAGGTACAACTTTGTTCTACTCTTCACGAGCTTCATTTCCATATAAATTTCATGAAAAATGGTTGAGAAATGAGCAAGATATTAAGGTTTGAAATTTTACCTAGAAACTGGCGAAGATTTCCAGTTTCCGGAGAGTCCAGACGGCAGCGAATGGCGACGATTGGTGACAACCCACCGGAGAAGACGACGAATATTCCGTCAAACTTGACGGAATATTCTAATGGCAACAGGTAACGCCGTTAACGTCCATTAACTGTTCAACGAAATATTCCATCAAGTCTGACGGAATATTCCTGGATTTTGTCAGCTTCTGTTGTGCACATGTCTACGCGTGTAGTCATAGGTTGGGTGGCACATAAGGGCACGTTCGGCCTCCGGCAGACGAGTGGTTTTTATGTACGGGTTCATGACATCAAGTAGAACATTTTCTTATATTCAAACCTTCTGTTTGAGCAAACTATAGGGAGTTATTCCTAGTTTTAGTGTATGTCCTTATTAACTAATTTAATTTCGTTGTTTCGCATATAGGGGAGACTTACTCCGAGGACAACGAGACTAGGAAGCTACGATCCTACGACATACCAGTAAGTGGGCATTTTCTTTTCATATATATATGTTGTATAGTTTCCACAAATGCTTTTAAGTTATGCATGTTATTCCATATTTTACTTACTTTTAAAATAATGTCATGGTGGTAGAGATTTATACTTGATCATGACATATTCATATGCATTTTACCTGCTCATAAATATTATGTTATTGTGTAATGCCAAGTCATTCTACGGGACGCGCAGGTAAGTTCAGGTGAGTTTATTGTGTTGTTTGAAATGATTGAATTGTATGGCATGCTCATATTCATATAGTTCACTCATCATTGTTGCACCGGTGTTAGTTCTCGCCCCGAGCCAGGGTCAGTCCTTCACGTGATGTTCACCTCACACCCTACGCTCGCCTTGGATCCAAGTAGGTGCTAGTCCTGTCGTACAGGTCGTATTAGGTGACTCCGACTCGTGGGTGATGCGCATAGCTCTAGTCTTCACGTGATTGTAGTACTAGAGCGTATATTATTACACCTATTCTTGTCGTACATGTCACATTAGATGACTCCGACTCATGTGTTAGCATAAATGGATGAGCAATAGGTGCAATCGTAAGGGTCCCATTAGGTGACTCTGACTACGTGCTAATATAGATTGTTGAGCATATGATTTTATTCATATTGCCGTTGAGATATTTTATTGTGGCATATTTCTAGATTTATTGTCGGCATGCATTTGATTTCATACTTATACTTACTATGATTTTAGGGAAACTATACTTGTTTTACAGTAAGGGGTTAGTATGTTTAGAAAATAAATGGATTTTATAAACCTTTTATTTTTGTGCCCATTCACCCTTCTATTTTTCGCCCCTCCAAGTCCTAGATTGCTAACCTACTTTGTGGCATTCGAGGATTACCCGGCGATTTTGACATATTCCCATTCTTATTGTAGGAGCTTATCTCTAGTTGTGTATTAAGTACATCTCTAATTCGACTGCTTTACCCTTATGTTATCTATGCTCTGAATATTTGTAGTTATGGGTCGTAACCATTACTGCGCACTCACCTTATTAGTTAATTAAGTTCTAGTTTTGGTTTTAATTTATTCACATTTTTCTTACATCACCAGCTCTTTTGGTTACGTCACCTTCACGTGATAACACCAGCTCTTTTGGTTACGTCACCTTCACGTGACAACTAACACGCCTTGATTCCAATCGGGGCATGTCATGTTATTTTATAAGTGTATATGCTGAAATGTTATAAGAACTTAGAATAGTCCAAGTGTGCAGCTAAGATGTAATCGTAGAGTAAGTGATAATTTATGCCATGTGTCATTACCTTATAGGGTAGATGAATGAAGTGCTAGATTTGAATGATGTATTGAAGGAATATTCTATTCCCAATGGTTACATGTGCACTGTGTGCGTGTGAATGAAATGAATCATCTCATTTTGCTTCTTCTTAAAAGCTCTAGCTCTTTCTCTCTCTAAAACTTTTTATCTCTCTTTTAAATCTTTAATCTCTAGCTCCATTGATTGTTGATTTGAAGCTTACATACAAGATAACAGTCTGTATGCTAACATGGCCTCAGAGCCAGGTTTGATTAACTGATACTGGGCATTTGGATCTATGAAGAAGTTACCAAGAAACTCAAAATTGAGCTCGAGTTGATTGTGATATGAGTCTAACATGGTAGGATCAGGTAGTAGCGAGGTGAGAGCACCGATTTTCAACGGTGATAACTATGAGTTCTGGAGTATTAAGATGAAGACCATTTTCAAATCTCACAGGTTGTGGGATCTGGTTGAGAAGGGTCGAAGGGTGATGATGAATCTGATGGAAAGAAGAAAAAAAAAAAAAAAAAGATCAAGCAGCATTGAGAAGATGACTCTCACACAGAGACTAATGAAGGATGCTAAAGCTCTGGGTTTGTTTCAGGGAGCTGTTTCAGACCATATATTTCCCATAATTTCTCATGAAGAAACCTCAAAAGGCACATGAGACATTCTGCAGCAAGAATACCATGGTGATAAACACGTTAAAAGTGTTAAATTGCAAGGTCTTCGTAGGGAGTTTGAATATACAAGAATGAAAGATGATGAATCACTTTCTATTTATCTTACAAAATTGTTTGATTTTATAAATCAAATACGGAGCTATGGAGAGGAATTATCTCGAGAGAGGGTTGTTCAAAAGTTGTTGATTAGTTTGCCATCATCTTATGACTCTATCTGTTCTGTTATTGAGCATTCGAAGGACTTGGATGTGATTAAGGTTCAAGAAGTAGTAGCCTCTTTGAAGAGTTTTGAATTAAGGCTAGATAGGCATTCTGAAAACAAAACCGAGAGAGCATTTACTAGTCTTAGTGTGAATCCCAAACCAATTAAGTTCACTGGAAATCAAAATGGTAAGTACCAAAAGAATTGGAAGACAAAAGGTTAAAAGTGGGATAACAGACCCACTGATGGTGCTAGAAATCCTTGCTAGCATTGTGACAAATTGCATTTCGGTGAATGTCGATTCAAAGGCAAACTAAAGTGTTACAACTATGACAAGTTTGGTCATCTTGCAAGGGACTGCAATAGCAAGAAACCAGTGCAACAACTCAATTATGCCACTCAGGTCCAATCTACACCAACTATGTTTTATGCTAGTAATCAAACTAATACTAGTGTAAAAGGATGTGATGATGTATGGTATGTAGATAGTGGATGTAGTAATCATATGATGGGTAGGGAGGATCTACTTGTTGATATTGACAAAAATGTGACTGCAAAGGTTGAAATGGGTATTGGACAACTTGTTGAAGTGACTGGTAAAGGGAGTCTTGTGGTTGAAACTAAAATAAGGAAAAGATACATCAATGAGGTTATGTTTGTGCCTGGATTAAAAGAAAATTTGCTCAGTGTGGGACAAATGATGGAGCATGGTTATTACTTGGTGTTTGGAGATCACAAGGTGGAAATCTATGATGACAGTTCATATTCCAACATGGTTGCCAGAGTACCGACGAAGGGAAATCGAAGCTTTCCAATGAAATTGTAGTCTGGAATGCATATTGCTTTTAAGGCAAGTGTATGTCACTCTACTACTATGTGGCACAGAAGATTGGGACACTTGAACATGAGCAATTTGAAGTTAATACAAGAACAAGAAATGGTGGTAGGGTTACCAGAAATCAAAGCAGTTAAAAGAGTGCGTGAAGGCTGTGTTCTTGGTAAACAATGTAGAAAGGCATTTCCAAGGGAAGCTACTACTAGGACATCAATTCCTCTAGAGCTTATACATAGTGACATCTGTGGTCCAATGCAAACAACTACAAAGACTGGGAATAGATATTTTCTCACCGTCATAGATGACTACACAAGGATGTGTTGGGTTTATTTTTTAAGACACAAGTCTGAAGCTCTTAGTGTGTTTAAAAGATTCAAAGCTACTATGGAGTTGCAGAGTGGTTGTAAATTGAAGAAGCTTAGAAGTGATCAAGGAGGAGAGTACACTTCTATGGAGTTCAACAAATTCTGTGAAGATGTAGGCATGGAAAGACAACTCACCACTCCATATACACCACATCAAAATGGTGTGGCAGAGAAAAAGAACAAAACCATTGTGGAAATGGCTAAGTGTCTCATGTTGGAGAAGAAGATTCCACTTGAATTTTGGGCTTAGGCAGTTAAAACCTCTGTGTATATCCTGAATAGATGTCCAACCAAAGTTTTGAATAAGAAAACACCATTTGAAGCTTACATTGGGAGAAAACCAGGAATTAAGCATCTAAAGGTGTTTGGTTCATTATGTTATGCTCATGTGCCAACTCAACAGAGACAGAAATTGGATTTGGCAAGCAAGATGTGTATTTTCTTAGGGTATAACAGTTGTGAGAAGGGATGTAGACTATATAACATTGAATATGGGAAAATGATTATTTCCAGAGATGTTGTATTCGATGAAGATGCATGTTGGGATTGGAATGCACAAAAGGAAAAAAGTGTGAGTATTCAAATTACTGAAGTGCTAGAAAGAGAACAAGGGTATGAAGGGAGTTCTTGTGATTCTGAAGCACAATGTGAAGTAAGTAAAGATAGTGAAGTGCCAAGCTCAAGCACTGAAATCTGTGATATAGGAAGGATGACAGGTCCATAGGATATTGATCATACTCCTCTCAAGTACAAAAGTATTGCAGAAGTGTATGAGAAGTGCAATCTGTGTATTATAGAACCAAAAAATTTTGAAGAAGCTGCCAATGATGAATCATGGCAGAAGGCTATGGAAAATGAAATTACCATGATTGAGAAGAACAACACTTAGGAGCTGGTTATTAGACCATTTGATAAACCAATTATTGGAGTCAAATGGGTCTATAAGACAAAATTGAATCTGGATGGATTTGTGCAGAAAAACAAAGCAAGGTTGGTTGCAAAGGGTTATTCTTAGAAGCTTGGAATAGACTTTAATAAGACCTTTACTCCAGTGGCAAGACTTGACACTGTAAGAACCTTGGTGGCCCTAGCTGCACAGAAAGGTTGGAAGTTATTTCAGTTGGATGTAAAGTCAGCATTTCTAAATGAGTGTTGAATAAGGAGGTGTATGTAGATCAACCATCTGGTTTTGTGATACAAGGTAAGGAAGATAAAGTGTACAGGCTTAGAAAAGCTTTATATGGTCTGAAGCAAGCTCTAAGAGCTTGGTATGAAAAAATAAACTCTTATTTTACAAAGGCTAGATTCTATAGAAGTCCAAGTGAAGCTACACTGTATACCAAGACATCACACAATGGCATTATCATTGTGTCACTATATTTAGATGACATTATCTACATTGGAAGCTCAAAGGAAATGATGACTAAGTTTAAAAATGAGATGATGAGACAGTATGAGATGACTGATCTAGGGTTGCTTCACCATTTTCTTGGTCTTGGAGTATTGCAGGCAGATACCTACATTTTCTTGCACCAGAAGAAATATGCAAAGACTTTGCTTGAGAAGTTTGGACTCAGAGATTGCAAACCTGTTGCAACACCCTTAGCTGTGAATGAAAGAATTTCAAAGGTAGATGGGAGTGAACTGGCAGATGAGACTTTGTATAGGCAAATGGTAAGGAGTTTACTATATTTAACAACAACTCGGCTAGATATTATGTTTGCAGCAAGCTTATTGGCTAGGTTCATGCATTATCCTACCAAGAAGCATATGGGAACAGCTAAAAGAGTCTTGAGATACATACAAGGCACTGTGAACTATGGCATTTTCTATGAAAAAGGAAAATGAGCAGTATTGATTGGTTATTGTGATAGTGACAGGAGTGGAAGTGAAGATGACATGAGGATCACATCAGGTTATGCTTTTAATTTCGGTTCGGGAGTGTTTTCATGGGCCTTAATCAAGCAAAGCAATGTAGCTTTCTCAACTGCAGAGGCAGAATACATCAGTGCAGCAGAAACCAATGCACAAGCCATTTGGCTAAGATTTGTACTCTCTGACTTTGGAAAATAGCAAGCAGAACCAACTCAGTTGATGTGTGATAACACTTCAGCTATAGCCATATCAAAGAATCCAGTTCATCATCACAAAACCAGACATATGAATCGAAGATTTCATTTCATCCAAGATGCACTTGAAGATGGTGAGATTGATCTGCTACACTGCAAGACTGAAGAACAGATTGCAGATATCTTCACCAAAGCTTTAGCAAGGGATCGATTTGAATTTCTGAGGAAAGCTCTAGAAGTGATTTCAGCACAACACTTAGAAGGGAGTGTTAGTTTATAAGTGTATATGCTGAAATGTTATGAGAACTTAGAATAAAACTCAATTTAAATGTCAACCTTTGGATCATAATCCAAGTGTGCAGCAAAGATGTAATCTTAGAGTAAGTGATAGTTTATGCCATGTGTCATTACCTTATAGGGTAAATGAATGAAGGGCTAAATTTGAATGATGTATTGAAGGAACATTTTATTCCCAATTATTAGATGTGCACTGTGTGCATGTGAATGAAATGAATCATCTCATTTTGCTTCTTAAAAGCTCTAGCTCTTTCTCTCTCTTTTAAATCTTTAATCTCCGGTTTCATTGATTGTTGATTTGAAGCTTACATACAAGATAACAGTCTGTATGCTAACATGTCACTCATTATAATTGAAGTATCCTTTGCCTTTCTAATTGAAGGACTCTTTTTCGATAAGAAAACAATTCAATATAGAAACGTATCCTTTGCCTTTGTAAACTTATATTCTCCCATTAAAAAAAATGGAAATTTGACTAGAGAGAGTGTTGATATTTTTATATAGTGGTTGAGATCAATTTTGCTTCCATCACTTATTCGTTTGTTATTTTTTTTATTATAGGTACTGAATTCTGTTTCTCCTCTGCGTACATTTATGTTTCTTTCACTTAATTATGCTTTGATTTATTTAAACAAAAAAACTCACTAACAATCTGATCAAGTAATATTGTTTTAAGTTTGTCCAACTTTAATTTGTAGATGGTGAATTTGATACCTAATTACAGTTGTTCAATATGTGACTTAATGCAAATCCCTCTCGATATTGTTGTAATAAAGATACCAAATAAGGAGGGCTTAATCACTGTTTTTACTGATACAATGGATTTTATACTCTTTCCAGATCTATTTAAAACCCAGCTGGTTCACAGACCAGCCATAATAGCAGGTATCCAACTCGTCATTAATGGAGTCGAACATGAGAGCTCTCTATTAATTTGGTTATAAGGCAGCGACTGTTTGAATTTGGTTATTATTTTACATCATTGTGGAATCTGCATATTCTGCATTAAACCAAAGAATTATTTAGTTCATGTACACTGTTATAAGCAAATTATAATCACTCTGAACAATCTTTAGAAACAGATCTGGTGATCCGTTAATCAGGTTAGATATGGTATTGATGATAGTGATAACCGTGACTTTGACACAGAGCTGGAGCTTCTACTACGATGAATGCGCTAATTATGCAAGTACTTATTGCCTTAAGCCTTAAATCTGCAATAATTTGAAAGAAAACATGTATAATTGAAAGCACTAGAGAGTACTACCGGAAATTCGAGTTGAAACCCCAGCTCTCAAATATTACAACAAAATGCAGCATTCCAACATTACAATCGGAACACGAAAATGCATGCAAGCTTATTAGCATATCAAACTCGTCATTCATGGTCGTCCACACTTAATATAAATCGAACTTGAAGAACTAAAGAAGGGTTTAACAATCAACAATCAAAACACATGTTTGATAAGCATATATGATCTGATGTTGTAGGTAGCTGCATTGTTGTCATTCTTTCTTCTCTTCCTTGGACTCAACCTTCTTCTCTTCTTTTGCTTCAACCTTCTTCTCTTCCTTGGCCACTTCCGTTGCCGCCGCCTTCACCCTCGCTTTGCCCTTCTTCGGCTTCATGAAGCAGAAACAAGAACAGCATGGACACTGGAACAAGAACTTCATAGCTTTTCTTTCACCTAATAATTCTCTGCTCTCAAATTTTCCTCAGAACTTTATGTGTAGCAAAAGTACTTGAGCTTTGCCTTGCATTTCTATCTTCTTTCTTATCTAATTATTAAACCTGTGGGGTTTGCAGAAATTAAAAAAAATAAAAAAGAGGAGAAAATACAACAGTTGGATTCCACTTCTATCACTCTCAAGTGGCAATAAAGGTGATGTCTGCCTAATAATGCCAGCTTCGGAATGGGACTGGGGCTTGGGCTCAGTGAGTCAGTGGGGCTCGCCAAATGGCCATGATCAGCAAATGAAGGTAATTCTTCAAAAAAAAAAAAATATTAGCAATTTTCTTATACCTTTTTATTTTACTTTCTCGAATCTCTTTTTCATCTTGTAGTATTGCACGACGATTTGAACCGTCTATTTTTTAAAACGTTCTTTAAAATACATATATGCAAAAGTTTAACTAAATTCAATAAATAGACAAATTATGTTTCTCACTGCAACATTAAAATTTTGACAACTTTGTTTGAACAATTAAACGATTTCATTTGGTTGGTTATTTGCATAATTGATCTTGTAGCCTAGAAATCGTAACAGTTCAAATTATCAAATAACATTGCAGAATAAAAAAGGAACGAAAATAGTTAAACGAAAAAATGCAAGTGAAAAAGTTAGTAACATTCCCCTTCTATGAAAAGGCTTTCCCTTGTGGGGTCATGATGAACCATGCATAATGAGCAAGAGCAACTACTCTTGTTTTCTTTTTCACACACTTAAGTGATACCTGAGCTCAGTCCATCAGTGAGCTGGCAAGCACTAAATGCAAACATGTTTTACATCACTAATTATTTGCTAATGTTAATCAACAACTAATGATGTTTGACAAACTAATAATGCAAGCTAGCCTATAGCCATAGCGTTATCATATTTTGTTCGACAATATCCCCCATTTGGCTCCACCGCTTCCGGGTAAAAGGTGAGGGATTCATGTGAGTTCCAACCTACATGGGGAAAGAACTATTCTCCATTGGTGTTAGAGCATAATGAATCCAAACCTGAACTGCGGGTGCATGAGTAAATGCGGTTAACCACTTCAGTTACAAGGTTCGTGCGATTTGCAACAACAATGTACTGACAGATTTTACCTTCTTTTGCAGTACATTGTCTAGTTAAAATAGAGTGCATATTACGTATCATTGTTACTTTTACACTTCATAAAAAGTTCAAAACAATTAAAACAAACGAGAAGCAAAATGCAGTAATCCAGGGAATTACATGCGGTTTATGTTTTGATTGAAAAAATAAGGTACTACTTTTCAATCATTATTAGAAAAATGTAAAACAATCCACAACTACTGTATAGATGATGGCAGTAAGCGGAAAGATCTGGATCTTTTCCACCAAGGCCATCGGATCAAGTGATTTGAACCTTCAAAATTTCATCCAACAGCCAAATATTATCACAGCTTTTAAGGAGTCAAAACAAGTGGGCCGTTAAATGAAATTTGAAAGGCCTAGATCACTTGATCTGGTGGCCTTGGTGGAAGAGATCCGGAGATGATCTCTTTCTGCAGTAAGCTATCCTCGAAACGCCACAGGTTCAAAGTTTAGATGAAGGTTTTACTGATTCAGGTGTTTGACGGTAATCGTATACCCCAATACCTCGTTTTCTTCCAAGGCGACCTGCATCAACGTACTGTACAAGAATGGGGCACGGAGCGTATTTATTGTCCCCGAGGCCAGTATGAAGAACTCTCAGAATAGATAAGCAGATATCCAATCCAATAAAATCTGCAAGCTCAAGAGGACCCATTGGATGGTTTGTTCCCAGCTTCATTCCTGCATCAATGTCTTCTTTTGTCGCCACACCTGTGTAAAGTGCATAAAATGCTTCATTTATCATCGGCATTAGGATCCTGTTCACAACAAACCCAGCATAATCTCGAGAGCATATTACGGTCTTGCCAAACCTGCAAAATCAACAGTCAACAGTTAAAGAAATGGCAGAGGATTTATTTGGGCATATGAGTGGGAAATGTAACTTTGTATAATTGTGAAAGGAATACGCCGGGAAACAAAAGGAAGATTTCATTCATTAAGCAATTCAACGTATCCAAGCCATTAACCTCTCTGCCAAGGCTTTTGTGACATCAAATGTCTCATCTGATGTGTCCGCTCCTCGCACAATCTCAACAAGTTTCATTATAGGAGGAGGATTCATAAAATGCATGCCAATCACCTGCAGATCACAGTGTTAATATGACACAATCAGATTCCTAACGTCACGTATTTTGGTTGATAGTTAATCAACACGAGAAATTAGAAAACAAAGAACTAAAAAGAACAAAACTTTCACAACTTGTTCTCATTTCAAACATCATTCTCTGAACATATAATAAGCATAATCTCAGAATAAGAAGAAGAAGCATAACCTGGTGTGGTCTGCTAGTTGCTGATGCAAGACGAGTAATGGAGATGGAACTTGTATTAGAAGCCAGTATGGCCGAACGTTTTGCAATCTTGTCTAGTTGAAGAAATAACTTTTTCTTCACATCTTCAGATTCCACAATAGCTTCAATAATAATATCTGCCGAACAAAGATTTTCAACATTTGAGGTACATTGTAGACGCTCTAAAGCATCTTTTCTTACATCCTGTTAAAAGGAAAACGAATGCTTTGTCAAAACATCAATAATTGAACAGGCATAACTTGCATGAATCCACAAACCAGGAGAAAACAGTGTACAGAAACCAACGAAACCTTAAACAAGAAGAACATTTATGTTCTCACATTTTATCAATTCTGAGTTTGGAAGGAGATGGGTGTAAACCCTCCAACTCCGATTAGGGAAATAAACCCTAATTAATATAATGGAAACTTTGAATTTTCCCCCCAAAATGGTTCCAATTAGTGGTTTTTACTTTGAATTAGTCGTGTGCCAAGAGCTTTCCAAGCTCAACTGCATAAATTTGCCGTCATCGCCATCTTAGTTTTACCTCAAAGATAAATACTAAGATATCCTTTCCAAGTGGCTATGTAGGATGTAGTGTACCATTAAAATATAAAGGTATCTCAAAAGAAAAACCATTCTCGTTTTATGGCCCTCCATTGCGAGTGTATCCGTGTTAACATGTGTATGATTTCCTTTAATTCTGTACATGTATTGTGAGCAAAATATTGAATGTAACTATAGTTTTTCTTCACCAATAACTCCATAAGTCTGTCATAAAACTAAAGCTTAAGAGCAGCTTGAATTATACTGCTAAGAAGCAGTTCCAAGCATATAGACCTGGTTTGGTACTGAGGTGATTCTGAAAAAAACTGTTATCAAAAAAAGCTGGGAGCTGTTTTTGTGTTTGGTAAACATTCAGCTTCAGTTTTTTTTCACAGTTTTGGGTGGAAAAAAGCCAAAAACAAGAAACTGCAAAACCTAGCTTTGAAAAACTAGCTTTTTTTCACATCTGTTTTACATAAAAGTTTACCAAACATTATAATACTGCTTTTTTTTTTTCAAAAGCACTTTTACAAAAAAATTTACCAAAGACTCTGCTGCTTTATTTCACAGCCGCTTATTCTCACAGTACAGCAGAATCAGCTTTTTTTCAAAGCACAGCAATACCAAACCAACCCATAATCTACTTTGTTAAAGCCCTGAGCAAGGCAGTTAGGGTTTCTACAAAGTTACATAAAACAAAGACTGATTGGCTTGAACAAGGCACCACCATCAACCGGTAAACGAGATGAAATTAATGATCAATGAGAAGAAATCACCAAATATAGCATGTTACAAACTTTAAATTCAAGGTTAATTCATAATTGGAAAAGGCTCAGACAACCAGAAGCGGTGGTGAATATAATACCAAATTACCATTTTAACTCAAACAAACTCTACTCATGCGGCGCAAGACTGAAAATCTTAAGTTGCGTTGCACCCTCATTAACCAGAACTACAACTCTCACCACACATTAATCAGAACAATAGTACAACAAGCCACAGTAAGCACAGTAAAGTCTACATCGAGCCACCACACAAACGACGACGGCGGGCATCAAAGGAACTCATTAGGGTGCATCCCAACAACCTCCACCAACTCCATTTCCAATTCTTTCACCGAGATTAACAAATTCGATACCCAAAGGAACCTCACACCCTACCAACTATTAAATTTAATCACTCAATTAGCTTGCAACTACAGTTAGTTTAATGCATATGATTATCCAGTTTTCAACAAAGTACAAATATCCACATCAACATAAAGAACCAAAAAATTCAATCTTTTTGTTCCATTTTCTTCCCTCTTATCATATTTATTGGTAACCAAATTGGAAAGTGGAGAGAGAGAGCAACCTGGCTGAGCTGCCCTTTGGAAACTAGGCGCTGGATAGAGCTAGAGATGGACTTGGTGGCTCTTGAGAGAGCGTCCGGGTCGGTGTCAAGGAGCCAAACGTCGAAGCCATACGTGGCGGCTAGTTGGGCTATTCCTGAGCCCATTTGGCCGCTGCCCACCACTCCGATTGTCTTAAATTTCTTGATCTCCGCCATGAACTCAACGCTGAACTCTCTGCAATGTCACTGCGCCGTACAAATGGGTTCGACAGGGGACCAGTGGATAGGCCTTGCGGTGTCCCTCACCCGCTGGATAAGTGCGTGCTAGTAGTATCTTTCTTGTTGGTCTCATAGTCAAACTCTCGATTGTAATACGGGTTGTCCAGACGGAACAAAGCCCTAATATCTGGGCCTTGGGCCTTCACACCTAGTCTTATTTTTTGTGTTTACTTTTCAAATTTTGACTGACAAAAATTATTTTTTAAGAAACTTTAGGATAATTATATTAATTTATCTAAATTACGAAAAAAAAAAGAAATTCAAACTTGGTAAAGATAGTGAAACACACTGTTTTAGCCAAACTTGAGTGCATATAGTGAAACACATTGTTTTAGCTAAACTTGGATGCAGATGGTAAAACACCCAACTTTATGTTTTTCCAACCGGTATTTTTTTTATTTTTTTTGTAAAGGGCTTGTAGTAAAAGCCTTAAGGTCATCTCCAATAGAGAGGGTTAAAAGTGCAAAGCCAAAAAAAATACTTGATTTATTGAAAAATTCATTTCCAACCCGATAACTGGGCTATAATTCTATAGAGCCCAATAGATTATTATTTGGTCGAAGGGCATCAAGTTGACCAAATCTAACCCTTCTCTTAGACCTTTTTTGGGGGTTAGCTTCTCAGTTATAATAAATAATTCAAATTCAACGGTTAAATTTGAAAACATCCTATAGTAGTTTAATTAAGTTAACCAATAAATTTAAGGGAATTTTAATGAAAATCTCCCGATACTGTTCACTTTAACGAAAAACCACATTTTTACATTAAAAAGTCAATTATGGTACTATTCATTTTACCCTTTATTTTATCCTTATTGTTAAAATTCAAAGTTTTTAAGCTCTTTTCATTAGTTTTCCTTAAATTTAAAGTATAAACTTAAAACTAATAAAAATATATTTTTGCAAGGCTATAATCCTAGACGAGATTATATTTAGACCTTTCAATTGGAGAGAAACTTTTGAGGAACATTTCAGTCCAAGCAAATGGGTTCCAAACTTCCAACACATTTCATCCATTTTCATGACCTTATTACCAGCTTTGAAGGGTATACCATGCTATTCGAAAACCTAATTTCTTCATATAGATACTGACAATCAAATAGCAACAAAGAAGAAGAGTGCGAACGAGAATATCAATTACTCGGTGAGGGGATGTTACTAAGAAGAAGACTTTTTTTGAAAACCCTAAACTTTGAAGAAATTCTGAATTCAAATATTATAAACGATAATGACAAAGCACAACGCTCAACTTCAAAAGCAAGTGGGCACTCAACTCAATTACTCAACCCACTGGCCAAATGGCAGGCAAAAATAAATATTAACAAAAAGGTATTGTTATTCATATATATATTTTTTTATCTTTTATATTGTTAATTTTTGTCCTTTAATCGTTTTTATTTCATTCGATTTAAATGTTAAAAATTAAAAGGTGTATAAAAAATAAAAATTAGTATATGGATAACATCATCATGATAAAAGAAGACATGCATGCAGATTGAAAGTGTGTTAACCTTTTCCATCCCACTACTTGAAGGGCAAATCACATCAATAAGCTATCATGATGTTTTCTATCGTGGGAAAATGTCATCAATTTAAGGATGAATCCTTGAATTGTGTAAGCTTTTACTTGTGAGTTGCGAGGCTTAATCATCAAGACTTACCAAAAGTTATGAACACATCAACACAAGGAGAAAAAAAAATTGTAAATTGCCAAAATAACATAATGAATCTTTCACCCATGTCAACTTACAACTTTACTAGCTATAGCTTTTACCAACCGTGCCCCAAAAATATTGAAAAAATCTATGACTTTCATCGACATGTTCGGATAAAGAACGGACTAGTGATTTGTAATCAACTTGGGTTGAACGTTAAGTCAAATTTTAGTAGTTGAAAGATTTTTTGTCAATTTTTTGCAGAGTTTTTTTTTTCTTTAATTCAGCAGTCAAATTCAGGTTTGTTTGAAAATACTTTAGAAATGACTGAAAATTATTTTGAAAAAAATGTTTTTGGGTCTCAAAAGCACTTGAAGTGCTTTCTTTCTAGAAGAAGCACCGAGTATGCACTTCTTTCAAGAAGCATTTCAAGTGTTTTTCCAGAATTTACTTGTTTTTTTTTACTAAGAATTGGTTCTAAAAATATTTTCACCAATAACGCTTTTATTTATTTTAAAATTACTTTCAAGCAAGCATTTCTAAATGAGCTATTCATTAGTGGTTAGATATTCTTTGTAGTTTGTAGTATCTTGTATGATATTTTACATTTCTTTAGTTATATGTTATATATTGCAATCAAAACTTGAACTACTTTAAACATGACCCTACGTTTGTATTAGGTAAAATTTGAATTGCATACTTCAACCCCATGATTGTTTTACAAGAAGAAACATGTTTTGACATAAGTTGTTATTACATACCTAACAAAGAAAACAAGCATCAAGGTGTCATATATAATTGTATTGGTTTTAGTTTTTGGATCAAGTTCTTTTCAACTAAACGCACACCTTTTGATGTATTTGTTGAATTACTTGTGACATGATGTGATTGATAGTACACGTACCTCGCTTACTAATTCATGATAGGATCACAAAACGAAAATTTATTTATCAAATCACACTATTTAGATATTTTCTTGTTTACTTGAGGTTGAGTAATAAATTTTTTTTTAGTTTAAACTAAGAAATTGTTGAATATTATATGAACTTATATATTTATTTAATTTGTTATATGAATTCAAATTTTAAATAATTTGTTATACTAGCTTTTCAGAATTATTAATTTATCATCTCATCTTAACTCTGTTAAGTTTTCTATTCAAAATAAGTAATGTGTCTTGCACATAACTAGTATTCAGGGTTATTTCGAACATTTCATCATAAAGAATATCATCCAACTTTACCATAAATTAGAGGGTCACCGGTGACAATATTTTGAGTCATCTTCATTTCGAAACATAGATAAATGAGTACATGTCGTTCCCCTTTTTCAAACGGAGAACTTTTAGATCATCGTATACCAGATCAACCATTCTTTTGTATTTTTTTAGAAGCCCTATAATTATTTGTCGAAGAAAACTTATTAAAAAGGGAGTGTTGAAATGATCAAAATAACCTTGAAAATAAGTCATGTGCAACTTATTTTGGATGGAAGATTTTAAAAAGTTGGGGTGAGACGATAAATTATTGATTTCGAAAAGTTAGTATGACAAATAACTTAAAATTTTAGTTTATATAACAAATTAAAACAGGTATATAACCTTATGACATTTTTCAAAAATTTTCCCTAATTTTATACAAGGGTGGAGGAAAGATAGTGTGAGAGATCTAGAAGGAGAAAGACACAAAAAGCGTTGTGGATGAATGACAGTTTTTATTTCTTTTCCTCCGTCTTATTGTCTTTCTTTATCCCTCTTACCGTTTTTCATAAATAAACTATCAGAATTCAAGTACTAAATTATCTTGTGAACGTAATATTTAGCTGACGTATATGCTCTCGAATTTGCTCATATGTAGTGCATGTAATGAATCAAAAGAAATAATTTGTTAGTACGTGAATATATTGACATGAATCGAAAATTTAAACTCCTCAAACCTAAATAAAAAATCAGATGGCAAAACCAAACAAAACCCAAACAAAAGAATTTGGGTTTTAATTTCTTTAAAAATAAATTTGTAAAAATAGGAAGTAGAAAAATAAAACATGTGTTGGGTAATTTCACGTGCGGGAAAGGTTGAGTAGTTGACGGGAAAATCCGGTGGCCCAGGCAAAAACTTGACATATTTCCGGATCGCGGCTAATCCGTTAAACCTAAACCCGTGACGTCCGCCTACCGCCGCTCCATCAACCCCTCCCATCTACTCTCCTCCGATCTAATCACCTTGACTCTCCACTCCCACCGCTCTCATCCACCACCCTCAACTACAACGCGTGTATACCACGCAACACAATCCTCCCACACCTTGTCGCAGACAAAACTAACGAAAGTGCTTCCAACGCAAGTCAGGCGAGCGTGAAACTGAGAGTAGGGATCCCCTTAGACTGCACCCAAACATTGCCCAACCTCACCAAACCGGGCCCCACCACCAAACAAAGAGGGAAGGAAAGAGACAGATGTTGGTATTGGGGTATTGACAAAGAGTGCGATTTTAGCAAACTTCGAAAACATCCAAGAAAAATTTGGCCATGAGAAAAAAAAAAAAGTCAGCTCCTTGAGAAATGAGTCCAATGAGCCCCCCGTTTCAAATCTAAAATATGCGATTTTTTAGGATATCTTGATACAGTCACGTAGCGTTACTTATTTTCAGTACATATAAAAGTTTAAGAAGAAATTATCCATGTTGTACACTTTTATTATGATATATGAAATAATATAGTAGAGACAATACTTAGGCATCACTAGTGAATATTTTAGGTACTCATTTTTTGATTTGGCTCAAACAAAAAATGTTACGTGTTCTTTATTTTGTTAAGTTCAAGAAAATCTAATTACATGTTTATTTTTTTTAAATCATAAAAGCATGTGTTACAATATCATCGAACAAAATTAAAAAGTGAATATTCACTATTGAGTACCTAAGTCTTATCCATAACTAAGTATATAATATTGATATACTATTTTATGTAATACGTGATATATATAATTCACTTTTAATAAAATAAACTCGTTAATTAACATAACATACACATATTACTTTTTCCATTAAACGGTGCACAAATGTACATTTGAGAAAATCCACTTGACATTTCTCTTTCCCTAATCAAAACCCCCCAAAGCATTTTTTGTGTTTGTCCAATAAAATAAAGATTCTCAGGAAAGAGAAAGAAGTTTCCTTTTCTGTTCTGCACTACTGTTTATTGGATTTGAATTATCTCCCTGCTTTTTTCTTTCCATAATTTATTCTCTCTCTTTTGTGTTTTTGTTTTTTTTGTTTTTTTATCAAAAATTTGGGGGAGAGTTTTTGAAATTGGAGGAGTCCCATTTGCGGAGAAAGTGGCCACTCACGCACTGTTAGATGTTAGGTTACATAAAGGCATGCCATTGCTCCATTGCTTGTGGAATTCTGCACCTTTTTTATTTTCTTCACATTTCACTGTAGGCTTTGAGAATTCAGAGTTCATGGTTTCAGGTAGGCCATAAAAGCTTCCTCCTTTTATGATTCCTTTTCTTTACTCTTTGTTTTTGTGTTTTTTGATGGTTTTGGTTGTGGGTTTGAAATTTCAGCAATTGGGTATTTCTCTTTTGGTGTGAAGGAGAAGGAGGAGGATGCTTGCTTCTGCAGCAAAATAAGGGGTTTTTGCTCTTGGGTTTGCTGATTTCTGGTCAGTGGGTCTTTGACTCTTTGCTGATTTTTTAAGAGGTAAGTTTTCATTGCTTCACTTGCAAGTTGTTAGTTTTATGAGCTGCTTTGGGATGTGAGTATTTATCAACTTCTTTTCTTTTTCTGTTTGTGTGTATTCAGATTGAAGCAACTTTCTGCACTTCCATATTTGTGGTCTTGGGATCTCAATTCCCAAGTGGGCATTGGTGATTGCACTTGTTTTACTGAATTACTTGGAAGTTTTGCTTCACTTGAAGTTGCAAAGCTGGGTTGTTGAAGTGAAGGTCTTTTGGGATTTGGGTGCTGAAAGTTTCTTCATTTGGATTTCTTATGGGAGTGTTGGTGTTGAATTGAGTTGGGGGGATTTTCCTTGGTTTCATCAATGGAGGTATTGGGGTTTACTCCAATGGCATTCCTCAAATGGGTTCTCTTGGCCTGCTGTATTGGTTTGGTTTTCGGTCTTAATTCCCCAATCCAGTCCTGTGATCCAAATGATTTTCTTGCACTGAGAGAGTTTGCAGGAAACCTCACAAATGGGTCTATGATCACAGCATGGCACAACACATCAACTTGCTGCCAATGGGATGGTGTTGTCTGTGAGAATGTGAGCAATGGGACAGTTGTTGCTAGTAGAGTCACACAGTTGATTCTTCCTAGCATGAGTCTCAGGGGAACGATTTCACGCTTTTTGGGTCGATTGGATCAGCTGAAGTTGCTTAATCTTTCTCTGAATCATCTTGAAGGTGGAGTGCCTGCAGAGCTCTCAGACTTGAAGCACCTGGAGGTTCTTGACTTGAGCAATAA
Source organism: Pyrus communis (assembly GCF_041283825.1). Classification (NCBI taxonomy): domain Eukaryota; kingdom Viridiplantae; phylum Streptophyta; class Magnoliopsida; order Rosales; family Rosaceae; genus Pyrus; species Pyrus communis. Next base: position 28,148,917 of record NC_142575.1, read on the forward strand.
CATGCTGTCCGGACCAGTTTCAGGTGCGCTTTCCGGTTTGAATTCGATCAGAGTTCTGAATATTTCAAGCAATTCAATCCATGATGATTTGTCTGAGCTTGGAGGAGGATTCTCACATCTTGTTGTGTTCAACATAAGCAATAATTCATTCACTGGTCAGTTCAACCCTCGGATTTGTAGCTCTTCCAATGAAACCCACATTCTAGATATGTCTTGGAACCGTTTGGTGGGAAGTCTTGAAGGCTTAGACAATTGCAGCAGGTCTCTCCAACAATTGCACCTGGACTTCAATTCCTTTGCAGGCTATCTACCTGAATCTTTGTATACGTATTCGGCCTTGGAGCAGCTTTCAGTCTCTGGGAACTCTCTTTCCGGCCAGATAAGCAAGGAACTGAGTAAGCTTTCTAGCCTCAAGACCTTAGTCATTTCTTCAAACCAATTTTTGGGTGAACTTCCAAATGTGTTTGGGAACCTTAGACGACTAGAACAGTTAGTTGCACATTCAAATATGTTGTCTGGCCCATTAGCTTCAACCTTGGCACTCTGTTCAAATCTTCGAGTGCTTGACCTTCGAAACAATTCCCTATCCGGTTCCATTGATCTAAATTTCACTGGACTTCCAAAACTCTGCACTCTTGATCTTGCCACTAATCATTTTTCTGGTTTCCTTCCAAATTCACTTTCTAATTGTCGTGAGTTGAAAACGTTAAGCCTTGCTAGGAATAAATTAAGGGGTTCAATTCCGGAAGACTTTGCCAAACTCACATCCCTATTCTTCCTCTCATTGTCGAATAACAGTTTTGTGAACTTATCTGAGACACTATCTGTGCTACAGCAATGCAAAAATCTCACAACTCTAATTCTTTCAAAAAATTTCCTTGGTGAGGAGATTCCGAAAAATGCAAGTGGGTTTGAAAGCTTAATGGTTTTAGCACTTGGGAATTGTGCTCTCAAAGGCCAAATTCCAGTTTGGTTATTGAGTTGCAGGAAGTTGCAAGTCCTTGATTTATCTTGGAATCGCTTGGATGGCCCCATCCCTTCGTGGATAGGTCAGATGGAAAACTTGTTTTATTTGGACTTTTCAAATAATTCACTCTCGGGAGAAATCCCAAAAAGTATGACGGAGCTGAAAAGCCTCATATCTACGAATTGCACTCATGCAAACCTTAGTGCTTCTGCTGGCATCCCGTTATTTGTAAAACGGAATAGGAGTGCTACTGGCCTGCAGTACAACCAGGTCTCAAATTTTCCTCCGTCAATACTCTTGAGCAATAACAGAATAAATGGAAGAATATGGTCTGAAATCGGACGATTGAAGCAGCTCCATGTTTTGGATTGGAGCAGGAACAACATTAGTGGGACCATCCCAAGCTCCATCTCAGAGATGCAGAACTTGGAAGCAATGGATTTATCATTCAATGATCTCTATGGTTCGATCCCTCCATCACTTAGCAAGCTCACATTCTTGTCAAAGTTTAGCGTGGCAAATAATCACCTCCATGGAGTGATTCCCAATGGCGAACAGTTCTTAAGCTTTCCCAGCTCAAGTTTTGACGGTAACTCGGGGCTTTGTGGGGCAATGTACACTCCATGTGGTGATATCAGCAGTACAAGTCTCAAGCCTGTAACGCCATCCAGTTCAAACAGCAGATTTGGTCGAAACAGCATCCTTTGTGTAGTAATCAGCATAGGAGTTGGGGTTGCATTGCTTCTTGCAGTTGGTTTGCTTAAAATGTCAAGGAGGGGAGCAAAGGATCAAATTGATGATTTTGATGAGGACAGCAGGCCGCACAGGATATCCGGAGCCCTTGCATCGTCAAAACTGGTGCTTTTTCAAAATTCAGACTGTAAGGATTATACAGTGTCAGACTTGTTAAAGTCTACAAACAATTTCAACCAAGCCAACATAATTGGTTGTGGCGGTTATGGACTGGTTTACAAGGCCAACCTACCGAATGGAGCAAAAGCTGCAATCAAGAGACTTTCGGGGGATTGTGGACAGATGGAACGTGAATTTCAAGCTGAAGTGGAAGCCCTCTCAAGAGCTCAGCACAAAAACCTTGTCTCCCTTCAAGGTTACTGCCGGCATGGTAATGACAGACTGTTAATCTACTCCTACATGGAGAACGGAAGCTTGGATTATTGGCTGCATGAAAGTGTTGATGGTGTTTCGCTTCTAAAATGGGATGCAAGACTTAAGATAGCTCAAGGTGCGGCTCGTGGGTTAGCCTACTTGCACAAGGGTTGTCAGCCAAATATAGTGCATCGAGATATAAAAACAAGCAACATTCTTCTAGATGAAAAATTTGAAGCTCACTTGGCTGATTTTGGTCTTTCAAGGTTACTTCGTCCTTACGATACCCATGTTACAACAGATCTGGTTGGTACTTTGGGTTATATTCCTCCAGAGTACTGTCAGACATTAACAGCAACCTGCAGGGGCGATGTTTACAGTTTTGGTGTTGTTCTTCTTGAGCTTCTTACTGGTAGGAGGCCTGTAGAAGTATGCAGAGGAAAAAACTGCAGAGATTTGGTATCATGGATGTTTCAGATGAGATTTGAGAAGAGAGATGAAGAGATTATAGATTCGTCAATTTGGAATAAGAATCATGAGAAGCAACTTTTAGATGTTCTTGGTGTTGCCTGTAAATGCCTGGATCCCAATCCGAGGCAGAGGCCCTTTATTGAAGAAGTTGTGTCATGCCTTGACGGTATAGGATTTGAGAGCGGGAAACAATGACCATCCTTGTTGCATTTCCATCCCATCAGCTGAGGTTCCATTAGGATCCCAATATGGAAAGGTATACCTGAAAAGCAACACTTTTGCAAGTCTATAGTTGGGGTCTTTGGTTTCTTATAAAAAGAACTCATTTGGTATTATGTTATACTGATGTAATATGTATACAACGGCCATGTTGGCCGCTTCTACCTGAAATAAGCAAAATTCCGTCCTCTTTTCTCTTTCCTGAAATGCGTTAATTTTGTTTTCTTAGATTTTTAATTGATTTCATTTCGTTGTACATACATGACGAACTCAGTATAACAAGGTGACAACAGAAGCACCTTTCTATGAGCATGAAGTATGCTTCTATGTCGTAGGAAAAGTATGATATTGATTTCTCTCGCATTTTGCATTTCAAGATCCCTTTCTAATTTCTACATTGTCTGGAGCGACCGAGAGCTTCAGTTACATGATGTTATGTTGATTGGTTGTACAGATTCACTTTAGGAGTTATGTGAATCTATGCCTGATAACTACACATATACTTTCATGTTTTTTTATACCTGAAGTCTGAGTTTCTCTTAATCCCCTGACTATAAATAGTTTCCGTAATTGTGATTACTTGCTCCCGGATATTCTCCTGCCTTTACTCATGTCTATCAAGGATGTGTTCAGCTTTGATCATCTGCATTCACAATTCATGGTAAATTTCTGCTTATGTATACCAATTGTTTTTTCGAATTAATTGAATTTTCTTGGCCTCTACTTTTCGTCTACGCTCTACCAGTTTTATCTTCAATTTGCTGCAGTTATCAGAACATAGCTCTCTGTCAACTGAAAGCTGGCTTGTTCATCATAATTCAAGATCCACAAGTAACTCTTGAACTAATTAATGGCTCTCTCTTTCAAATGTTTCTGCCATATTTATTAATTTTTCTTATGAGCAGAACCCTCAGTACTGATAAACTAGCTTTGTGGCCCTTGCTTAATCTGAGAGGGATCTCTTGTAAAAGTTGGGGAACCACCATCCTCCAGTAGAAAAGTTGACAACAATAGCCTTGTAGCATTTATCGAAACTGTTTGAACAGATATGTTCTTATTGGACACGGTTATTCAAAAGGATGGTGTGATTCCAAAAGCAGATGCTACACTCATCTGCCTTTAACAACCAAAATGGACTGAGCACATTCTGTGCATGAATTTGCTGCCTTACGATGTCCACATTCAGATGAATTAGTTATATAACGATATTTCTTTGCGTATTTTATACGCATATCTGTTGCTAGAAATATTCTTGTACTGTCAGACTCTGAATTTTGATTGTACGTTCAACCAAGAATCGGCATGATCAATTGTCCGTTTTCATAACATGTCAAAAGTGTTCATCTTCAGTCTGGCAAGAAAACCTCTCTCTCTCTCTCTCTCTCTCTCTCTCTCTCTCTCTCTCTCTCTCTATATATATATATATATATGTGTGTATATGTATACATGTATATAGGAAGCCTTTAAGGGAAGAGTTTCCCATTTTTCAAAAAAAAATGGGGACATCCTTCTAACCTTTAGATTTGACTTTAATGAAATCCTCTGATTGAGATTCTGTGGCCTGTGATTCAATCTCAACCACATAATTTCATTAAAGTCAATAGGGGTATCTCCATTTTGTCTGAAAAATGGGGATCCATTCCCTTAAAGGGCCTGTATGTATATATGTAACATTTATCTTTATAGATAATTTGTGACAAGGAGAATAAAACATATCTGGCTTTGAGCTTCCAATTTCCTTTATGTAAAGTTTGATGATGTAAATCCAAGTCTTTTGACTTGTGAATTGATGGAAACTAATGAAAGGAGATGGCATGACTGTATCTATCTCTTGCTGTGGACCAGGGTTAGGGTGGGTGTTTATCTTAAGCACTAAGATATTAAGGAATCCTTTCTCTTTTGACCAAGTTCATATCAGTAGAGAAAAATCTATTGGTCCACATCTCACACAAATGGAATCCAATCACATTTACACGGGTTCATGCGAGTTTTTCTCAAGAGAGACACACATAGATGTATACAACTGTTACATGGAAGTTTCAAAATTTTCCTTTGTTTTTTTCCTTTTCATTTTCACCGTCGTAGAATGCTTCAAGATTTATGTGGTATATGTAAGTTCAGTTTACCCTGTTGGAGTGTTGGTGCATAATGCCTGTGCCATGAAATGAGAAAAACTATGAAGTTCATACAAAAGAAGAGTCAAATGAGATAAAAGTGAGTTTAAATTGATGATCCTGAACTTCTTCTGGCTGGCTGTTATATATTTGAACGAACTGTGTTCATATGCCGTCGCTGGGTCACTCATCATAGGTCCCGATTCCTGAAGTTGGCCGGAGTTCATCGCTTAGACCTGGCTCTCTCGTTCATGTTTGGTGACTAATGGTGAAATATAGGACAATATTTTGTGTTGGCACTAAAATATTCCATGATTTATGTTAAAAGTTTGTTAAAAATGAATCAAGGGACCAGAATAGTCGTAGCTATGTACAATGACAAAATGGACATGATAGTGTGAGTGGTAGTGACGAAAAGTTTGGCGTATTGTTTGTGGCTCCTCTTCGATTTGACAGACTATATTAGGTAAGTGTTAAAAACTTTTTAGTGTCTTGTAAACCTGAGGCAAGTGTTTTATGCTAATCAATATGAGAGGGAGGTGCAGGCCATGAGGTTTGAGCAACCAACCCCATAATTAACCACTCTTGTCCATACTGTCTTTAGAGATGGAAAAACAAATACAACCTATATCATCTTCTATTCAAGCCGGTCCGGCAGATCAAACACAATATTCTGAGCCGGAAATTGCTCGGGCGACTGCAAATTTTCACCCAAGCATTTGAAGAGACCTGTCCATCGACAACGGTGATTCGCAAGAAATTGTAATTAAACTCATGCTAAATTCTTTCATTTCTGTTAGAAATACATGTCACATTTACAATCAGTTTAGACCACTTATCCATCACACATTAACTTCTTCATTTCTTCGTTTCAGTTGGTAGATTTTGGCACACACCAGAGAATTGTGTCCAATAGCGTATCTAACCTCTTAGCTAGTGACCTCTTTATATCTCAACAAAAAAAAAAAACCGTTATATAAAGGTCGTCCTATGCCAAAGAAGAGAACTATGAACTAATTAACTTGATCTCCAACTTAAGAACCATATTATCATTAAATCTCCAAATATAGTGGAGCATATTTTTTTTAATTGAGTATTATGTTTTATTTATCAATCATGATAGATCGAGAAATAATTATGGGATCAATCACACCATAATTAAACTTGGAAACCAAAATTTTAATATTTCACTAACTAGTTGTTTATGTACGTAGATATATCATGGCCATATGGAACCACAAGTTGAGTATTCTTTGGAGAAGTTAACCAAAGAAACTAAGGGCACACTTTTAAAATTCACTCATGGTGGAAGAATAATGGTAGTAAGTACCATATATTGGTGGGCATTGCAAAAGATATATTTGTTATTCAAGTTTTTACCGTGGCATCAGAGATTACTTTTAGCACCATGAAGAGAGTAATTTCGGATTTTAGGAGTTCTTTAGCTGCTAAACTGGTGAAGGCATTAATTTGCATGCAAAATTAGTTGAAGGGTGATGATATAATTTCTGTAGAGGATGATGCACCTTCATTGGACCACCTAGAGTTCTACAAAAGCATTCAATCGGCTAAGTTTCTTATTTCTCTTCTTATTTGTTATAATCTTTTGAATTTTGTCATTTTGTAAGGTTATAAATTGTGTATTTGTCTACATCTCTTTTTATCTCTATTAATCCACAACCACAACAAGCATCACCTACACAAGTTCCTAGCCGGCCTCCTCATGCATACTCTTCCTACCCGGCCACCTCAAGCTTCAAAAAATGAACTTTAATAGTATGTTTACGTGAAATTGAACTTTACCTTTTCATTTGTGTTGTAGTACTAATGCTATAAGGCATTTACTTGACCTTTGCTTTTCATTTGGGTTGTACTAATGCCATAAGATATTTACTTGAACTTTGATTATTCATTTGGGTTGTACTATTATCATAACGCATTTTATTTGATGTTGTTGGATTGAAGATTAATTTCATAGTATGACACTAGCATGAACATTTTCTTGATTGAAAAAAAAAAAACGAAAAAAAAAGATTTTATTTTCCATTACTACAAAAATTTGGATTGGACCTATTTTCATGAAAATATTTGTGACTGAAGCCCAAAACCAAATTGGGCTGTTTTCATTCCAAACCGAACCCATTACGTTTGGTATCAATTCGGTATAAACTCTCGTATCGAACCGAATCGTATCGAAATTTTTCTAAGTTTCAGTTTCGGTACTCCTATAACGAACCGTACCAAACTGACCCCAACCCTAGTTGCAAGGAGATACTCTTTAGATTTATTATCCAAAAACGAGATGCTTGTTTGCAATTTGCAAACCAACAGTTGGTGGAAGTATATCACCATATGAGAGAATATCTAGATCAAGTTGGAGGAGACAAAGAAAACTGACAGGTCAACTTGAGTTTGATTCCAAAGAAAAGTTGCATGCAAAAGGTTACAGCTTAGCAGTGACAAAGATCAAATCTAAATTTCGGTTTATTACTTAGCATTAAGCGGAAATGTGAAATATTTGACATATCTGCAAGATATGCATGCCACATTGAACTGCCAAATCACCAGACGAGGAATCCTTTGGTTCAACCATCCGGCGGATACTCGAAGATTTGGTTCTCAACTGCCTTTGAACGTGCTGAGGTACAATTTTAGATAGTTCTCAGCTCTATATGATGCTTAGATTTGCCCTCTGTGTTTTTTTTATTCCAACAATTTTCATTTACGAGATTCTCGTACTCAGATACTTAGGTAGATAAGAATAAGTTTATCTTAATAAACTACCGAGCTTTATTTTCTCAAGTTATGATATTGACACTACACATCAACCTAATCAAAATATCAAACCAATAAGAGCAATTTATGTGACACTGGGACATTAATATTGTGGTGTTATGTGGTCTTCCGTTACGTAGAGACATCTATTCGTGTCATAGAAACTTTGGAGATTAGTATATGTTATTAGCGCTTCATATTGATAGTCGGATGGAAAATATGTAACAAAAATAATATGGTTTTTCAATCTTGTTGTTATTATTAGGATAAATTAGGTTCTCATCCTTCCTTTTGCTACTCCATTGATTAAAATCCTATTCATTTTCAATTTTTTTGTCAAGGTCCTTGGGTATTAATAACATCATTAATTATTTCAATAATAAATTTTTTTATATTTCTAAATAGATTCATTTAATGTTAAAAATGTTACAATTAGTATATTTATATTTATGACTAAATTTTTTTATCATATATTTTTAGTTTTAGTTTGTACCCATTTTTAATTTGTACCAATTTTCTTTTCAGTTTTAATTTGTACCCATATATTAATTTCTTTTTTGCCCATATTTTTTAAAGTTTATTTGTATTTGTACCCATATATATATATATATATATATATATATTTTTATTTGTACTTTTATTTTGCTAAATGTACCCATGCTAATTATATGTACCCATTCATGTAAAACTTTTTAATCTTAAAATGTAATCATTCTTAAATATACCGATTTGTTATATGTAAAATGTACAATTTTTTATATAAAATCTATTCAATTTTTTTTCCAATCCATTTTTAAACTTATATGGGTACATTCTTTTTTCTTTGATTTTAAAATGTATCCATGTCAAGTTTAATCGAAGAATTTACTAATGTTATTAAGCCTAATATCTTTATTTTATTTTTTTTGTGATTTTGAAGAATGTACCCATGTTTTGATACAATTAATTTTTTGGTTAATTTTGATAAATGTACCCATGTTTATATACACACACTAGTATATTTATATTTTAATATTTTTAATCCCACAAATTATGGTTTTTTTTTAATTTAAAATCTCATTTATATAAACAACTAAAATTTCTAATTTTTAATTTAAAAAATATAGTAATGTATATAGAAATAAATTATCGCATTAATTTCAAGGACCTTGATCAAAAATTAAAAACCAACAAACTTTCAATCAAAGAATATTCATAACTAAGGACATCATCCGAAGTCTCCCTTATTATTATTTTGGTTCAAGAATTTTGTCATGTGTTTATGGGTCTCAATTTCAGGGTGCCAATGCAGTGGCAGATGCAAGAGAAAGTGGGGGTGAAGTTAGCGGGACATCGGGCTTGCCTTTCTCAGCAAAGGAGACGGTGAAGGAAGGGTTATATGAAGCGAAGCATCAAGGTCTAGCCATGACGAGTGACCCTGCAAAAGATGGACCTGTGAAAGCTACTGAGATGGCAGAAACTGTGGGAGACACAGCCAAGCTCACCATGGATGGTGCGTGGAAGGCAAGTAAGGAGACTGCCGAACAGATAAAAGACCGAGCGGGCATTAGGCAAAGATCGTCATCGTGATCCGGCCCGTCCAAGGGCCAATTGATGATCTGAGAAGCCATGGTGTAGGTTACAGGTATGAAGTGTGAAAATTTAAGGTAGTTTAAGGGTTGCTCTCTATGTATACGTATATCTGTTATGGTAGGTAGTGTACATAAGGTGGTGCACTTACAGTATTGTACTGCAATCTCAATTTTTTTTTTAGGCATTTTTTTTTTCGTTTTTTTTTATTTTTAAACAATGAGCAATCTCATCCTCTAGATAGAGCTTGTAAATCTATAATATGTTTGGATTTATAGTTGTTGTCCATTCTAATAAGTAGTGGACAAGTTGTTTATTTTAGTTGACTAATTCTCTTACATTCTTCTAAATAAGAACAAAGGATAATATATACTTGATTCGGGGTTTACAAATTTTTTCTTTTGTAAACAATGTATGTTCACTATATTAATTTTCATTTTCAATCCCATCCCTACGGGGATGGTTTAATTTTTTAGGCTTCATTTCTTTGACTTTTCAAAAAATTCTTCCTTTAAATGATAAAAAATAAATAAACTGAGTATCAAAATAACATACTTGGGATAATTTTTATTTATTTATTTGATATATCTTCGTAGTTATAAATCTCTTATTCATATAATTTTCTTTTAAGAATCTTACATCACACGAGAGTTAAGAAGGGGTAACGTATTGATTTTTATTCATGTGTCATGGATTCAAAATTTTTTTTTCTCTCTAAATTATTGTGAAGATATCCAATACATATTAGTCTTTTTGTACGCGAGACCTGTTTTTCAATTGCGAGTAAGTTGATTTTAATCACACGCGCTAAATTAACTGTGAAACCAATTCTGGAGTTGAGCACAATATGCTTCAAACGTGATTCTGAAATTGCCCAACCGATGGCGTGGTAATTTTTCCAACAACAAAAGTGGAAGACTGAAAAGTTAAAATCTAAAAGAAGTAAATAAATCAGTGATGAATGAAGCTTCAGTATCTATGTGGTGTTTTTCATTTAGATCTCCAAGATGCTTGGGGACTTCCGGCTCTCTATGTTTCGTTAGGATGAAGTGCTTCGTAAATTGATCGATGCTCATGCATCACATTTCTCCCTCGACCGCCCTCCTCCTCCAAATAATCACCACCTGTAGAAGCCTTGTGTAAATATGTTTGATCAAAGAAACCAGACGGTGGAACTATAAAATTGATAAATGTTACAAAGGAGAACTGGAATACAAAAAAATGGAGAAAAACTCTGATTCTTATATTAGAAAACTAGATTTTATAAATTTTAATAGCACAAACAAATGTACCAAATCAACAGGTGGAAATGTGGTGTATTGTTTTTCCTTAACTATTTAGAGGGCTTGGGTTTGAATTTTCATGTTATTGTGTAGAATTTTTATATTATTTTGTGGAAGCTTATGCATTTAATAAAAATAAACTTAAAAAAAATAATGGAGACGAGTTTCAAACCCATCCCCTAGACTAATGTAAAGAAGCAATAATACTACTTGCACTAAGACTCAAGTTTGCAATATTCTACACATACTGCTATATATACGTATATGCATGCAAAATTGTTAGAGGCCTGTGCAGCGACACCACTTGCAACCCCCTCAAAGCCGGCTCTGCGTAGGAATGTCATGATTTATGCATGTAGCTTGGCCTTTCTAGTAGCTTCAACTGCTTAAACAATCACATAGCAGGGCAGATGTTTGCCCAAATCTTGGCTATAACCGGAAGCGGTGGATAAATTCTATTGTAACTTGTACCAATCGTATATAACAAAAAAAGATAACAAGCGTCGAACATCTGCAACGCCGCAATGAGACATGATGTAAACATGCCCAAGACACTCAACAAACGCGTCCAAACGTTGTGCACGTGTTGCGCAGGGGATGTGCCACTCTGTCATGTGGCTACTGTTTGACATACATATATATATATATATATGATCTCACCAGATATTGGGCACTTATAGATGAAGAATTCTGCAAATAGATAATTTTTTTATTTTTTATTTTCTTTTTCGGGAGAATCAAATTTCACCGGCGCGAATTATGGTGGTAACATTGAGAAAGAGAGCCCTTGCCAACATCTCACAATCTTTGTCTAAAGAGCATCCCCCTTGTATTTAATCCTGCTTATCCAGGGTTTGCTTCTGCACTTCTTATGAACGTGTCCAAGTAAATATTTATTTTTCCATTTTATTAGGTTTTTTTTTAGATCTTTTTGGCATCTTAGGTTAATCCATCAATGATTCGATGTTAGTCGAACCCTAGACAACCCAGTGAATATTGGACTAAGAACATGCTAGCTAGCGAACAAGTTATAAGAGGAACAACCTTTTGTATCTTAATTCGCCTCTCCTTTTGGATATAAGTGTGCTAGAAAAGGCAAAAAATATATTAAGGCACCTACTTTTTAGGATACGCGCTCGAGAAAATTTATGTATGCCTCCAGTTCTATTGTAATTAGAGTAGTATTATTATGCGAAACATCTAGAGAATAAAAATTAGGGAACTTTCATGAAAAGAGCTTAGACTAAGTTTATTTTAATAAAAAACCATGCTATAACTTTATTTAATTAAAAGGACTTAAATTTTAATGAAAAACCCTTAAATTTTAATAAAGATGACAAAAGAACTTAAATTTTAATGAAAATGACATAATTTTAATATTAAAAAAATTAAAAAAAAAAATTTATCCTCACACTATTTATGAAACTTCTACATTGTTTATGAAACTTACGACATTGTTTATGAAACTTACGACATTGTTCATGAAACTTACTGCACTGTTATGAAAACTTACGACACTGTTTATGAAATTTAATACACTGTTTATGAAACTTAACAATATTACACTACTGTGCTGTGTTTGTAACCCGGCTCACTCTCTTTTCTTCCCCTTTTCTTTCTTCTTTTCCTTTTCCCCAATGAACACTCGAGAACTCTCTCTCTTTTCGAACTCTTTGCCTTCTCTCTAAACCACCATAGCCAAAAAGAACTCCAAGCACCATCACCACAAATTCCAATTTAATTGAGACCTCAAACAACCAAATACAAGACATGCGCAAGCTAGGGATCCCTATGGTACCAATGCATATTAAATTCTGTAATGGGAAGTAGGATAATCCAAGCAGGGGTTCTCGGTGAGAGTTTCTCTAATGGAATCGAGCTACAACCTTTGAAAAGAGGAGGTAAAATTAGCTTGGTTTTGTTGTAATCTATTGCTAGTAATGTCTTCTAGCATCTTGGATCAAATCTGGGTTTGAAATCTGGGTCTGATGGAGTTTTGGGTGGGTGGGTAGGGGACGCTACACAAAGGATATTGAGAAGAAGAAGAAAACAGAAGTTGATATTAGTTATGGCGACAACTAAAATAGATATAAATCACAAACCGATCAATTTTTCTTGTCTCTTTGCTTCCTCCTCCACCCTCTAACAAAGCCTGGCCAATCTTTTATTCAATCTTCTTCAACTCAACAAAATCTACCTTAGTTACATGCTGCTTTTATTTTACATGCACACACACTCTCTCTCTCACTAGATTGATTACTAGCTACCTGCTGCCACTGGAGTGCCTTTAATGGAGCTAGAATCATACCTAAGAGGACTGGAGTGCCTCCTTGGTCCAGCCGGGGAAGCAACGAATGACAGCAGCTTCTTTACAGACATCACTGATCGCGATTTTTACTTTTTATGTTTTTTTTATTTATTAATTTATTTTTTTGTCCTTATCATTAAATAAAGTTAGTGTATGATTTTTCATTAAAATGCAAAGATTTGAAACCCTTTTCATTAGTTTTCTTTAAAAATTATCCTTATAGTTGTGCTTATTTTTTATTTTTTCTCCCATGAAATAGGACCCAAGAAATAGGCCACCGACAGAGGCAGGCAGGCACGGAGCAGCGACCGAAGGAAGATAAAGTGATACCAGGATTGATGACTTGAGCGTTACAGGATTTGTAGCAGACACAGCAAGACAAGGCGCGGCAAAAACGACTGATGTCGCGGAGGACCTGGTTAACTTGGCAAGGGAGACAAATAATGTTGCATGGGGTTCTGCCAAGAACACTACCCGGAAGGTCACTGACACCTTGGTTGCTGAGGCTAATGAGAACGTCGTTGATACAGCTGAGTATAGAACTATTGAAGATCTGAGTACGTTCGCAGATCAGAATGACCACAATCAGAAGGATCACATTTGATCAGGCATGAGAATGTAACATGAGACTTGATAAATAGGGCTTTTAATTATTCCCAAACTTTGTTGACTCTGTGCAACTTCCTCACAAATCGAGGGGAAATCGTGTGTTGAATCTTATCTTTTCTTATTTATTAGTATAGAAAAGGTATAAAGAGAAGATGTAGATATAAATTGTAATATATATATATATATATATATATATATATATGTATGTATGTAGGTATATGTTAGATGTATGTTTAACATCCACTTGCGACTTAGGAAATATACTCGACCCATTTACAGTTGGAATCAGTAATTATGACAACCAACCTAACTCAAAATCAAAATCAAAATCAATATCAATTTCAGGTAGATTATTCTACTTACACAATTTGGACACATGAAGAATACAACTTCAATTGTAGAAATGTAAGCAAGCTATGTATTTCCTCATTAAAATGCGATCATGTAAACAATTGGGGTTGTTTAAGTTATTAGGGTTATTGGGCAAGGTTTTTCTAAGAGGCGCTCTGACGTGTGATGTAATTCAAGTTTAATTTATGTGGAAGCATGTAGGTGGTTTTATGGTAGAGCTTCAATTTTTTCATGGTATTAGAGCTGGTAGTCCTACATGTGGCGCTCCACATCACCTCGGTGTGTTGTCCATGTGTTAGGCTTGAAATTTCACCACACATGAGGGGCGTGTTGAGAATGAGTCTCACATTGATGAGAGGAGGGACCTTGCATGAGTTTATAAGAGATTGGGCTACTTCTTATATTGTCACTTGGTTTTAGAGTTGAATCCCAACTTTCTTCACTGTTGGGCTCAACACGTGAATATTATAAGTAAGACTTTATTTTTCATACAATTCCTTTTTTTTTTTTTTTTTTTTTTTTTTTTTTTTTTTTGTGACAAATGATATGATAATCTATTGAATAGGTTTTACTTAAAAGAGAGATTCAACCACGAAACATCAAATACAAAGACGGATACTCTTGAACTATTAGTCATTGCTGTTCCGTACGATTCATTACTCTCTTTTTTTGTCAATACGATTCATTGCACTCAACTTTAATGAAATTATGTCTTGCTTATCATATTAAAGGCATGCCTACCATATAATCATAGCTTGTCTCCCCTCTCACTTTGCCATTGTTGCTAATTTCTATGTTTTCTTCTCCCACGTTCAGTAAGGTTCACACCGCGCATATGCTTGTTTTATCCTTCTCAAGAATGGTAGACTCATCCTTAGAAACTCTTATTTCGCAGGTATGCTTCTTTTCGGTATTTATTATATACGTAATTCTATTCGCACAGGCCATCAAGCATCTGATGCAAATATGTATGAAAATGTGAGAACCATATATACTTGATTGCTTAAAGTGATACATTGATTTTTGAATGTGATACTAATTTTACATCACATACTCTTTATTCGGATCCAGAAAGAAGCCATATCTACTTGACATTGTTCTCAGTCAAACACTAACGAAATGCGCATGGAGTGGTGTTTCCAACAGGAAAGATCAAACTTTTTTGTGGAAGAACTTGTATAAGGTCTCAGAAATATTTCGTGTAACTTCTAATTTTGTATGATATTAGTGTTGTGTGGTGTTTACTTCGTCAAACTATATATCTTAAATGATTTTGTTTTTCATTTATTTGTTTTATAGCAACATATGAGAAGGAGTTGAGATAACTCAAAGCTGAACGGAAATCAAGTCGAAATGAGCAGTGTGGCAGGGTGAACTTGCTCATCTTTGAACCCTAAGAGTAGAATTTGATGAGTTTTGGAATTTTCTTTTTTGTTTCTGTTTTTTTTCTCGATTGGGATTTTTGTATCAAATTCATAATTAGGCATGTGTATGATCTGTTTCTTGTAAGTTGTGGTTTTTTCTTCTTCGTTCGTTTTGACAGGAAATTTATTTGCTCTGTTCTTCGTGGCACCATGGTAATGCACCAGACGATTTGATATGACTTTTATATCTGTTTTTCCATTAAATTATCTGTCGTTTTTCTCATTCTTTCATTGAAATTTCGCACTAACCGACAGAAATGATGAGAATGTATGCATTAGATGATTTCATTGCATGGACAGATGAGTATCAACAGAATCCTTTCTTTGGTTATTTTATCAGTTTTGAAACTGCATTAATAAACTCTTGTTGGTATTGCCTTCTTATTGTGGTTTTAGGAGCCGAGCCCAAGCCTCACACCCGCGTGCACCACACGCTGAGCAGCCCACTTCCGTGGCGTAGCCTGCTCCCACCGAGCAGCCCATTCTCGTGGCCCAACCTGCTCTTGTGGTCCAGCCTGCTCCCTCCGAGCAACCCACTCTCGTGGCCCAGCCTGCTCCTGCCAAGCAACCTACACTCATGGCCCAACCTGCTTCCGTGGCCCATCCTGCTCCTGTGGCATTCCAAGCAGCCCAAATTGGTCCAAGATTAGTTCAACCGTCTTGGTTTCAAATTTCTGGGCCTACGATTGAACTGGGGGCATTTTCACCACATTTCTCCGCGAATTTAACATTTCCCAATTCAAATCTCGTGCCCGAAGCCTACTACACTTCCACTGCTCAAGGAGGCACATTCCTTCCAAGCTCTTTCAATCCAAATGACGAACAACACTTGTCTCGACAAGTCATATAGTTGACGAGCGCCCTTGCACAACAGACAACCTTGGTGAATCAACTCTTGCAATGCATCGAGATCTAACGTGCCCCGAACGAGGTGTCCCGAAGTAGGACAAGTGCAGACGAACCTCTCTACCAACGTCCCGGCAAGCAGCCCATCAACCAGCCACTATCCGAGCGTTCTGGCTGTTTACGCTCCCGCCTGGGTCCTTGGGATAACGTATACTCTCATCTTAGCACGCGGAAGAGCATGCATTCCCGATCAAGCCCACGAACGAGCATACGTTCACGGTTGAGGTCACACTCTAATTATCAACATGGAAACCTTCCAGGCAAAGTGTTCATTCACAACTAGGCTCACAAGGTGTATTCTCCACCTCACATCGGAATAGGCAGCATGACATACAGAGAAAAACAGTCACTTAATCCAACTCAAATTCAACCGGCAGCATGCAAGCAGCCCGTTCGCCTACCAGAAGCATGCAACATACACTGTAGCCACAACATAGACGAGTCGAACATAGGGAAAAGCGGCCTAAACCCATAGGTCACGATCGAGGGCAGCTGAAAGTTCCACTGCCCCAACAAAGGTAAAGTGAAGAAGAAGTTGAGAGGCTCATAACTGAACAATTGCGCAATTTCCAACTTAACAAGGCTGATGACGATGCGCTTCGACGTGACATGAACAACATAAGCATGTCACCATTCACGAATGAGATCGAGTGGACAAATCCACCTCGTGGGTTCACTATGCCTCACTTCACTCCGTACAAGGGAGACGAAGATTCGAATTGACCTCATTCATGGACAAAATTCCACCTACAAAACAAATAACAACTTAGGTCAAGGCCAAGAGCCTCACGCGCCCACGATGAAAATGGGGGGCTTTGGTCGAAGAACCTCCAATGCCAAAGTTAGAATTTAGAAAGAAAAAGTGTTTGGAGAATTTTGAGTATTTAGCAAGAGTGTAGTATATATAGGGCATGGGGAAGAAGATGGCTGGCCTTTTGTGGTGTTTTTTAGTGTATTTTGTAGTTTAATTAGCCATTAATAAATTAATTAGGTAATAACTCTATTAATTAGCTAATTAACATAATTTAAAAGGAATTTTTTGGGGGTTACCTTGTGGAGAAGATGGATGAAATAGGTTTTTGAATAAATATCTATTTTGGGCACTTTTGACTTGATTGTGGGATGATTGTCCACTGCTCGTGTGTGGGAATTCTGGTGCTCCTCAAGGGCTAATTTTATCATTTCTGCCCAAAAATCCACGTGTCGTCTCTTGATTATTTTTGGCTCCACAAATGCCCTCACACCTATTAGGCTGCTCGCAGGAAATGGCAGTAGGTGTAGAGATCTCAAACTTTGATGCATATTCTCTCTTAGATTTGGAATTAGATTATTCTAGGAAAGGGAAATAAATCACCTTCAAAACCTATTTAAGCCTACCTTAAGTAGAGGATTAAATCAACTTCGTAGGGCAATTATTTATCCCTACAAGAAAGAGAGAAAGCTAGAGGATATTTGTTCCCCTTCCCCTAGCACTCTTCTTTGTTTGCCCGTGCAAATAACCGTCTTCCGTTGATTTCTTTGTCTTCTTTGCACCGCACCGATGTAAGAAAAACTTAATTCTCCTTGTCTTCTTCTTGGAAGGTGCTGCCACGGGGCAGCTGTCGGGGTAGTGTGGCACGTTGACTAGCAGGGGCCAAGAGTCGGCTTGGCATGGGCCAAGGAGGTGGTGTGGCAGAGGCCATTGCTTGTGTTGCTCGGTTTGATTGAAGCCTATGATTGGTTCAACATGGGTCAAGGAAGTGGCGTGGCATGGGCAACGGTTTGGGCTGCTTACCAAAAATGAGAAAACTGCTTGAGTTTGATTTCTCAACTGCTGTAGATGGAGCAGTTAAGGATGAAGCTGCCAAGATCGGAACTGTTGAATATGAAGTGTCGGATGAGCGAACTGTTAAATGCAAAAGTGGTTGCTGCCCCCTGCCCATTTGCTGCCTAGTTGATCTTCAAGCATTCGATCTTTTGAGCTATGTGGCCTTCTCGCACTGGAGAGCTTACCCAGATAGGTGTCAGGGAATTAGTTTACCCTCTCGCACTGGAGAGCAATTAGTTTATCCTTTTGCACTAGAGAGCAAACCCATATGGGTGTCGGGGAATTGGTTTACCCTCTCGCGTTAGAGAGCAATTAGTTTATCCTCTCGCATTAGAGTGCAGACCCATATGGGTGTCGGGGAATTGGTTTACCCTTTCACGCTGAAGAGCAATTAGTTTATCCTCTTGCATTATACAGTCATGTTTAGTGATCTGCTTAAGACTTCGAACTACTTGTGGACCCCGCGTAAAGATGTAAGCGCAATGAGCTACTCCTAGAATTATTGTGCCATCATTAGGTGTTTCATCGTGTGCCCTTTTGAGGCTTAGTTGACACGAGCCATAGGGCAAGATCGGTATGGCTGGGAACCATGGTGCAAGATTGGCACAGTTATGAGCCATAATGATAGATCAATGGATGCGGGGAGTCGTGCAGCAAGCAGGCACAAATATGAAAGCAGAGATAGGGCTGGCTTAGGCTAGATTGTACGCAGTAGGAGGAAATGTCTGGAGTTTTGAGAACAAGGCATGCCCCTGGTTCTTGGTAATTGGACTAGTGTGTCATTCTGGTACTCGTCTGCCCCCGGCGTGCCATTAGGCTGAGTTGCTACATTTGTCGGAACAGAAGTAGTCTTTATATCCAACAATCTATGTGGGGGTAGTCCCGTCTACTCGATTTTGTCATTGAAAGATGACTCGCTTATGTTGGTTATGTCTCATCGGAGCGCCTTGTCAATAGCTTCGTTGCGTGAGAAATTGCGCAATCACTCTGTCAGGAGCCTTTCTACTTCTTCATGAATTTTCCTTTGTTTGGGTGGCAAAGCTATCGGCTGCCCCCAGTCCTGACCTGCTAGTCTAGGCTGCTCTTCCATGTGTTCGGCTCGTCTATGCGGCGATTACGGTAAGTGTGGTATGTTCCTATCAGGTGAACGGGTAACTCGCAGGCTTCTGGTTGAACTTGAGCTAGATTGAGTGACTGCTTATCTCTATCCGCTGTACTACCTACTCCGATGTGAGGTGAATGATGTTTCTTGCGGGCCTTGCCGTGAATGAACACTTTGCTTGGAAGGTTGCTCATGTTGATTATCAAAGTATGGCCTCAACCGTGAGTGTATGTTTGTCCATGGGCCTAATTGAGAGTGCGTGCTCCTTTACGCACTAAGACGAGAGAATACGCTATCTGGGGGGTCCAGTCGGGAGTGTACTCTGTTAGAACGCTCAATTCATGACTAGTCAAGTGGCTGCTTGCCAGGACTCTGGTGAAGAGGTTCGTCTACCCTTGTCATTCTTCGAGACACCTTCTCCGGGGCACGTTGGATCTCGATGCGTTACAAGAGTTGATTCACCAAGGTTGTCTGTTATGCAAGGACGCTCGTCAACTCTATGACTTGTTAAGACAAGTGTTGTTCACCATTTGGATTGGAAAAGCTTGGAAGGAATATGCCTCCCTGAGCAGTGGAAGTGTGGTAGGCTCCGAGCACGAGATTTGAATTGGGAAATGTCAAATCCGCGGAGAAACGTGGTGAAAATGCCGCTGGCTCAATGGTTGGTCCGGATGGTTGAGATAGTCTTGGGCCAATTTGGGCTGCTTGGAATGTCGTGGAAACAGGCTAGGCCACAGAAGTGGGCTGGGCTACGAGAACAGGCTGAGCCACGAGAGTGGGCTGCTCGGCATATAATGCACGCGAGTGCGAGGCTTGGGCTCGACTTGGCAACGCGTTGGGCGTGGAGTGACATGGCTTAAGCCATGGCCTTAGTACAGTGAGACGCCTTGGATGGCACGGCTTGGGCCGTGGTGGTGACACCATGGACCTCACCGTAGGTGGCTATCACGGTAGCCACCACAGTGGTTCCCGTGGTGGAAACTCGTGGTGGTGGTGCCACACCACCTATTGTCACATTTAGCCTTGTGGATCGCCGTGGTCCCATCTCTTGAAAGTTGAAATTTTCATTTGTTGAATTTTCTAAATTTCTAACCATTGTACTTCTCTTTTACGTTTTATCATAGAATTTTTGCAAATAAAAAATTCTAATAATAAAAACATACAAAAAATCTACAAATGGACGAGAAAAATAGAAAAAACCTTGGATGTGAGAGTCTTTACGAGTGTGGGACTCAACTCTCAATAAAACCACCAATTTGTGGATGCAAATTTCTTCCTCTTGTTTTTAGACAAAATTGCACCTACAAAACAAATAACACCTTAGGTCAAGGCCAAGAATCTCACGCACCCACAATGAAGGGGGGGGCACCTTTGGCCAAAGAACCTCTGATGTCAAAGTTAGAATTTAGAGAGAAAAAGTGTTCGGAGAATTTTGAGTATTTAGCAAGAGTGTAGACCTAGGTTTTTAGAGAAAATGGGGTAGTATACATAGGGCATGGAGGGATAAGGTGGCCGGCCCTTTGTGGTGTTTTTGAGTGTATTTTGTAGTTAATTGGTAGATGTTATGGTGGATGTTATGGTGGATGATAACTATGTAGTTTTATGTAATACAATGTGAATTGTCTTTGAAGATTTGATTTATGTTTCTTGCATCATGTGACCCTAAAATTGCAAACAAAGATGAAAGAGGTGATGGTTTTAGATTAGTGATCAACTTTTAGTGACCTCTCTTAAGGTCACTACATGGTGAATGTGACTTTCAGTGTAGTAATATTATAGTGGTCATTATATTATTTTTGTGACGAAATAAGTGATCAAAATTGTTGTAATTGAAGATTCTCGACATAGTGACCATGCAAAATAGGTTACTAATAGTTTGGCGTATTTGTGACCTAATCTTTTAGCGGGTTACCAAAGAGAATTTGTGAAGAGCTTTTAGTGACCACTCCTTATCGGTCAGAGTGAAATTATCGACCAATTTACTTACTTTCAATGACCAACCAGGTCACTAAAGCCCTCTTTCCTTGTAGTGGCAAAATAATTTTGTTATTTACTTTTCAAATTTCATGTGACGCATGGTATATATAGAGATGTGAATTGCAATGAGGTTCAACAATGGTGTTATTCCAACAACAAAACTGGTGTTATTTTCATAGACGCCAAGTGAATTAAGATGCATTTCTCGCAATTACTTTTTGTTGGATCATGTTTAGCAATTTTGATATGCTAATCTTTTGATATATATATATATAATTCATGTTCATATTTTGTGGCTGCTATTAATATGTCCAAATTAAGGTAATTAGTTTTTCTGTCACCACAATCTAGTGGTATTTCTCTTTACTTGTAAATGAGAGGTCTTAGGTTTGATTTTCGCCAAAGGAAAATTTGAAACATTATTACTAGCCCATTATTGTGAGGCTTAGCTCACTCCCTCACCCCTTAATATAGATAATAGTATTCATTAAAATAAAAAAAAATAAAAAAGGCTGTTAGTTTTCCTTTCCTGAATATTTTGATGGTTCGACTTTCAGCTCATTACAATAACCCTAAATTTTAATACAACAAAACTTTATCTCATTAAGTGGGGTTGGATGTTTAAATCCTAGAATGCCATTGCATTCGTTTTCATGTCAAGTCTTTTGTCTTTCCTTAAAGTCTATTTCCAAGTCTTTCTAGGACTTCATTTATTTCTTTTTCCTTGAGCATTTGCCTCGTAACCGCATTTTCTAACCAGAGCATATGTAGGTCTTCAGTTCACATGTCCAACCACCTTAACCAATTTTGTCTCATTTAATCCTCAATTGCAGCCACTCCTATTGACACGCCCCGATCCCAATGTCCGGAGGACATTGGGATGGCCACGTGATGACCAACACTCGAGGGTGACGCAAGCCATTTAATGAATGCATATGCTGAGAACATGTGAAACATGCATATAAATTTCGTTCGAACTACATAATATAATATTCATGACACGCCTCGTTCCTGATGTCTTCGCGTGCTGGCTGACACCATAGGGTGACGAAAGCCATTTAATGAATGCATATGTTGAGAACTTGTAAAACATGTGTATAAATTTCATGCGTGACTACACAAAGTAATATTCAAATATGAGTCTTACAAAATACTATAATAATATTCAACTACTAACAATGAATATAATGATAATGCATGACATGTTCAAAGCATACAACTAATCCAGAGTACAAACGGAAGGTAAGATAGAGAAGTGCTATTACAATGGATGTCAATGCAGAGAGGATGATATGATATCACTGGTAGAGGAATGCCTCGTAGTTCGGATCGTACGCCTCGTTCCTATGGCCTGAGGGGGCGCAAAACAAACATGAGTGGACCAAGTTGATATATATATATATATATATATATATATATATATATAATACTGAAACAGTTATCAACATACTAACCCCAAATTTTTATGAAAACTCAATAGTATAATATGGGATAGGTTTCTCTGAAAATCCTAGCATGCCATAAAACCTTTCATAAAACATATATCGTATAGTGTGCTAAATAGTGGTATCCTAGTCATCCGTGGTAGCCAATAACTATATCTCCCGGGCCAAAGCCAACAACCATGTCTCTTGGTCGGAAGCCAGAGATTATTTCTCCCGGCTGCAACCAACAACCATATCTCTCGTAGGCAGAACAATGACCACTATATGAGCACAAAACATTGAATATACTTTTTCCAAACATAGGTACATACATGTCAAAAACATCTTCATAACATATAGTCATCCATCATATATACTATAAAGAAGTGTGTGAAAACATGTTCATAAATAATATATAGCCATCTATTATATATACTACAAAGAACATAAGTTCGGTAAAATATGGTATTCCAAAATATTCTCAGTAAAGCATGATAATCATATGAAGTAAATTTCAATTACTCATAAAATGTAACCATTACATCATTCTTTTCATGTATGCATTTCTACTATTAAAACATGCATTTTAGAAGGGGTCCACTCACAAATACTCCATAGTCGAAAAGTCGTACGAAATAGGAATGACGGAATCGTTGCTAATAATCACCTAAGCACATAAAGGGTAAAATTAACAAAACTATACTCAAACGATTGAATTTCAAAAAACGAACATAAAAAACGAGTTCAGAATGTCGAAAAACATAAAAAATGACATTGGGTACGGTCACGCGCCGCAGCAAGGTAACAACTCCAGAGGCCACCCGCTGCCATGCGTCGTTATGGGTCTCCAGAAAAGTTGTCGGCTCGTCAGCACCATCGTGGATGATGGCGCGTGTACCCCACGCGCAGGCCATGCGCTACTGGGCTTAAGGTTTAGACCAAGTTTGGGCCTAGGACTAGATCTTAGGCTTAGGCTAAGGTCCTGGGCTTAGGTTATTTGGGCCAGAGGCCCAAGTTATGCACGGCCCGAAGACCTGGGTCCAAAAGGGTTAAAGGGTTTTGGGTCAAAGGGTCTGGCCTTGAAAGCCTGGCCCAAAGAAAAAGGTTTTGGGTTTCAGATTAAATGAGGTTTGGGTCTTGGGGTTAAAGAGCCTAAGGCGCGAGTCTTATACGGCCTAAAGGCCTATGCAACAAGGGTTTGGGGTTAGGTTTAAAAAGGTTTAGGCTTAGGGTTGCAACAAGGGTTTGGGGTTGGGTTTAAAAAGGTTTAGGCTTAGGGTTCTAACGGGCCAAGGGCTCGATTTGGTACGGCCCTAAGGGTCTAGTCTCTTTGGGTTGGGCTTGAAGGCCTGTCTTTCGCCGGGGAAGAAGGTCGGAGCCTCTCGAGCTCCGATTGACTCCGTTTAGTCAACCCAACCTACGATCTAGCCATAAAAAGGAAGGTACAATAGAGAGGAAGATGATTTATACCTGTGACGCACCGTAAAGTGGTCGGAAACGATCGAGATTTCGCTCGAAGGTCTCGAGGGTTCGTCGGACCATGTTTTAGGTGCCCTCTGGGTGTCCCAGAGCTTCACGGAGATGATGGAGAAAGAGAGAGATGAGGTTCTCACAAGGGTGATAGTAGTGGTGGTGAGGTAGTTGAGGCGGTGGGTTCGAAGGTGAGTGGTGGAGTGTAATCGAGGAGAGGGAGATAAATTCGAGGGTGAGAGAGATAGAGAGCTGAGAGAATGTAAGATGAGGGACACGAAGGAAGGAAGAGAGAGAAATAGGAGTAAGTTAGTAGGCTGCCACGTAGTAGCCAATGAGTGGAAAGAAAATATAAGGAAATCCCCAAAAGCAAACCAATTGGTTAAGGGATAAGGGACCAAAATGTAAATTTCAATAAAATTTTAGAGAAATTATGAAATTTACAATAATTTGGGGGTAGGGTTTAAAAATTCAAATGCAAAATTTACCAAAATAATATAATAATATTCAGCCGTCAATACAATGATAGTGATAATGCATGACATGTTCAGAGCATACATCTAATTCAGAATACAAGCGGAAGGTGTAACAAAAAGTGCTATTACAAGTGATGTCAAAAGTAGAGAGGATGGCACAATATCACTGCTAGGGGAATGCCTCGTAGCTCAGATCATATGCCTCGTTCCTACGTCATGAGGGGGCGCAAAACAAACATGAGTGGACCAAGTTGATTTATATATGTATACATATAATACTAAAACAGTTATTCAACAACTTACTAACCCCCAAAGTTTTATGAAAACTCAATAGTATAATTTGTAATAGGTTTTTCCGAAAACCCTAGCATGCCATAAAACCTTCATAAAACTTATATGATATATAGTGTGCTAAATAATGGTATCAGTATCGCCCGAAGGCATAGAGAATTCTTCATTTTCCCCAAGGCATATAGAACAGTTCATTCGCTCGTAGGCTCTTACAATACCTACCCGAAGGCATATAAGTATCAATTGCCCATAGACTCCTACAACACCCACCCGAAGGCATATATATGTATCAACTTGAAGGCATATATATGTATAAATCGCCCATAAGCCTACACCATCCACCTGAAGGCATATATAGTGACCATTAGATAAGCACAAAAACATTGTATATAATCTTTCCAACGTAAGTACATATATCTCAACGGAGCTCAGTAGCTCAAACATCATATCTCAAAACATCTTCATAGTATATAGTCATCCATCATATATACTACAAAGAACGTAAAAATCGATAAAGTATAGTATTCCAAAATATTCTCAGTAAAGCATGATATTCATAAAGTGTAAATCTAATTTACTTATAACTGTTTCATAAAATGTAACCATTAAATCATCATTTTCATGTATGCATTTCTAACAGTAAAATCATGCATTTTAGAAGGGGTCCACTTACAGATACTTCATCGTCGAAGAGCCATGTGAAATAAGAAGAATGGAATCACCTCTAATAATTGTACCTAAGCACATAAAGGTTCCAATTAATAAAACTCTACCATAACGATTGAATTTCAGAAAACAGACATTATAAACGAATTCAGGATGCCGAAAAACATAAAGGGGAACCTCAGATACCCCTACGCGCCGAGATGGGTCGTTGAAAAGTTAGCCAAAAAATTTATTAGGTCCGTTGTGAATGGTGGCGCGTGTGCTCCACGCGCCGGCACCGGCAACCTTTCACATGCTCCCACGCGCGGTCTAGGTTCCTAGGATCCGACTGGGTTGGGTTGGATCCGAGTATAGGCCTGGGCTTGGTTCCTGGGCTTAGGCCTATTAGGTTTGGTCTTGAGTTCAACAAGCCAAAGGCCCTAATTTATACGACCCAAAGGCCTAGGTTTAATGGGTCTGGGCTTGGCCAATTGGGCCGGGTTCCATAACCCAAAAGCCTAGTCTGGGTTCAGTAGGTCGCCCAAATGAGTTTGGGTGTAAGGGTTATTAGGTTGGGTTTCAACATGGGTTTGGGCTTGAAAGCCCAACCCAAGGGTTTGGGCCAAAGGGCTTGGGTTTCTGGGGTTTGGGTCGTTTCGACCCGGTTTTGACGGAATGGAATGCCGGAGCTTCCCGAGCTCCATTCAACGCCAATTCTCAAACCTAGGGTGCTATCTAGCTATCAAAATGAAGCTTAGGATGAAAGGAAGAGATTCATACCTATATCACGTTGTGTGGTGGCCGAAGTTTGGCTCGAAAGCCACGGGGCTCGTCAGAGGAGTTTGTTGAGTTTTCTGGGCTTCAAAGAGGTGGAGGGAAAGAAAGACTCAACATGGGAAGGGGGTGTGGTGGTGTTTTCGTCACCGTTTTCTCGATTTTGGGGTGTAAGGGTGTGTGTGTAGATCGGGGATAGGGAGAGAGAGTGAGCTAAAAGAGATAGAGAGTGACTCGAGGTAGAAGAGAGAATAAGAGATACGGAGATAGGAGATGGGGTGGTGCCACGTGGCAGACAAAGATAGAGAAAATATCCCAAAAATGAAAGGGGAGATCCGGGTAGAGTAAGGGGATATGACCCTGCTAACTCTGGTACCGAGGCTGGTTCTGGCTCCGAGGCTGATTTTGGTTTTGGTGCTGGTTCTGGTTAAGTCTGTTACACCTCGTCTGTTCGATTCTCAAAGCCGCCTCAATCATCTCCTCGTAGGAGGTATGCCTCTGTGATGCTATAAGCTCGCAAAAGTCCTGGTTCATAGCAATCTGTAGCTGAATCATCATCTCCCGCTGGTTTCCATAAGTTCCCTCATGGTGTCTTGACAGGCGCCGAAAAGTGTTATCAAACTCTGTAATACTTAAATTGCCCTGGTGAAACTCTAGGAACTCCTGTCTCTTCCTCAACTGATAACCGGGGCTCAAAAAATGTGCTTTGAATAGTCTCTTGAACGTAGCCTAAGTCATCAAAGAGTTACATGGGCAAGAGCACGTCATTGACTTCCACCAATACCTCACGTTCCCCTAAAAGAAGTAACCAGCGGTATTCGCCCATTCAGACGATGGGCATCTCATGCTCTTTAAGGTGTCTTTCATCTTTTCAAGCCAATCCTCAGCCTCCTCACAGGCTCCAACTACATTAAGCTCCGTAACACCACGGCTATGAGCAATCTCCATATAAGTATGACTTGGCATGTTACTCCCAGGAAAAGCATTTTGCATAGCGGAGGTCAATTGCTGAATTCCTCCCATTAGACCAGAACGAGGTCGTCGAGGTACATTCCCACTAGTAAGATCTGTGATTCTGATAAAAGGCAAACAAGATTTAGAAGGATGAAAGATTATGGCCACAAGAAATCTTATGATTACCAAATGGAAGAATGAAGTCCTAAGTATGCTCTGATACCAATCTGACACGCCCCGATCCCGATGTCTGTAAGACAGCGGGATGGCCATGTGCTGGCCAACACCTGAGGGTGACGCAAGCCATTTAATGAATGCATATGCCGAAAACATGTGAAACATGCATATAAATTTTGTTCGAACTACATAATATAATATTAAAATGTAAACTTTACCAAAATAATATAATAATATTCATCCGTCAATAAAATGATAGTGAAAATGCATGACATGTTCAGAGCATACATCTAATTCAGAATACAAGCGGAAAGTGTAACAGAAAGTGTTATTACAAGTGATGTCAAAAGCAAAGAGGATGACACGACATCACTGGTAAGGGAATGCCTCGTAACTCAGATCATATGCCTTATTCCTATGTTTTAAGAGGGCGCAAAACAAATATAAGTAGACCAAGTTGATATATATATATATATATAATACTGAAATAGTTATTCAACAACGTACTAACCCCCAAAGTTTTATGAAAACTCAATAGTATAATATGTAATAGGTTTTTCTGCAAACCCTAGTGTAATATCCCACATCACCCAGATGAGTGATCCTTATATGTATATTCCCATCCTTACCTAGCACGAGGCTTTTTGGGAGCTCACTGGCTTCGGATTCCGTAGGAACTCCGAAGTTAAGCGAGAAGGGGGCTAGAGCAATCCCATGATAGGTAACCCACTGGGAAGTTGCTTGTGAGTTCCCAAAAACAAAACCGTGAGGGAATGGTAAGCCCAAAGCGGACAATATCGTGCTACGGTGGTGGAGCGAGCCCGGGAAGTGATCCGCCCCGGGCCGGGATGTGACAATATGGTATCAAAGCCTAACCCTGGCCGTGGTGTGCCAATGAGGACGTCGAACCCCTAAGGGGGGTGGATTGTAACATCCCACATCACCCAGGGGAATGATCCTTATATGTATATTCTCATCCTTACCTAGCACGAGGCCTTTTGAGAGCTCACTGGCTTCGGATTCCGTAGGAACTCCGAAGTTAAGCGAGAAGGGGGCTAGAGCAATCCCATGATGGGTGACCCACTGGGAAGTTGCTCGTGAGTTCCCAAAAACAAAACCGTAAGGGAATGGTAAGCCCAAAGAGGACAATATCGTGCTACGGTGGTGGAGCAGGCCAGGGAAGTGATCCGCCTCGGGTTGAGATGTGACACTAGCATGCCATAAAACCTTCGTAAAACGTATATCATATATAGTGTGCTAAATAGTGGTATCAATATCGCCCGAATGCATAGAGAACTCTTCATTTGCTCGAAGGCATATAGAACACTTCATTCACTTGCAGGCCTTCATTCGCTCGTAGGCTCCTACAACACCCATCTGAAGGCATCTAAGTATCAATTACTCGTAGGCTTCTACAGCACCCACCCGAAGGCATATAAGTATTAATGTATTAATCACCCGTAGGCTCCTACAACACCCACCCGAAGGAATATATATGGCATACATAGCGACCACTAGATAAGCACAAAAACATTGTATATAATCTTTCCAACATAGGTATATATATCTCAACGGAGCTCAGTAGCTCAAACATCATATCTTAAAACATCTTCATAATATATAGTCATCCATCATATATACTACAAAAGACGTAAAAATCGATAACGTATGGTATTCCAAAATATTCTCAGTAAAGCATGACATTTCATAAAGTGTAAATCTAATTTTCTCATAACCGTTTCATAAAACGTAACCATTAAATCATGTTTTTCATGTATGCATTTCTAATAGTAAAATCATGCATTTTAGAAAGAGTCCACTCATAGATACTTTGTTGTCGAAGAGCCGTGCGAAATAGGAAGAACGAAATCGCCTCTAATAATCGCACCTAAGCACATAAAAGTTCCAATTAACAAAACTCTACCATAACGATTGAATTTCAGAAAACATATGTCATAAATGGATTCAGGACGTCGAAAAACATAAGAGGGAACCTTGGGTACCCCCACGTGCTGCCGCACGCACCGAGATGGGTAGCTGGAAAAGTCGTATACGCCGCCGTGGACAGCAGCGTATGTGCTCCATGAGCCGGCACTAGCAGCCCTTCACACTCACCCACGTGCAAGCCCACAAGCAGCCTGGGTTCCTGGGATCCGACTGGGAGGGGCCAGATCTGGGTCTGGGCCTAGGCTTGGTTCCTAAGCTTGGGCTTATTGAGTTTGGGCTTGGGTTCAACAGGCCAAAGGCCCTAGTTTGTAAGGCTTAAGGGCCTAGGTTCAATGGGTCTGGGCTTGGCCAATTAGGCCGGGTTCCATGGCCCAAATGCCTGGTTTGGGTTCAGTGGGTCACCCAAATGGGTTTGGGCTTAAGGGTTATTGGGTTGGGTTTCAACATGGGTTTGGGCTTGAAAGCACGGCCTAAAGGTTTGGGCCAAAGGGCCTGGGTTTTTGGGTTTAGGTCGTTTCGCCCTGGTTTCGACGGAAGGGGAGGTCGGAGATTCCTGAGCTCCGTTCAACACCTATTCTCAAACCTAGGGTGTGACCTAGCTATCAAAATGAAGCTTAGGAGGAAAGGAAGAGATTCATACCTATATAATGTCGTGTGATGACTGGAGTTGGCCGGAGTTTGGCTCGAAAGCCATAGGGCTCGTCGAAGGAGTTTTCAGGGTTTCCTAGGCTTCATAGAGAGAGAGAGAGAGAGAGAGAGAGAGACTCGACACCGGGGGGGCATGGTGGTGTCGTCATCGCCATTTCTCAATTTTGGGAGGGGGAGATACGGGTAGAGTGAGGGGATAAAGGGGTAAAATAGTCATTTCATAATTCCGTTAAAATGCACATATACATAATTTGGGACGGGGTTTCACACCTACTTTACCTCGGATATCCTCATTCTTAATCATATCCTTTTTCGTGTGCCCACACATCCAACGAAGCATTCTCATCTCCGCTAAAATCATTTTTTGCACATGTTTATGCTTGACCTCCCAATATTCCATGGCATAAAGCATTGCTGGCCTTATTGCCATCCTATTAAATTTTCCTTGAGCTTCAATGACACATGACATACGCACAACACACCCAATACACTCTTCTACTTCATCCATCTCACTTGCATTCTATGGTTGAGATGTGAAAGGTGTGGGAATCCGATGCTTAGTCTATTTCTTGGCCATTAAGGATCGAGGAAAGATGATGAAAAAGAGGAGATAGAAAAGCATTTTGGGCGAAAGATCCAATCCTTCAATTTTAGTGCGTGCGGGAAAGGGACTGAATATGCATCACCAAATTTATCATGCTCTGAAGAATTATATATGCACATATGAACACGATATGATTTACATGTCAAGCCAAAACCTTGGGACCAGCCGAATCAAGATTGGTTGACCTCCCTTTTCATCAACCTTCATTTTCTTCACAGGTTGGAAAGGCTCCTTTCCAGCACGATAACATTCAAACTTTTCGCAAACTCAAATTTTATGTTTTGTTCATGCTAGTTACTGTAAGTTTTTTGCCAATTGGAGGGAGAGAGGGATTCAAACTTGAAATCTATCCTCATATTCCATAGGTTTCCTCTGAGAACGGTATAGTGTTTGTGTCCAAACTAGTAATGTTTTTAAACTGAGAGCCAGTACGTTTAGTCCACTAGATGAGTAAGATGCGTAAAGCAAACACTTAACTTTGCGGTGATATATTTATTGGGGAGTTAGAAATGAGGCTTGGTTGGGTTAGAAGTAACGTTTAGGGTTCAAGATCGAAATCTGAATCTCATTCCTCGGGTTTAATATAAAAAGAAAGTACGTCAAATTACCGATTTTATATAACTTTGTGTATATCTCTTTCATCACATAGCTGAGTCACGCGGTACTCTTGTCTTGTATGCTAGCAATAGATCTTTTAGTCTTATTTTGAATTTGTTAGTTTAACTCCTCAATGAAGAATGATCTGATAAAGGCCTTATGCTTTCATGTTCATGATAAAGAGAGAATCCAGGAACTAAAGAGCACCGGGACCAAGACCCAACTCAAAGTTGGGAGTGATTGGCACAATATTGTGGCGAAAATTACTTGGTGTGACACATGGATTCTTACTGGCTAGAGAACGGGAGAGGCGACGCGGAAGTCAGAGAGGTGAATGTTTGATGAAGCTAGCTTGGACCAGTGTACGTGGCATAATGCTTTAATCATGTATGGCAAGCGACTATAAATGGACCACAGTCACCTTAAGTCTTAGGTCATGTTAAGTGATTAAATGGTCTTTAAATTGAAAATGATTTATTTTAGAGATGATTTATAGATGATGGTAAAGAGAATTGCCGGTTTCAATTATAATGTTTGTACAATCAAATGATGTCACGTTAGAGAGAGGACTTTCCTCCTTATTAATTGAGGGAAGTATTATATCCCTAATTTGAAATCTGCAGAATAGATTGGTAATGCTACATATGTATCACTAATGACATTGTTGATCATATCTCTCACACAAAGAACCTAAACTTCAAGGTGGATCCACTAAACCTACCGGGATATATTATCGATCAGTAATATGATTAAGAAACTGCTATTTACACTTCAAGAGCATTCATTGACTTACTCATGATTAAAAAGAGTGCAAAATGAGGTTTTTATATTGGAAATAACATCTTCCTATAACGACATATATGATGGCATGGACAAATTGCAAAGGAACCCAAAGCATTATTGCATACCAGTTGGAAGTAGAATTGTTATTCGCCTGCTTTCTTCACTTTTGCATGTGTTTTGAAAGATCAAACTAGCTAGAATGAATGTTTAGGTCCACAAAGGTACGGATCCCATGACTTATTGAACGCTTGCATCAACCATTGGGTACTTTCGTACTATGACCATGTGAATGCAGGGGTCATGTCGATTTTTCTTGCTAATATCTGCATATGTATGTACCTGTGTTCCTCCATAACACATCCAAGGTCCCGTGAGCTTGTACCATCCACATGCCATGAGCTATTTACTAATACAAAACATCAACAAAATGGGGAACTATTAAGTCACCGAACTATAACAAAAAAAATATAACTAATGCAACATTCTCGATAAAACGCAGAAATTTTGACAATGAAAAGCGAATGGTCACACTTATACGTCCTATTTTGCTAAAGTTTTGCATAGATGTTTCTCAAAGGAAAATCTAAACTAGATGAATAAGATCATTAAACCTAATAACAAGCGGCCCCAACCATTAGTGTATGTTGGAAAATTTTCTATAACGTGGTTATGGTTATGATGAGGGATGAGATTTTTTCAGAGCACATACATTATTAATTACGTTATTTTTCAAACTTAATTGCCCACACAACTTGTGTGCAAAAGGGATGCAAATTACACTGGTGGATACAATGAAGTCTAACCTTGCAACTATTGTTTGTCAAAGTTTTGCATTCTTGAAACAAATACCAAATACTCGATACGAACACTCAAATATTCAAGAATAAAATCTACATGAACTTTTATATTTGTTGATTTGATTTTCAATAAAATGGTGGAGAGAATTGGAAAAGCTTTCTCTACATCATTTGTATAGGATGCTTAGAAATATGAGTGAATGAAGTCAATGGCGATTCTAATTAAAATTCGTCCTTTATTTATAAAGGTTTTGGTATCCCTTTATGAAATAGTTTGGCAACCATTCAACTCCAAATAAGTCTTAGATTACACCCCTTCGGTATCACTGAATCATCTCCTTTTCCATTTGAATTTGATTTTAACCTTCTAAACCATGTTTTGAAGTAACTATACGTATGTATTCACATTATAATCTAGGGACATAATACATATAATTATCTCTTGAGAAAACAGTGGATAAAAATGAAATCGACTTTACCCTGGAAGCTGTATATATATATACTGTAAATTCTGCATCCAATAAAGCATAGGGTAAAGTAGAGAGTGGCAGACAAAGCATTCACTTTAGATTAAAGATCACTGTAATTCAAAGTTCTCGTACTGCATGCAAATTTACTCATCCTGCGTACCGTACTACGTGAATTTAATTAAAGCATGAGCTACTGCCCTTCTTCTTACGTACTCACTTGTAAATGAACTGTCCCCTCTCAATCAATGACACTTAACTTCAGCAATGCAACGACCCCTACAGGCTCTTATGCTCTTTCACTCATCTCTGCATGTTATTGTTAATTAATCATCTCAGAAAGCAAAACTCAATTATATACATTATGATCGATCATACTCTTTTGTCACCAAATCACCATGTAGTAAGCTCCTTTTGAACGGATGATCATTTTTGAGATACATGACAAACATTGATTTGCCGGATGAGACCATTGAGACTACGAATAGGTTGCAAGAGAAAGTCTCTCGTTCTGATCAACATTAACTGTTCTTATATTTCACACACTGATACAAATTAAGCTCAGAAGCTTTCAAATCCTAATTTTTAAGTGCTCTTTTGTTATATATTCACTGGTTCATTCAAAATTCTGCCACCTTATACGGTATCGACACGTGCAGAACACAAAAGAACGGAGCTTGTGTTTGTGGTCCTCTTCCACTTTTTCACCTATTAATTCCTTACACTTTATCCACCTTGATAACTCCACCCAGTTTCCCCCCTTCTTAATAATGCTCAACCATTCTCCATTTCCACCAAAACCTCAATTGTAAATTCTGATACGTAGACTTCCTTAACAATGGAGGGCAAAAACTTTGAAGGAAGGCAAACATGGAAAGAGAAATCGAAGAAAGATGTTGAGGAAGTAGAGGATGACTACTCGGACGAAGAAGACACCAGTGG
The DNA here is from genome assembly GCF_041283825.1 of Pyrus communis. NCBI lineage: Eukaryota > Viridiplantae > Streptophyta > Magnoliopsida > Rosales > Rosaceae > Pyrus > Pyrus communis. Next base: position 28,182,902 of record NC_142575.1, read on the forward strand.
CGGTGGTGGAGGGTTGATGCTGAGATTTGAAGAAAATGAGAGGCAGAAGAAAGCTGCTGCAGCTGGAAGAAGAGGATCTGGTGGTGGAGGTGGAGGTGGTGTTTCACAGCCATCTTGTCAAGCGGAAAGGTGCGGGGTTGATTTGGTTGATGCAAAGAGGTACCACCGCCGGCATAAGGTTTGTGAGTTTCATTCGAAGGCAGCTGTTGTGATTGTTTCCGGGACTCGACAGCGGTTTTGTCAGCAATGCAGCAGGTCTAATTGCATCCCATTTTTCCTGTTCTTTTTCCTTTCTTTCACTTGCTTCCTTGCATTTTTCTGCTTCTGTATGATTTAGGACTTGTTAGCAGAATGGTGATCTCTGCTTAATTTTTATGGAATAAAATTTCGGTTTTATACCCTCAGAAAGCAAAAACTCCATCCATATAATTAGGGTTTTGACTAACTCTGGGGAATTAAACTCGAAAAAATATATTCCTTTAACACTAACACTTATAATTAAGGATTTATATTCCACTTCAGATCATGAGGACCCTTAGAAACATGGGGTTTACAGCTATGTAACAAATTTTTGAAGCAGATTATTCCTTGATTTTTGTTTATTCCTGAAAGCATCTTTCCATGGAGTCAAATAGATCAGACTTAACCATGTAAGCTGGAATATTAAATAACTTTTACTTGACTGGTATTGTTAAGTGTGTCAACACGTTAATTAATTTAGTCAAATGCAGCAACGGTTCATGCCGAATCATGCTAGGTATATAACTGGTACAAGCTTTTCTTAATTTCTTAAATTTGGAGATGAGGTAAATTATTAAGGTGCAGAATATTAATGAATATCTGCTTAATTAGCATAACGTGTGAGCCAGTCACTGAACATTTTCATTCCTTTGCTTGTCCATTAGTTAATCAACCCACACTAGCTGAACTTGCTAGGGCCAATGCTATTACCTCTGAACTTCAATTGCAGAATTTTTGGATACCCTTAATTAATCTACGTAAGTGATTTCTAGATACCTCTTTTCTCTTCTTGCATTCTAACCTTTATATTGAATAAATTAAAGGAGAATCAAGAGGCAATGTGCCAAAGAAAAAAAGTCGGTGTGCTAAAATCATTTCTCGGTTGGTTTGGTATTGCTGTGCTTTGAAAAAAAAAAAAACTGTTTATGTTGTGCTGTGAGAATAAACTCATTTTTGCTGTTTCACATTTTCAGATATTTTTCATCCAAAACTGTGAAAATAATCTGTTTTTAAGTATTTACCAAACACATTTTTTAGCTCAACTTTTTTTGATACCCACTTTTTATAAAAACACCTCAATACCAAACCAATACTTAATATAATCCTCCATAACGTAGTACTCTTACATACCACCATGTTTTAGAACTTTTCATTATTATGGGGCTGCACTGCACAGGTTCCATGAGCTAATCGAATTTGATGAAGCAAAGAGAAGCTGTCGCCGGCGTCTGGCAGGACACAATGAGCGACGCCGCAAGAGCTCAGGCGAACCTTATGGAGAAAGCTCGAGCCGGAGAGGGGTTGGTCACCAATACAACGAAAGTCAGACTAGATATCAGATCACGCCCCCAGGAAACTCTTCCTCCAAGCGTTGCCAGATCAGATAAGGCCATGCATCGATAAGGCCATGCATCTTGTGATCTGCTCTCTACATGCTCCCTCTCTTCTGTCATCCATGGCTTTATAGAACCTCTAAGTATGATTGTTCTAGTTAAGCTATTTATTTGTCTACCTAGCTACCTACAACCTTATGTTGGTGCGCTTTGCCATTACATATGTAAGCTTCTAAAGCTATGGTGTATGGTTATGTAGTTTCGACTTGTGTTAAACTAATGCTTAACACTATTCTGGATGTTTCAATAAGACAATTGGGAATGTTTATGTAGGAAGCACCTATGATATTGACAATACAAAAACGCATGTGCTCATAACTACTTATTATAAGCACAACAAAATCTCTACTGAAAGATCAAGTGTTTTTTGGAAAAGCACTTGAGAAGCACTATTGACAAACACCTCAAAAAAATTTAATAGGACAAGTATAATTTGTTCGATGAATATCAAACAGGTACTAGACTATGTGTGATGGAATGTTTTTATAGGAAGCACTTATGCCTACAAAGTCACAATACATAATTAAGCGCATGTGCTCATAAGTGCATATCCTTGAACCACTTTATTATAAGCACAACAAAACCTTCACTGAATGGCCAAGTGCTTTATGAAAAAGTATTTTTGAAAAAATAATTTTTCGAGTAGCGCCTCAAAAATGTTATTAGTGCATCTAGTTATTTTTGTCAAACGCCTCCAAAAACGATTTTTAGGCATGTAAACAGTGTCCAACAAGTTGACAAATCAAAAGTTAGACCAATTAAGGCAATTATTCACCCCTAGTTTTCTGTTGAACATGATTGAACAAAAAATAATGAATTAAAATGTACAACATGGCTTTCACCATGAATGAAGGTTTTGACAATAAGATGCTGAAAACGACTGCATATTATGGATAATACGACCAACTGCAATATGCTTTTGCTGGTCATATATTACTAGGACTAATTATGACGCCTTATCTCAGATATTTTCCATACCAATCGGCAACCTAGCTTTCTGACGTTCATATATTTTCCCATCTTGTTAAGGGTCATCTTCCTTAGCTGTCTTTTTGTCTGCAAATATAAGCCTTTAGCTTTTCTTTTGTTTGTGATAGCCATCCATATTATCTTTGTCACCATGTCAAATATTTTCTTCATGATATTTTTGAAAACTTCGACGGAGTGATAAGTCTTCAATCTTCAAATTGAAAGTAGGAAAAGCTGCCAAAATATGACATTTTCACAAGGGTAGTGTTTTTCACACCTATTTTTATCTCCCACACCCCTTTGATAATTTTTATCAATTGATTTTCTTTAATTCATTCTATCCGACGACCGGAGATTGAGAAATGGTGTGTAAGAGGTAAAAATATGAATGTAGATAGCACTACCCTTTAACAAAGCAGAGTAACTATCGCACTCTTCTTTTCACCTTATGCACACCGCTCTTTAATTTTGTCCATTGATTCACCTCTAGTAATTCAATCTAATAGTAGATAAATCATAATAGAATGCAAACCATCTATTGATAAGCACGTCCACTTATAAATTAGAGATCTTTGATCCGATTTTCACGTGTAATAAGTTCAATACTAATTCATTTTGACTGTCTATTATGTGACCTCCAACCTTTCTTGTAAATATCTCGCTGCAAAACAAAGAAAAAAGTAGAGACAATGAAAGGCACTAATTAAGGGACACTAAAAACATGTTTTATTTCCTGTTCATTGCCCCATAAGTGAAAAAGTTGCATTTTGATTGAAGATTTTTAAAAGATTCTGTCTGCATACAGTCAAATTCAGAAAGTGTCGACCACGTTTGCCAAGACCCTTGTTCTAGCATTATATGAAATCCTCAACGACAGCAATGTTCAAAGAGTATCAACATGGAAGGGGTACAAGAAATTGAAGCACACTTGAATGCCGTAGGTGTTTATCAATACAACATACCTAATAAATCTTTTAAGAGAAAAAGGTAAATTACATGACAACGAGAAATATGCATTCACCGAAATCTTACGACTATACAGGAAATATCATCGGAGCTCCTCCTCTTGACGGCCTCTTCAGTAAGGTGCTTTGCCGCTGCCCGCGCATCCTTTATTTGTATGATAGAATCCACAACTTCTTGGTTCGTCATCACCTGACATCAAATTGCATAAACAAATTTCAAGTCCAATTCTTTGCCATTTAATTGCAATGGCAGTAAGTAGATATAGTTGCATAATTTCAACATAAGCCAACCTTCCATAGTCCGTCGCTTGCCAAGACAACGAACTCTGTGGTATCATCTACTAAATCCACCATCACATAAGGTTCAGAACTGAGATGTTTCTTCAAGCTCTTGTCACCAAATGCTCTTGCTACCGCCAACTGCCCATCGACCCGTGGGACGTCCCCTGAATTCATCAGAATCATAAATTTAATACTACGATAAAAAAAGATTGATGCGATGAGAATGACGAGAACTGGAGAACTATAAATTGATAAGGCTTTAGGATCAATCGCTGCTCATAAATCACAAAGCAAAGCTAGTATACTGAATGAGTGAACAACAAATCCCGTCAAACTCAAACAATTTAAATGGTACTCAAAAACAGAATATATTTTTCGTGTCGTTTCTAAACACATTAGTTTGTATTATCAGAAACTTCTCACCTGGAAAGTTTGATACGAAACCACCTCTGTTCTCGATATCTTCTCTTTCTGTGCTAGGCTCGTGATCAACGGATAATTGTTTAGCTACACCATTCTTGCAGACAATAGCTCGAGAATCCCCAACATTGGCTACCACCAGCTTCTGGCAGTCAATTAAAATGGCCGTAACTGCTGTTGAACCTCCCTTGCCCAAATCAACTGCCCTCTCCAGAATGTTAGCATCTGTTACACGATAGGCTCTTTCGACTGCCTTCTTGGGTTCTGTCCAGAAATCAGGCTGAGGAGAGGAGAAAACAAGGACCAAAAGTATAAGGACGTTGAAATTTGATATGTAACAACGTTTAAGTGCAAGAGCTTCTATCAAACAACAACAACAAAATCAAAGCACATAAAAAACCTAACATAATACCAAACAAGTACGTAATACATTACCTCCTTCAAAATATTCTTAAAGAGATTAGATTGCAAGTACTCAGGAATTTCATGGCTCAAATGGCCATCAAATATTGCAAATAGTCCAAGCTCGTGGTCATCGATGTTCTTAAATTGCGCAACAACATAGTCTTCCATAGGATGATGCGCTTTTCCCTTTACCAAATGGAATCCATGTGTTATATGATGCGACATCTTGCTCTTTCCCTTTCCAGAGTCAGGGTCTGATGAACCTAAAACTTTCTCCTGCAACAAAAAAAGAAAACTCCCATTTAGATACTCCACCGGAAAAATTAAACAAACGATATCAGGGAATTCATTTCTAACATGCAACCAGCAACACTATGCTGAAAAGAAATCTCCTTAAATAATCATATTACCCATAAAGCATCAAAAGATTATCTAAATTAGCTTTAACTAGTCCAACAGGGAGAGAAAATTCTCCTATTTCTTCATCGATTTTTTATTTCACTAAAAGCTTCTGCTGCATTTTAATCTTCCCACCCATAAACCCCAACTAGTAAAAGGAAAAAAGGAAGAATGGTTTAATAAAAAAGAAAAAAAAGAAAAGGGTTTTCCTCTGCCACCATCCATAAACCCTGAGGGATATCAAGGAGGAACAGTAGAGTTACAGATCTAAAATTGCAATTCTGAATAAATAACACAAACAACTACAATTTAGAGACATGGGTTTTTGTTAATAACACACATAACACAAGGATCTGCAACAATTTCTCTATATGGTGTGGATGGAAATTAAATTTGCAGATCAGGAAGATATTAAGAACAAGCCAGAAAAGTCAACTGATGAACAGAGGAGTGAGGCAATTGAAAAACGGATTGAAACACATTAAAGCAGATACATGGAGGAGTAGAGATACTGTTATATGTAGCAAAAACATACCTTCATCTTAAGAAGGATTTCTCTGCCGGTCATGGCTGTCCTGATGTGAAGTTTATCTGTTTAAAAAAATAAAATTTGAAAAATGAAAATTTGGTATTGGAAACACAGTGGCCAAGAAAAAGAGGAAGAGAGACAAAACCCAGAGTCACCGAGACGATGAGAGAGAGAGCGGGGAGAGAGACAGAGAGAGGGAAGTGAGAAGAGTTGAGGATGAGGATGAAGGATGCGTTGACACGCCCTCTGGTCTCTGTTTTCCAGCCTTTCTCTTCCAATTCTATGCCGCGTTCCTTGCATTAATCAAAGACGCGTTCGCGCCGCGACTTGTCTTTTTTTGTAATTGTAATTCTTTTTAACTTTCAAAACAAGGATATTTCTACTCCAAAGTCCAAACAAAACGGAAAGAAAGAGCGTTTGAACTCGAAACTCAGTACGTTAACAAAAAATTAACCATCGTCAGATCAATTAGTGATTCAATTTATTAAAATCTGCATGTCATTTAGTCTTACAGTTTAATAGTATTTCTCTTTACTTGTAAGTGAGAGATTTTAAATTCAAATCTCGTAGATAAAATTCAATACCAATTTATTCTCTAACCGAATATATTTTTGTATTTGAAAAAAAAAAAAAAAAAAAAAAAAAAAAAGAGATTTTAATCTTATTTAATGCTAAGTTTATCTCAAGGTGTATGTCAATTGGATACATTGCATGCAATTGCGTAGTATAATGTGTCAAAAAAAATATGTAATAAGGATAACATCAGGAGCGCTTAGGCGTTAACTAGTAACTTAATACAATTAACCTTTTTATCTAAGTTCACTTCCACAATATCCTTCATAATTTGAGTCGATCACTTTTTAAGTTATCATGAAAGATTGATGTAGCAAAAAGTCATTTGAACGGAATGACATTTAGCCCTCTGATGCTGACGTTATAAATCAAAGAACATAGTGTTGTCAGTAAACAATGAAAAGTTCATAATATGACTAAAGAGCTAACAACTTCCGATTTGAGTGAATTTTCACTAAATCTATGAATTATGACCTAAAATGAAAATTTTAGATTACGACAACTATTGTAAAGCGGTCTAAACAAATGGTTGGCGGGATTGTATCAAAAATTTATTGCATGCCATCAAATGTCTTAATAGATAGAGTGTTAAATTTTTAACCAAATATCACACATTCAAAACTTTCTTCTTTTAAATTATTGCAATGGTGTAGAATCTTTCCCCCTCTCTTTTACAAATAATAAAAAAAATAGAAATAAGAACGTAGGTGGGAGCAGGCGAAACAAGCAACAAGGACGCGTAAGTGGGTCGCGTGCAGGGATGACACGCGCACGTTAGGGTTAAATGGTATTTCACATATTTTAATAGGGTCAATATTGAGTTTTGAGTTTTATAATTGTTAGTCAGCATTGAATTTTTTTATTTTTTTATTACATCAATATTTTTACATTAAGAGGAGAGGGAGTTCGGTTAAATTACATAATGAACAACCTAATTTGGTATCGAATTCGCCATCCACGAATTTCAAATCTAAGATCTCCTACTTTCGTAATACTGAGAGGCCAGCATTGGATTTAATTGTACACTATTGACTTCCCTTAATCACACATATGAAGAACAAACGCATACCAAATATTATTTTAATCTCAGGGATGAAAATGAGGCCCAAGGCTTGAGGTCCGAATTCTAGTTTGGGCTCAACATCTTGGACTTGAGTCCAAGTCCCCCTTGGCCCATGTTCAAGGTCTCAATAGGCCCAATAAGATAGGGTTCTCATCCACAATCAAATCCCGAACTTCAAGTAGGATTTATTCAGTCCAAACTCAGTTTTTTAGTCTTGCGAAAATTCTATGGCGTTTTTTAGTATTCTATATTCTGAAATTTTTAACGTCGGTTAAAAATCTTATAGATATTAAGATTTATGTTACTTGAAACTTGAATTATATAGATTTTGGTAAATATAGTAGCTCACTCGTACATAAGTAAAACATTCGTTTTTTTTATTCAGTTTTTCATTTTTTCAGTTTTTCGAACCTACCGCCAAATTAAGCATATGAATGGTTGGGACTTGGGAGTGAGAGTCAGCCATGAACCTTTGAACCTTTGAACCTTTAGACTTTGAATTCAATTCATATCCCCAACAGGCCCTAGCATTGTACATGGGCCACACTATAGCCCAATGTATTGACACAGAACCTCCCCTAGGCACCCCTGCATAAACATCCATCAAATAAAGTCCAAGCCATTGAATTTTGCTTAAAAACATCGCGTCCAAAGTCCATACTATGGCTCCAATTAGCTAGGTCATCAAGCATACACACACACACACACACACACACACACACACACACATATATGCTTTAGCTTGCACTCCTTTATCTGTTTCGTGGTAAATTGTCTACTAAGAGAATATTTTTTTTTTTAACACAAACATATATATACTTGTATATAGAGGTGGCAAATCAATTCATTGGATTGTTAAATGATACACAAACTTTTCGTCTGCCTAAACATTCTTATTTAATCTTGTATATAGAGGTGGCAAATCAACTTATTGGGTTATTAAATAAATACCACTAGCTTATAATCCAGCTCAACTGATTTTAGATGTGTAGTTTCTTTCATCCCTACTCTTTGAAGGAAGTTGAGGTTCCACCATAAAATCAATTGGTAGTATGGAAAGCAACTCAATTACTTATAAGTACATGCGAGGTCCCTCCTTTCTCCGATGTGGGATTGATACTATTAACACGTCCCCTCACGTGTAGTGAAACTTTTAAGCTTAGTGCGTGAATGACACAAATTGGAACGTGGAGCACATATGGCCATTGAGCTTCACAAACCGAACAACTTACTCTGATACCATAGAAGAAGTATATTAGCCAACCTCTTTTAAAATTCTTGATTTCGCTCTACCTATCATAACTATACTTGTATACATGTTTATGTTTGTGTGCAACTATGCTTGCATGTATAGACATACACAAGAACAAGTATTTTATCACTTTGAAACAAACTAAACCTTCGATTTATCATAATCCTAACTCATTTTTTCATACTTTCTCGTTACTTCGGCTAACTCAATCAACCTTGTGTCAACAAAGGCAAAATTACTCAGCAAGGAAGACCACGGACCTACCACACAACATAATTAGAGTATCATCCAAGGAAGTGTATAACTTAATCGACATTGTTTTGTGTTTGTGTGTTGTGTGAGTGTGGTGGGTGGAAAGAGGACTGACTAAATCTGGCTGACCTGCGGTCCCCAATAGCATGATCAGCTGAAATGGACCCATGGGGTCTCCACAGGAAACCCTAATAGGAGACCACAGAATTTTCCAAGAACCACTTGTCTCCATGTTTTGCGAGTAATCAAAGTGTTTGATCAAATATTATAAAAACTTGCGCTCCCTTTGTGAGAGGAAGGGTACTTTGCTTCCACAACAGAAAGGAAGCTTCAAGCCATTGTGTTGCTGATTCCATCATTGCTTGGTTTTGTAACAGCTCAGACAACCCAATATGCTTGTTATTATGTCTCCTGATCACAACTCTCACTTTCTGCTTTCAGATGTGGAAGGAGTATTTTTGGGGGGCTGCACCAAATTTTTACAAAAACAAAAACAAAAGCTAGTGGACAAAAGATTAAAGGGATCCACTGGATTATGAATAAACAAACAAGGGTTTGAGAGTATTTATTTCTGTATTTCAAAGATTTTATATGATCTTATGCCAAAATACAAGATCATCAAAGGATTTCAATCCACACACCTCTTGATTAAATATATAAACAAGTTACTTCTCAGCTTTCCATTTGTCATTACGTTTTAACTTGTTTAAATCTTAATTTGTATGTAAATAATAGTGTTACATGTATCACATTTGCTTATCACAAATTATAGATAATGAAAACCATATGAATTCCACTTGCTAGTGAATGAATATAATATGAAAAATCATTTTTGTAAACCTATTTTCTCTTCCTGCACTCTTCTTGTTATTTTTATCTCTCGATTCTCTTTTGATTTATTCAGTCCCACTGTTAAAAAGAAGATATAAGTGCAAAAACATTTATGTGTATTCGATACATCATGTCAATGTAGTAATTTAGGTTACCATGCTCATATACAAGGACATGATAGCCATTTATGAATTGATTTATGCTTGGATTGCAATTTATCATAGTTAGACTACCAATGTTTTGGTCACTTGGACTAAATGTGGGGCATTCTACAATGTGGGTTTTGTTTGACTGAAAAGTGTTAAGCCTCACAACATTTATGATTTCCTTTGGAGTATCCCACACTATGAGAGTGAGTGTTATGGCAACCCCACCCTAGTATTGAATTTAACATTTTGAGTTGGCAAGTAGGATTTCATGATTCACATCACTACAAGTCTATCCATCCCACCCAATAGAGGGTTAAGATCACTCCATGTGTCTCACCCATATCAAAAGAAATCCCAAATTCCCTCACTTGTTTCCCTACCCCTCCATTAAAACCCCTCTTATAAATATACATACCTATACCCCATGCAAATACACCAGCCTCCCCCTCAAAAAAACCAACCATCCATGGAAAATCGAAGAAAAAATAGCTCCTCCGGCGACACATTCTCCTTCCCTAGCACTCCGGTCCATGACCAAGACTCCGACTTCGAGTTTGGGTGCATCACCCCGGACTCAGCCTCCAGCACCGATCCCTGCAAAGACTCCCCCGCAGACCATTTGTTCCTCAATGGGAGGCTCTTGCCACATGCCTTCCCATTTCAACCTATTAGCAACGGCTTTATGGTTGTCGATAATAGTTCTCGCAGAACAAGCCGGACAAGCAGCATTAGCAGCAAGGACTCTCTCATGTCGTCGAGAAGCAATAGCACCAACAGTAGGAGTAGCAGTTGTAGCAGCAGTGCTAGGACAAGCTCAAGTGATAACTCTGAGAGAAAGTTGTATCACTCCAAATTATCATCCGATAGACACAAAGGCAACAAACCTAATAACAATATTTCAAGTCATCAAGTTTATGGGAATTCTCAGAGGTGGCAATTCATAACGGCCGTGCCCGTGCCAGCTTCGTTAAGCCGTGATAATTCTCGGAAGAAAGTGATCAAAGTGGATCAGCTTGAAAGGAAAGAGAAATCCGTTAAAGCGAAGAAAAAAAGGCAGGTGAAGACGGTGGTGTCCCGGCGGAGATTTTTATTTGGCCGGAGGTTTTTCCGGTGGCTTGTTTCGACTTGCAAAAAGTGTCACGCAATGGAGCCATCCAAGAAAAGTACTAATGATAATGTAATTAATCTGGAAATTAGCTAAAGTGAATTGTGAAGTTACATTAATTGATGATTTTTATATGTTAATTTACTGAGTTTTGTAATTTTTTTAAGATCAATGTGAGGTCAGGATTTTGAAGTTTGTTTACATATATATATATATATATATATATATATATGTCAGGTTTTGAAAGAATAGAATTGGCTTTAGCTTTAGCTTTGGCTTTTGATTGCTTTGAACTTTGAAGAAAAGCAAAAGGTAATTATATATGCTGGGAACGTAAACTAGAAAAAGAAAACTTGGCGCTTGTTCATAATGATTCTTCACAATATGCGTTTAATAACATTCCAGAGCAAACGTTAATCTTAAGTTGAAGTTGTTATCCTAATCAGATATATCTAAAAGCAAAGGCTTCAACAACTCAAGTTTGAGCTCTTTCATTCCATAGTTGTAAGAGGTCATAATCTTATTTCTTTTGACATTGTAGATAGTCGTTGTCATTGTCTGAAATGTAACGCAATTTGGGTAAACTTGTTAACTCTTGGTCTTGTGATTGTGTTGTTTTTTCTTTATTTCCGACTTGAATTAGTATTTGTTCAATTATAAAGACACGACTAAAAATTTAAGTTAGCAAAGTTAATTATAGCCTAGTATTGAATGTATCCAAATCAAACGTCAAATCACGTAATATACGTTTAAAAATATATTTTCCCTAGCATTTTCTACTACATCTGACTTTTTTTTTTAGGATCGATGATGAATAAGCTTCAACTGGCTTTGCTAACTTGAATTTTAGTTGTTACGTTAGATCATTGGCTACAAATTTATCAGAAATTTCTAACACATGATTGTAGTTAGCTTATCAAATGAATTAAATTTGATTGAACATACAAGTTAAATCAAATAATTATTATAACTTTTTATATAGGAGGAATTGAATTATGGACTATTCTAATCATAACTCGTTACTCTTCTCTCATCACTTGTTCGAAATCCTTCTAAAGTTTAAATTATGGGATTTGTTGCTAAAATAGTCCATAAGATTGGTATAACTCCTTACTTTGGTCTCTGACATTGAAAATCAATAGAAGTGGTTCCTGAGTTTGTCTACCGTAAGTCTTTTGGTCATTTCATAAAAAATCTATCATTATCCTCGTTAAATTGTCATGTGAATGACCACGTGACCACCATTTTAAGTGTGTTTTTTGTCAAACAAACCCCTCCACTTAACGAGGATAGTAACAGATTTTTCACGTAATGACCAAAATAATTTACGGTGAACAAACTCGAGGACCACGTCTATCAATTTTTATTGTTACAGATCGTGGAGACTTATGCCAATTTCAAATATCATTTTATCTATAAAAAACCTAAATTATGTATCAGTTTGCATTAAAGGTCAATTGTTCAAGAGGGCAGGGGCACAACCCAAAACTGTTTATGCGATTGAAAATGTTTTAATCCAAGCCCCACTCATATGATTCAAAAGTCGAGTTGGGTTTTGACTTGACCAAATCAAGTTGAACATGGTCTACATAGTTTTGTGGAAGGAGTTTTTGTTCGGACCCAGCGACATGCTCAGTTGACAGTTCACTCAACAAAACATGGAAACATCCATTTGATCCCTTAAAAGTATTTTGAAAACTAGAAAACTGAAAATAAACGATCATCGATCCACTTAGTACCACCGTCTAGTGGTATTTCTCTCAACTTATAAATGGAATGTCTTAAATTCAAATGAAAAATTTAATACCAAATTATGGTTGGTTAATTATGCGCCTTAACCCAATCTCTCACCCTTTAGAGTAAATACATTGATGTATAAAAAATAAAAAATAAAATGGGTTAATTAAACAAACACCCCCTAAGGTTTTTTATGTTTTCACAAAACCCCCTCAGGTTCTCAACATATCACAAATACCCCTTGACTTTTAAAATCATTTCATCAGCCACCCTCCATGACAAAAAAAACCTAGCAGTCATGACATAAGTTATGAAAATACAAAAATACCCTTACGAAAATCATTTCATCAACCTCCCTTCATTTTTCTTCTTCTTCCCGGGTTCCCCTCCCTCTGTTCTTCCCCCTCCTTCCCACAAATCCCAAAACCCAATTCCTCCGCCGGCCACCATGAACCACCACCACCACCAGGTTCCATCCAACCGCCCAAAACAAGATTCTTCTCCCCCTGCATCTTCTTCTGGCTATCGCAGGATCTCCCTCCCTCTTCTCCCACAAATCGCAAAAATCAATGTTCTGTTTCTCTTTTAATTGGATTTCGAATATTTTAGCCTAGACAGTAAATAATTGCATCTTGCCGTTAATTCATTGCATGGTGTCTGCCTAAAAAAACTGCTGCATTGGTGAATAAACATAGGAGATTAAGACTACATCATGGTTATTAGGTGTTATAATCCAGCAGTCTTGTTTATGATTGCTTTGTATTCTTCCTGTTTCAGCTATCTTTGTCATATTGTCTTTTACTATGCTGACTATTGATGAAATCATTTATAGGAGATTATTCCAATTCTTAACCGGTAGACAAGAACATTCAGTCCTCCAGTGCTTGCAGTTCTAGTCTTTGCTTCTGTGGCATTATTTTCCACCGTACTTTTACCATCGTCACCTTCTATGTGGGTGGCTGGCATGACTTTCGGTTATGGCTATGGATTTCTTCTAATCATATCAGCAGCAGCTGTGGGTGTATCACTTCCATTTTTCGTTGGCAGAAGAAGATGTAGGGAGAGAAGAGTCTTGTTTTGGGTGGTTGGATGGAACCTGGTGGTGGTGGTGGTTCATGGTGGCCGGCAGAGGAATTGGGTTTCGGGATTTGTGGGAAGGAGGGGGAAGAACAGAGGGAGGGAACCTGGGAAGAAGAAGAAAAATGAAGGGACGTTGATGAAATGATTTTTGTAAGGGTATTTTGTATTTTCATAACTTATGTCATGACTGTTGGGATTTTTTTTGTCATGGAGGGAGGTTGATGAAATGATTTTAAAACGACAAGGAGTGTTTGTGATATGTTGAGAACCTGAGGGGTTCTGTGAAAACACAAAGAAGGTGTTTATGTAATTAATCCAAAAAAAAAATTGAACAAACACCCGACATTGCCGAACCACAATAATCTAACATCCATCTATGTCGTCATTATAGTCTTGCCATTAGCGTCGATGAGGGAGTTTCCAAAATGAGTTGAGGCCAATGTCAGCGATTGGGTCCAAATAAAAACTTTGTTTTTCGTATTTGTAGTTAAGTAGATGATTTGTTATCATTTAGTATTATGGTCCAATAATATTATTTTTTACTTATAAGTATTAACTTTTTTAGTATAAAAATATGATTTTTTGTTCAAATAAACAATACTGGGAGCTTTTCGTTAAAGTTCCCTATAAAAAAATGTAGATAGTCTTACTACTAGTTGTGTATTGTGGTTGTATTTTGGATCAACCATAAACCCATTTTGGATATGATGTACTTGTACAAACCAAGTCCATTGTGGTTAGATGTGGATGCAACCTTGCAGTAGTTGAAGGATGTGATTATGTTGATTTTTGTTTTTTTCCTAGTACAAGCAATATACGGGAAAGAGAGATCAAAACTTGAACTAACGACCAACACTTCAATCGAAAAGGGGTTTTGCATGATATTCAGTACTATATAGGGAACAAACTGATACCATATAAACCAAAGCATGCACTAACTATATAGATATACATGTATACTCAAATCCAAATTATTTAGGGAAATACCTTAAATATGATATTTTTTTAATCTTGGGACAGAAATAAGACAAATCAGTCATACACTAGCCAAGTACACCATGCATAAAACCGAAATTAGTAAAATACCCACATATAAATACTAAAATCATCAGCACATTACATCACTTTTCTAATTTGGAAGAGAGGGATGTGGAGAGAGCTCTATGAGCTTTGGGTTTCTGGGTTGAGCCCAGATCTCTAAGCTCAGATTTCAAAGAGATGGAAGTCCAAGAGAGTGAGAAGAGTGAGCTGGGTTTTGGGTTGACCACGTACCTCTGATTTCGAACAAAAGGATGCAAGAGAGAGATGAGAGGAGTGAGCTGGGTTTTATACCATATTTTATGTTTTGGCCGAAAAGTTCCATTTTTTTCGGGCAACTGATAGGAGCATTTTTATGTGACTTAATTGGCTTGTTCTCATGCATTTATGTTGTTTTTCCTTAGTTAGTTTAGTGTTTAAAGTCATTTTCGTGCAATTTCAGGTTTTAGTGTCAAAGTATGCAAAAAGAAGCAATTTGGAGCATTCTAGAGCATTTTTGGGCCAAGATTGGATCGTGCAAGCATGGAGGCATGAGGATGGACGAATTTGAAGGCTTGAATTCAGTTAGGGAGCTGCAAGGGGGCCTAAAAACCTTATTTCTAGAAGGCTTTATCTATTCACACATGGTGCCTAATTTCTGTATTGGAAGAACAAGCCGTCCTAGCTTGTCACTAGCCGTCCTAGCTTGTCTCCTAGCCGTCCTAGCTTGTCTCCTAGCCGTCCTAGCTTGTCACTAGCCGTCCTACCTTGTCTCCTAGCCGTCCTACCTTGTCTCCTAGCCGTCCTACCTTGTCTCCTAGTCGTCCTAGCTTGTCACTAGCCGTCCTAGCTTGTCACTAGCCGTCCTAGCTTGTCTCCTAGCCGTCCTACCTTGTCTCCTAGCCTTCCTAGCTTGTCACTAGCCGTCCTACCTTGTCCAAGCTACACACATATATCCTTTAAGTGTTTCAAAACCTTTCCTAGCCCTATAAATAAGGGTTTGCAGCAAGGCACTAGGGGAATCACTCATTCACCCAATTTTCGTCCATTCATCTAGCCACACCACTCTCCACATCCTAAAATCCTAGAAACACAATTCCAACCAAACACTACACCTTGCCGTGCCTATCCTCCATCCAATTCCATAATCCCTGATCCTAAAACACATCCCAACCATCCCATCCACCTTTGTGCCGTAGCAAGGAGAAAGAAGGAAGGACTCTTGGATGCTCAAGCTTCGTCGTTGGTGCATTCTAGGTGTAATTCGTTTTATGATTTCAATGTTTAATTTATTTTCCTTTCATTTTGCTATGAACATGAGTGGCTAAACCCCTATTGGTTAGGGGTGATTTCGAAGCCATAACTATGTGTGCAAGTTGATTTGATAAATTCCAGTTATGAGTTCTTGAATCGTGAATGCAATTGGCTTAACTGTGCGAGTAATAACGTATTTGTGTTTGTTAATTAGGGGTCGACACTTAATTGGCTTGCATGAATATGATGCTAGAATATAAGTTTGTTTCACATAATTGGCACACACTTATATGCACAAGTAGTGAAGATTGCTAGTCACAATCGCGTTAAGTTCAATTCCTAGCATAAGTGTCATGATGTCATAGTCACAAGTGCTTTGTTAATGCTTATAGTTTTCATTGAACGTAATGATCTTTGATTGTATCTTTATTATGATGTCATGTAAGGAACTTTTGAAGAATGCTTTGGGTTGTCGTATGATGTCATCCAATTCAATAACACAAGGAAAACTTGAGAATTAACTAGTGATGTCACGGTTAATTTGGGGCATTGTCATTCATAATTCTATGAAGGAATAACTGGAAATCGAGTCATTTGCATACTTGTCATGTGTGGAGAAAGAACCCCTAACTAGTCCATCATCCATTAAAAACCCCAAAAACGTTTCAAGATCAGTTTTACTTTGCAATCTGTTTTCTCAACTTTAATTTCGTCCAAATCAAATCCCCCTTTACTTTGAAGTCTCAATTTAGTTAGAAATTGTTTTGGTTCATGTTTTTAAGTGTTTTGAGTCATGTTTTCAACCAATTTCGTCCAAATTAGTGTAGGTGCTCAAAACTGCCCAGAAAGTGGTTTTTAGGCAGTTTTGAGTCTTCTAGTTGCTGTTTTGAGTTTTTGTTTTGTTTTAGTGTTTTAACTTTGGTTTTTCATTCTTTGAGTCCAAATTAGTGTTTTTAACTTTGTTTTGGACTTCTTAGGTCAGTTTTCAAGAGTTTAGCAATCCCTCCTAATCCCCGGTTTTGAACGATCCCTACTTACATACTTTGCTACAATTGTCAGAAGAGGGTTTAATTTGTGTGCTTAATATATTTTGCATCAAATTTTTGGCGCCGTTGCCGGGGATTAGCAACTTTGCTAAATCCCTTGGATTGTTTTTGTTTCATTTATTTCACTTTGTTTCTGATTTTGTTTTAGTTTCTGACCTATTTTTGTTTCTTGTTTTTTTTTAGGTACTAGTGCATGACGCGGAGTTCTCAAACTGTGCATGCACATATCTTAGACTTTAACGACGATTTTGAACGTGATTTGAGAAGAAAGAGGAGGCATCCCAAACATAGTGAACCTAGTTCAAGTTCAGAGGCCGAATCTGAGTTTGAAGAAGTGGAAGAAGAAGTTATGGCAGCGGACAATCGGACCATTAAAGAGCTTTCGGCCTCAGGGTTGGCCAATGCCGCACCATTATGCATTCAATACCCCGCGGCTGCCCAAGGCAAGACCGATGAATTCGAGTTGAAGTCAAGCTTGTTGCACCACATTCCTAAATACCATGGGCTTTCCATGGAAGATCCAAACAAGCATCTTAAAGAGTTTGAAGTAGTTTGTTCAAGCATGACTCCCGTCAATGTTGACGGAAGTATTTTGAAGATGAAAGCTTTTCCGTTCTCTTTAATGGATAAAGCTAAGGATTGGTTATACGAGTTGGCTCCTGGCACTGTCACTTCATGGGAGAGTATGAAAAGAGCGTTTTTGGAGAAGTTTTTCCCAACTTCTCGCATCATTCTTCTTCGTAAAAAAATAAGTGGAATTCAACAAGATGAAGGTGAGTCTTTTCCTGCATACTATGAACGTTTTAAATCACTTGTTGCTTCTTGTCCACAGCATCAGATGAAGGAGGAGCTACTTTTGCAATACTTCTACGAGGGCCTCCTACCATTAGAACGTCAAATGCTCGATGCCTCGGCAGGTGGAGCATTAGTGGACAAAACACCTATGGCTGCCAAGACCTTGATTTCTAATCGAGCGTTGAACGATCAACAATACGAAGGAGTAGGCCAAAGAGGACCCCCACGGCAACATGTTCATGAGGTAAGTTCTACTTCTGACATTAATTCACAATTGGCTAATCTTACTTCTATTGTGTCTCAGTTGGCCGAGGGCATGAAGATGCAAGGACCAATTGTATGTGGCGTATGTTCTATGCATGGACATGCCTCTGAAAAATGTCCACAGTTGATTGAAAATGGTGGATGGGAAAGCGCCAATGCAATTGGGTTTCAAGGCCAAAACCAACCAAGGAACGATCCTTATTCCAACACATATAATCCCGGTTGGAGAGACCACCCAAATTTCAAATGGAGGGAGCCCCAACAATCTCAAAACCAAGGAGGCTTTAGGCAACAACCCCCTGGGTTCTTTCCCAAAACCTACGGCCCACCCCAAAATCAAGCCCAATCTGGCCCAAGTGCCTCAGGTACGTCCCTTGACAATGATGCACTTCTTAAGATACTAACTAAGTTGTCTAATGGGCAGGACGATCAAGCTAAGGCTATGCAAAACCAAGACAAAAGGGTGGATCAATTGGAGAAACAAATGGGGCAAATTGCCGAGTTTATGGGGCAGTTTCGTGAACAAGGAAAGCTCCCTAGTTCCACCGTTCCAAATCCAAAGGGAAGCTTCGAAAGTGCAAAGGCCATAACCTTGAGAAGTGGAGAAGAGATTGGGGCAGATCCTACACCATCACAATCAGGTCCCAAAGGTGATGAAAACTTGCAAATTGAAGAGGAAGAATCAAGCAAACCCACGGCAAAGGTGGGAGAGTCTTTGCCGCAAGTTCCTAGTGCCCCAAAACTGTCTAATTCGGCCAAAAAGGGTAAGAATGTGTCAAATTCAGTTTCTACTAATGCTTTTCCTTCGAATGCTCCTTTTCCTAGTAGGTTTATGCAAACAAGGAAGGAAGAAGCTGAAAAGGACATCCTTGAGACATTTAGGAAAGTTCAAGTGAACATACCCTTGTTGGATGCAATCAAGCAAGTCCCTAGATACGCCAAGTTTTTGAAGGAGTTGTGCACCACTAGGAAGAGGATGTCGACCAAGGAAGTGGTCAAAGTAGGTGAGAATGTGTCCGCCATCTTGCAACGCAAACTACCTCCCAAATGCAAAGATCCGGGTAGTTTCACCATTCCTTGTGTCATAGGTAACACTAGATTTGAATCTGCCATGCTTGACTTAGGTGCTTCTATAAATGTTATGCCATATTCCATATATGCATCTATGAATCTAGGAGCATTGAAAAAGGATGGTGTTATCATACAATTGGCCGATAGATCTAATGCCTATCCAAAGGGAGTTTTGGAAGATGTTTTGGTGCAGGTTAATCATTTGATCTTTCCGGCGGATTTCTATGTCCTTGAGATGGATGAATCGGATCATGCAACCTCGCTGCCCATTCTACTTGGAAGGCCATTCATGAAAACGGCCCGGACTAAGATTGACGTGTTTAATGGAACTTTGTCCATGGAATTTGATGGGGAAGTTGTTAATTTCAATCTTTCCGATTCTATTAAGTATCCTAGTGAAGATCATTCATGTTTCTCTATTGATACTGTTGACTCTTTGGCGCAGGGATACCTTGAAGATTTGAATGATGATATGCTTGAAAAAGTCATTACAAGTGGTGTAGAAGTCAAAACCAAGGGAGCAACATCCATGCAACCCCACGGCACAAATACACTATCCTATGCCGTGCCTCCTAGTGAGGATTTTCTTGAAGTAGTTGCTGCCCTTGAGTCATCACCAATACATGATGGTAAGTTTCCTAACAAAGAGTCCATTCCCATTTCGACTAACAAGTTGCTTCCATCCATAATTCAGGCACCTATCCTTGAACTCAAACCTTTGCCAAGCCATTTGAAGTACATTTTCTTGGGAAAAAATGAGACACTGCCTGCCATCATATCATCATCCCTCACGGCACAAGAGGAGGAAAAACTCATGCATGTGTTGAAGGAGTACAAATCTGCCCTAGGATGGACATTGGCCGATATCAAAGGTATAAGCCCCACAACTTGTATGCATCACATATTTCTTGAGGAGGGGACCAAACCAACTAGAGAGGCTCAACGCCGTCTTAACCCTCCAATGATGGAAGTTGTGAAAAAAGAGATAATCAAACTTCTTGATTGTGGAGTCATTTATCCTATCTCCGATAGTCGTTGGGTTTCACCTATCCAATGTGTGCCTAAGAAATCCGGAGTGACGGTTGTGGAGAATGCCGAGAATGAGCTTGTACCCATGAGAATCCAAACCGGTTGGCGTGTATGCATCGATTATAGGAAGATAAATGCCACCACAAGGAAGGACCACTTCCCATTGCCGTTCCTAGATCAAATGTTGGAAAGGTTAGCGGGTCATTCTTTTTATTGCTTTCTTGATGGATATTCAGGTTATAATCAAATTGTCATTGCCCCGGATGATCAAGAAAAGACCACTTTTACTTGTCCCTTTGGAACATTTGCATATCGACGCATGCCATTTGGTTTGTGCAATGCCCCTGCCACGTTTCAAAGGTGTATGGTAAGCATATTTTCTGATTATGTTGAAAGGATTATTGAAATATTCATGGATGACTTTAGTGTTTTTGGTGATTCTTTTGATAAATGCTTGGATAATCTCACGTTAATCTTGAAACGTTGTGTTGAAACAAACCTTGTTTTAAATTGGGAAAAATGTCATTTTATGGTTAAACAAGGTATTGTTTTGGGTCATATAATCTCTGAAAAAGGAATTGAAGTTGATAAGTCTAAAGTAGATCTTGTACGCTACTTACCCTCTCCTACTTCGGTTAGAGAGGTTCGTTCTTTTCTTGGTCATGCAGGATTCTATAGACGATTTATCAAGGACTTTTCCAAGATTGCACAACCCCTATGCCGCCTCCTCCAAAAAGATGTGTCTTTTGAGTTCAACGAGGCATGCGAGAAGTCATTCAAGCATCTCAAAGAGCTCCTAACCACGGCACCCATCATAACTCCCCCGGATTGGTCCATTCCATTTGAATTGATGTGTGATGCCTCGGATTATGCACTTGGGGCTGTTTTGGGTCAAAGGAAAAATAAACAGTCACATGTTATTTATTATGCTTCCCGCACTTTAAATGATGCTCAATTGAATTATTCTACAACCGAAAAAGAACTCTTGGCGGTTGTATTTGCTTTAGATAAGTTTAGATCATATCTTATTGGCACTAAAGTAATTGTTTTCACTGACCATGCAGCCTTGAAGTATCTTTTCACCAAAAAGGAGGCCAAACCAAGGCTCATTCGTTGGATGCTCCTACTTCAAGAGTTCGATATTGAAATTAGGGACAAGAAAGGTTGTGAAAACGTGGTGGCTGACCACTTGAGTAGATTGGTGCGTGAAGAAGAGTCCCTCCCCATTTCTGAGATGTTTCCGGATGAACAACTTCTGTCCATTGAGGTAAGTACCCCTTGGTATGCCGATTTGGTCAATTTCTTGGTGACTAAGCAAGTTCCTAACACCCTAAGCAAGGTCCAACGTGATAAATTGATACATGATGCAAGATTTTATGTGTGGGATGATCCATATCTATGGAAATATTGCCCAGATCAGATTATTAGAAGATGTGTGCCAACTTCTGATTTTAACTCAATTCTAGCATTTTGTCATTCTTATGCATGTGGAGGCCATTTTGGTACCCAAAGGACAGCTCGTAAAGTGTTAGAATCTGGTTTTTATTGGCCTACATTGTTCAAAGATGCTAGAATGTTTTGCTTAACATGTGATAGATGTCAAAGAACAGGTTCTATTGGTGCAAAAGACCAAATGCCGCAAACACCCATCTTCAATGTTGAAATCTTTGATGTTTGGGGTATTGATTTCATGGGTCCTTTTCCTTCTTCATTTGGTTTCACTTATATTTTGCTTGCGGTTGATTATGTTTCTAAATGGGTAGAAGCAAAAGCTACCCGTACTAACGATTCTAGAGTGGTTTCAGATTTCATCAAGACTAACATTTTCTCTAGATTTGGGATGCCGCGGGTATTTATAAGTGATGGAGGTTCACATTTCTGCAATAGGACCATTGAGGCACTCTTCAAGAAGTACAATGTCAAGCATAAGGTTTCAACACCTTATCACCCACAAACAAGTGGCCAAGCCGAAGTATCAAATAGAGAGGTCAAGCAAATCTTGGAGAAGACCGTGGGGCCTAACCGGAAGGATTGGAGCATGCGTTTAGACGATGCACTATGGGCATATCGCACTGCCTACAAAACACCCCTAGGGATGTCTCCATTTCGGCTAGTTTATGGAAAACCTTGTCACTTACCCGTGGAGCTAGAGCATAAGGCACATTGGGCCATCAAAACGTTCAATTTGGACTTAGATGCTGCTGGAATGCATCGGAAGCTCCAATTGAATGAGCTTGAGGAACTAAGGAATGAAGCCTACGAGAATGCCCGCATTTACAAGGAAAAGACGAAGGCGTTTCATGACAAGATGATTAGGGGCAAAACCTTCACAATTGGGCAGAAAGTTTTACTTTTTAATTCTCGTTTACGTTTATTTCCCGGAAAGTTACGTTCTAAATGGATTGGACCTTTTGTTGTTACTAATGTTTTCCCACATGGTGCAGTTCAAGTCCAAAGCTTAAGGAATGGGGTGGAATTCAAGGTCAACGGACATAGATTGAAGCCATACTATGAGAATGCCATGGGGCAGGTTGTGGAGGAGATCTCACTCCATGCCGTGGGCACCAATGGTGCCTGAACGTGTTCTTCGTCCGGCTGCAAGACGTTAAAGAAAGCGCTACTTGGGAGGCAACCCATGCCATTCAACAAAGGAAGACCTAGAAAGCACTCCAATTCCAGATTTGCGTTCCTAAACCCTTCTCTTTGTTGATTCCTTCTAATCTGCCTATTTAGTTGTTTTACTTGCTGTTTGTGTGTTTCTTTGTGTGATTCTATGCTTAAAACATTGAGGACAATGTTTGATTTAAGTGTGGGGGGGTAACTAAGTGTTTTTCATTCAAATTCGTGGGATTTTATCACCCATTATTTCAAAACTTGTTCCTTGCTGTTTTTAAGTGTTTTTAAGCAGTTTTGGTGTGTTTTAGTATGTTTTGAAGTAAAAATCCGAAAATCAAAGAAAAATTTGAAAAATTTGTTTTAAAAAACCCAAAAAAGAGTTGTTTTTGTGTGTTTGTTTGTGTCTTAGGGTACCTTCCAACACAATGATGAGGATTTGGTTTTTAAATACATGGCTGTTAAAGAGAGTGATTAACATGAATGAAAGTTTGATTTACTCTATGTTTATGCTTGGTTGTGGTTATAACTTATGAATTCACATGCAATCATAAAAAATAAAAATAAAAATAAAAAAAAAAAATCAGTTTTTGTAACATGCTTGAAGGAAGGAACTCAAATTAACGCTACAACCTTGTGAGACTTGAACCTAAACGTTTATTTGGAGAGTTCAAATCTGTGCATTCTTTGTTTTCTAAAATCGTTGCATGATCTCATTATTCTTTGCTTGGTTGCTACTTAGAAGGCGTTTCATCATTTAGTTCCAAACACTAGAAGTCATGCCCATTTCATTCAAAGCATGGTATTGATTAGCATAACACATATTCAAGATGAAGTTGTGTAGTGACCACCACTTTAGCCAAAAAGCCGTGTGCCCTACTCCATTATATGTTTAGGTGTTAACCCCATTGAGCCTTGTTTAGCCTTTTCTTTGTTAACCCACATTACCCTCACCTAGCCTAGATTAGGACTATCCATACCCTCGTTCTTAAAGTATAGTAAGCATGATTCAAATGGAATTCCTTTATGACAGAAACCAAGTGTGGGGGAAGTTTTTATTTTGAGAATTATGTGCCATAAGCACGGGTAGAAAGAAAAGAAAAGAAAAATTCGTGAAAAAAAATAAATAAATAAAGTATGAAAAGAGTTGAACAATATGAGAAAAAAAGTTCCAAGGTGTTGTTTGTTGAAGAAAGGGTCCAAAAAGTTGAATTCGGCCCCAAGAAGTTGTTTAAAGTCTTCCCCTTGTATTTTTAAGTTAATTTCTGCAAACTAAGTGAATTCTAAGTCTTAACTTCATTACTTTGCTTACTAATGCTTGAAGAACGTTTGTTTTCCCTATCCTTTCTTTGTTAACCAATACCCCAAGCCCCGTTGCAACCCTTAAACTTCTATCTTGAGTGTTATGTGTTTCAATTTGTTGAGTTTGAATTTGGTATGAGCATATGGTGTCACTGGTTCTCGCATCTAAGTAGTAGCATTCCATTCATGAGATCATATCTAAACATGCCTATTAAGTCCGGAAATTGCGTTCTTTGTGATACATATATGTGAGCATTCGTTTTTATATCTACATCAATTCTCTCACATATAACTAGTATAGGGTGTGTAGTTAGAAAATCTGAGTGAAAATAGAGTGCAAATCTATTAAGGATTGAGGGAATTCTCTAAGGCATGTTACTACATTCAAAACATTGTTTTAATTGGTTAATTGTGAACTAGTAAGTAGTGACTATGATTAAGCATGTGCTTAAGTGTTAAATTGACTCAAATCTGTGGGAATGATAATCTTTAACATGTCATGTGCATTGGAAATCCCTGAGGCAAACGTTGGAAGGTTTAGATTATGTTTGTTTGTTTTGTCTTGTTTTATTTCTTTGTTTTGCTCGAGGACTAGCAAAAGCTAAGTGTGGGGGAATTTGATAGGAGCATTTTTATGTGACTTAATTGGCTTGTTCTCATGCATTTATGTTGTTTTTCCTTAGTTAGTTTAGTGTTTAAAGTCATTTTCGTGCAATTTCAGGTTTTAGTGTCAAAGTATGCAAAAAGAAGCAATTTGGAGCATTCTAGAGCATTTTTGGGCCAAGATTGGATCGTGCAAGCATGGAGGCATGAGGATGGACGAATTTGAAGGCTTGAATTCAGTTAGGGAGCTGCAAGGGGGCCTAAAAACCTTATTTCTAGAAGGCTTTATCTATTCACACATGGTGCCTAATTTCTGTATTGGAAGAACAAGCCGTCCTAGCTTGTCACTAGCCGTCCTAGCTTGTCTCCTAGCCGTCCTAGCTTGTCTCCTAGCCGTCCTAGCTTGTCACTAGCCGTCCTAGCTTGTCTCCTAGCCGTCCTACCTTGTCTCCTAGCCGTCCTACCTTGTCTCCTAGTCGTCCTAGCTTGTCACTAGCCGTCCTAGCTTGTCACTAGCCGTCCTAGCTTGTCTCCTAGCCGTCCTACCTTGTCTCCTAGCCTTCCTAGCTTGTCACTAGCCGTCCTACCTTGTCCAAGCTACACACATATATCCTTTAAGTGTTTCAAAACCTTTCCTAGCCCTATAAATAAGGGTTTGCAGCAAGGCACTAGGGGAATCACTCATTCACCCAATTTTCGTCCATTCATCTAGCCACACCACTCTCCACATCCTAAAATCCTAGAAACACAATTCCAACCAAACACTACACCTTGCCGTGCCTATCCTCCATCCAATTCCATAATCCCTGATCCTAAAACACATCCCAACCATCCCATCCACCTTTGTGCCGTAGCAAGGAGAAAGAAGGAAGGACTCTTGGATGCTCAAGCTTCGTCGTTGGTGCATTCTAGGTGTAATTCGTTTTATGATTTCAATGTTTAATTTATTTTCCTTTCATTTTGCTATGAACATGAGTGGCTAAACCCCTATTGGTTAGGGGTGATTTCGAAGCCATAACTATGTGTGCAAGTTGATTTGATAAATTCCAGTTATGAGTTCTTGAATCGTGAATGCAATTGGCTTAACTGTGCGAGTAATAACGTATTTGTGTTTGTTAATTAGGGGTCGACACTTAATTGGCTTGCATGAATATGATGCTAGAATATAAGTTTGTTTCACATAATTGGCACACACTTATATGCACAAGTAGTGAAGATTGCTAGTCACAATCGCGTTAAGTTCAATTCCTAGCATAAGTGTCATGATGTCATAGTCACAAGTGCTTTGTTAATGCTTATAGTTTTCATTGAACGTAATGATCTTTGATTGTATCTTTATTATGATGTCATGTAAGGAACTTTTGAAGAATGCTTTGGGTTGTCGTATGATGTCATCCAATTCAATAACACAAGGAAAACTTGAGAATTAACTAGTGATGTCACGGTTAATTTGGGGCATTGTCATTCATAATTCTATGAAGGAATAACTGGAAATCGAGTCATTTGCATACTTGTCATGTGTGGAGAAAGAACCCCTAACTAGTCCATCATCCATTAAAAACCCCAAAAACGTTTCAAGATCAGTTTTACTTTGCAATCTGTTTTCTCAACTTTAATTTCGTCCAAATCAAATCCCCCTTTACTTTGAAGTCTCAATTTAGTTAGAAATTGTTTTGGTTCATGTTTTTAAGTGTTTTGAGTCATGTTTTCAACCAATTTCGTCCAAATTAGTGTAGGTGCTCAAAACTGCCCAGAAAGTGGTTTTTAGGCAGTTTTGAGTCTTCTAGTTGCTGTTTTGAGTTTTTGTTTTGTTTTAGTGTTTTAACTTTGGTTTTTCATTCTTTGAGTCCAAATTAGTGTTTTTAACTTTGTTTTGGACTTCTTAGGTCAGTTTTCAAGAGTTTAGCAATCCCTCCTAATCCCCGGTTTTGAACGATCCCTACTTACATACTTTGCTACAATTGTCAGAAGAGGGTTTAATTTGTGTGCTTAATATATTTTGCATCAGCAACTGAAGCTTCGGCAAGCATAATAAGCTAGGGTGTTTAATTCCGAGTTTCTACATCAATGATTTATGGAATAAATGGGTTGTTGTAATATGAATTAATACTTAGAAGTTAAATTAGGGTTTGTGTTTCATGTTAGAGCCTATGGGCTATGGAATAAAATTTACTTTTTGACGTGCTTCAAAACTGGGATGGAACAATTTCTGGTTCAAGTATTCAATTACATAAATTTGTGAAATTTTTTCTATAATGTGCATGTGGTGTGCATATGGTGTGCATGACTACAACTTAATATGAGAAGCGGTCATTGCTGAGGCCAACTAGATTGTGATCATACTGGCTTAATTCCGAGGCCTAACATAGGTGCATATGGTGTTCACTAGTTATAATACACCTATGTTAGGATTAGATGTGAGGATAGAAAATTTATTTATTTTTTATTTTTATTTTTTTAGCCTTGTAAAAAAATTCTTGATTATTTTTTTAAGAAGAATTTTAATTTTCACCCCGTTTTACTTTCCTTTTAGTTTTTATTTATTTATTATTTAAATTTTAGGTCACGCACCAGGTGTGAGGTTATTTTTCGACCGACCTAAGAACTAGAACTTGACAAATAGTATCAGTGTAGAGGCGGAGGCACAATGTTCTAATCAACTTAGTTACGCGAGAGGGTGCCATATGTTGATTCTCTTGAGGCTTACTTTTAATTTAAGATTCCATGGTGAAAATTAGAAGACATAAAAAATTGAGGAAAACTCTTCATGGGATGAACTACATGCAAATTTTCACTAATTAAGTCTCACTAACTGATTGAACAAAAAAAAAAACAAACGATATAAAGAGCTAAGAGCATGAAATAAAAGCACAGAAGTATAAGCAGCAACGGAGCTCGAAAGCTTTGCCGACATACAACTCTTCCCCATCGTTCCTTTCTTTAATACAGCCCTCCCCATTTCACTCCAAGAATGTCTCCATGACATCAGAGTACATACCAGCTTCCGCGTTTCGATACCCGACAGGTTGGTGCTGATGGTGATCAACCGAATTCGAAGATGACGAAGCCATCCTTGCAGGCAAAGTAAAGCTCCTCCTGTATTTGTTTTCCATGTGCTTCCTTGCGCTACTCTCCGGATGGCAGTCCAAGCTCAAAAACTCATTGTGGTCTGAATTTGCATTCGGGTTGTTGTGGTGGTGATTTTCGTCCCCGCCTTTGTTTACCAAGCTCTCCGGATTGAACAAAAGCTTTGCATCATCAGACCGCCCCGTGAGTGCATTGAAGAAGGACAATCCATTAGGCCATTTGATGTCACTTTCATGCTCTCCTCCTCCTCCTCCTCCGCCTCCCATCATGTCTCCTCCCATTTGTGTTTCAGCCGAATGAGGCAGCAAAAACATGTGTGTCTCGTCTTTACCAGCTTGAGGATTGTACCCAAGTCTAGCAGCGGAGTTTTGGAAATTGGGTGAAGGAAGCTGCATGGTTGCTGCAGATGGAAGAGGCCTTTGAGCCCAATTGAAGAGAGGTGGAGAAGGGCGGATTGGCATTGGGGACTGCTTTGAGGGCAGCACCGATGATCCAGAGTTGTTTCGGTTTGATGAAAAGAGTTGGGAGAGGTAGAAACCAGATTGGTAGCCTAGAGATTCAAATGTATGCCTCATTCTTAGCACAAAATGCAGGTCTTCAGGAATCTGGTAACACATTGTTCATACCCTTTTATTAATTTACAAATTAATAACATAAAAATCAAAATTATATCGAAGTGAAAAGAATATATAATCTCACAATCTTGCAGGAGCCCAACTGCAGAAGCCCATGACCAGCTTGAATTACAGCAATTGTCTGGTGAAAATTAAATTCACTGTTTAAAAACTAAGAACAACAAACAACTAGGGAAAAATTTAACTGTAACTTCAAAAAATGATGAGACCAATAATAGTAAAACAGTAACTATTTTTCTGTTCTGACCTGAATGCCTGACTCAAATTGATCAGTCCATTCAGGAGGAAGCTGCAATAAATAGCACCAAAAAAGGAAAGGTTACTATATCAATCATCAATAATTCCGACCCGCGACTGGGTTGAATACTCTTAACTGCATGAGCTACAAGCGCTATTGATAAATAAGCAAGAAGAAACATGTGGGTTTGATTACATACAGCATCAAATGAACTTTGCCAGTAGTTGGAGATGTTTGGTTCACACTCTGTGGGTTCTTTGAAGACCCATTTGTGGCATTTATCAGATGCCACCTTCCCCATCAACCTGTTTAAATTAGTGCAATCAATGGAAGCACACACACACACAACTTATTTCCCATAATATTTTAACAAACTACAAAAATAAATATACTAAATTCATCTAATCTTCGGGGAAGGAGATTCGAAGTTGGGTCTATCCCACTTGGATTAGACCCATGTCTGGAAACTCCTTACAATTTCATGTCCTGCAAGATTGTTTAGAGAGAGAGAGAGAGAGGGAGGAGAGAGAGAACAACAACATAAAAAGACATACCAAGTACCCACCCTTCTCCATAATTATACAGCTGAATGGACATTTTGCTGAAGGCCTTTCTGACAGGATCTTCTCCATCAATTTCTTCCAGACAATCTGATGAAACTCTCGCTCGACAAAACCCATCTTCCCACATCAACATCCTTCACCAAATTTCACAAAAAAGCAACAAAAAAATTACATAAATTTTTCACAACTTGAAAATTTTACTAATTCAAACAACACCAAAATCCCAAAATTACCAAAAACCCATTTGTAAAAACAGAGAGAAAACAGAGCAAAAATTGAATTAAAGAGCTAATTATACTTACAAGCTGCCATTGTCATCCCCAACCTTGCAGCCATTACCACCTCTAACTCTCCTGCAACAAAATAATATAAAAAAATGAATTAAACCCAGAAAAGGATACCATCTAAAAATCAAAGTATCCAAAGTTCAACACAGATCAAGGGTAGATAGAGAGAGAGCGGTGCATACGGGCGGGGACGGATAGTCCAGAAGACAGAGTAAGTCCAGTCAGTGTTGAGACAGACGGTTCTGAGGGCCTCATGAAGGGCCATCATCCCAACAGCCTCTTTGCTCCTATCTGTTGCTCCTGAGCCCACCATAATCTTCTCTCTCTATCTCTCTCTCCTTCTACCACTTTTCCTTTTTCTTCTCCCTTCTCTCTCGATATCTATCTACTTCAGCCTGAAAACACTGCCACTAGCTACCTTAGCCTACTTCTCTGCTAAACTCAACTCAAATTTTCTATCTTCTTTGGCACCTACATACTGCTTAACCACCACAAGGCACAAACGCACACCCTTTGTCCATCTCTATCTCTCTCTCTCTCTCTCTCTCTCTCTCTCTCTGATTTTCGCTCAGCAACTTTGTCTTTGTTTACTATTCCTGCTTTGTTTGTCCCAAGTAGTCGGGTTTGGGTTTTCCTGACAGAGTTAGGTTAAAAAAGCAGGGGAGGGAGTAAAAAGTGGGGGGTTTGGGAGTTGCAAGTATTTAGGCACTGGAAAAACACTGCGGCGATCAGCTTTTATCCTCTCTCCTCTCTTGCAAAGTGAGAGAGAGAGCGAGGGATCAGGATCCTCTTCTGAGTTAAGAGTGAAGATCCTTCTAAGTAAGTTCATCGGACCGTTCAAATTTTATTCAACTGTTAAAAACAGAAAGTTTCTTTATAAATTATAATAATTTTAATCGTTGGATAAAATTTAAACGGCTCGATAGACCTACTCAGAAGGATCCTCACCTTTACCTTAGGAGAAGATCCTGATCCAGAGCGAGCGGGTAGTGCGCGTGGGAAAAGTAAAAGAAGGGTTGTGTGACTGTGATTTTCATAGCGAATTACCATTCTACCCTTTTCGTAGGATTGTCTTAGTTTAGGTGTTGGATTCCTCTTGATTTTGGCGACAAATTTGGGTACCGGAAATACAAATCACGTTTTATATCATTACACTTGGATTCCTTTCTGTTTGATGACTAATAAAGGTATGAGAAACGCAAATCACATTTTGTATCATTTTACATTTTAGCAACAAATTTAAAAATTCTTCTGTAACCATTGATGTCATATGATAAATATTTATTGAAAGATAACTTTTTAACACGTAACAATCATGTAAAGAACAATTAACACCATTGAGCATGTTCATAAGTTGCACGACTGAAGCTTTTGTACGACAAAATTGATATTTTTTATTTTTAAAATATATTAATAAAAAATTATATATTATAATGTTGAACAAATTAATAAAATCACATAGACATATTTTACATTGAAAAGCTCTTAAATTTGGCCTAGTTACGTGACAGATTCTTTTTAGAACGAGTCAGTCAAATAGCTAGGCTTTTCCCACCAAACCCATTTTTCCAACTATTTTTACTATTTAGATGACGTGGCATTAGCCAACTATATTTCAGCATGCATCATATCAAACTTTTTGTATTAAATGAAAATTATAGACATATGATTAATTGTGCGGTAGAAATTAAGACAACAAAGAAAAAGGCAAAAAGGAAGGAAGAAAAAGGTTAATTTTTGAGTGGTAAAAGTAAAAAACATCATAAATTGGTTGTGGTACGATGCAATTTTTCACTTTAAGCCACTGATTAAGCATTAGATATCGGTGAATTTGAATGATTAGTAGTATAATTGAACTTTGTGTTTGGGAAAAGTTTCATGTTCAAGTCACTAATAGTGATTAATAGTAACAGAAATTTGGCACCTATATAAACGTGCTTTAAAGCTGGACTTTGCCAATTACCGATTGGCAAATGCATTTGGACATAAATAGGACAAGTCACCAAAGTTTTCTTCTTATCTCTTGCTTGTTGAATAAGTATACATTGCACAATTAGTTGCATAGACATTAGGCATTCCAAAGTAGACCAGAAAAAAGAGTGTGATTCTAATAATATAAGAATCAAAATCCTACGGCAAGCTGGAAATTCTGAGTGCTATGAGAGTGCTTCTTATTTTTTAGGTCAATATATTGAACTTATGAGTGTGATACTTATACAATAAATAACAAGAGAAAGAAAGTAGGTAGCAATCATAAAGTAGAGAAAAATAAAAAGTCGATGGGTCTCACATTTAATATATACAACTCATCTGCATCAAACTCACACCACTGTGACAACAATGTAATACGAATTAAATTCAGGGTGTATGATTCTTAGTATCGGTTTCACAATCACCTAAATCATTGTGTATCATTCACGATTGTATTGATAACATGTATATCAAGTTAATATCATCATCTACTTTCATCCCGCGTACAAGGAGGGTTGAGTCACTATGGATTCAGTTTTGTTGTGCATGTTAATAAATAAGTAGTGGTACAAAATGGAGAGTTAAACTTAGGATGTTCTTAAAACTAACATTGTGATACCATATTAGACAATTCCACACCAAAATCTTAAGCGTTAAGGAGTAAGGCAACAACGTTCATATAAATATAAAATAAAATATATATAAAAAAAGGAGAAATTCTAAGATAATTCTCTAAAAAAATAAGACTATTTACCGGTTTATGTTTTTTACGCAATGTTTTATAATGTAGGCATGAAAATTTAATTTAATTAAGAAATGATAGAAAATTCATAAAAAATCACATTTTGAAAAACTCTCCTTAGCATTTCTTAACTAAATCTCGAATATCAAAAAATGAAAGATAAGTAAAACAATTGGGATGGCACAGAATCTTTACCAGTCAAAGGCGTAAGGTGGATAGTACTGATCGTTAGATTTGGAATAATATTTAAAGACAATATAATATTGTTGTTATGTCAGTTTCAAGGACATAAACGTAGTCTAATCATAATAATATTGTAGGGTTCGAAGTATAAAGTTGGCTTTTATCATTTGAGCACTCTTCCTCTTGTTATTGCCTTACCTTGCTTCATAACCAAGGTGATCAAAACTTCTAATTTGCCCTTTAATTTTATAAAAACAAAACTCCAATAAGTAGAGGATGTTTGTTATTATTATTATTATTTTAACAAACAATATTATGAGGGAGGGGACGAGTTTAGCCTCACAATGGGGTGGCAATAATGTGATTCAAATTTATCTTTGGCGAGAATCGAACCTAAGACCTCT
This sequence comes from Pyrus communis, assembly GCF_041283825.1. NCBI lineage: Eukaryota > Viridiplantae > Streptophyta > Magnoliopsida > Rosales > Rosaceae > Pyrus > Pyrus communis. The sequence continues at coordinate 28,215,651 of NC_142575.1, forward strand.
CACTTACAAGTGAAAATGAATACTACTAAACCGTAGTACTAAGTGGCAGATGATGTTTGTTATTAGCGGATAATACTTGCATTCACCCCAAATTCATCTTACTTTGCGAATAAAATAACATTTTTAATCAAAATTGTTCAATTTTCTAATCTTCATTTAAAGATCATTTTTACATAATCATTTAAATTTGAGATCCGATTAGTCATCTAAATACATGGAACAAATCGATGGCATAAAGACCAAGTAACATATTTATGATGAATCGTTTATTTATTTAATATAACTAAATAACCAAACAATGTCTAATTCAAAAGTTTCTTTTTACAGTTATGATCCTTAATTGGTTTAAATAATTGAACAATTCAGATTATGAAATTTATACGATTACATTATTAACAAGAAACAAATTCTAGTGAATACAACTATTAACTGTTACTAACACTTTAAAAATGTCAGCTTAAACTGTTTTCTTGTAAATTTAACTTTGTATTTTTATAAAATTCAATATTACATGATGATTTGTGACATCCCACATCGCCCAGGGAAGTGATCCTTAAATGTATATTCTCATCCCTCCCTAGCACGAGGCCTTTTGGGAGCTCACTGGCTTTGGGTTCCATCGGAACTCCGAAGTTTAGCGAGAAGGGGGTTAGAGCAATCTCATGATGGGTGACCCACTGGGAAGTTGCTCGTGAGTTCCCAAAAACAAAACCGTGAGGGCGTGACCGGAGCCCAAAGCGGACAATATCGTGCTACGGTGGTGAAGCGGGCTCGGGAAGTGATCCGCCCCGGGCCGGGATGTAACATGATTTATTTGAAGTGCTAATTTATAATTCCTTAAATTTTTATGTTTTACTTGCTGAAACTCAAATAAAATCCAAGTTTAAATACTTAAATTCTAAAATAATTTATCCAAGATGATAATATTATACCATCTCCAACCCTTGGGTTGAAACCTAACATTTTTAGCCTAGAAAATTTAGGTTTTAACCCATAAACAGTTTTTTTGCTCCAACCCTTTTAGGTTAAAATTTTAGCCCTAGATCATTAAAGAATGAATTTAGGCTAATTTTTTTCTTAAAGTAACTTTTTTAAAAGAAAAAAGAATTATGTAGAGTATCCAAATTTAATTTTATGAACATTTTAACTTAAAAATATTTAGATTCTGACAAATATTGAAAAATCATTAACCAACACCATGAAACTTGTAAAACACCATGAAAGAATATGAAACACATAAAAGAATTTTTTTTTTTTAAATTACTTTAGCCGTTGGATTTAAATTTGTACTGTTAGATTTTTTTTTTTTTACCATTGGATTTTATCAAATTAGATCTTAACCGTTGAATTCAATGAATTTATAAATATAAAACTAAAAAAATATATACATATACGGTGGACTAACCCCACTAACTCAAGGGGAATCCTGGGCTAAATTTGACCCAGAAATAAGTTCTGAGTTTTAAATCATATTTATCCCAAGAGTTGAAGCAAGTTGGACTATTGAAGTAAGTTTAGAACCTAAGATTTGAGTTTTACTTCAAATGTTGAAATAGATTTTAGAGCACATAGGGGTAATACTGTCTTTTCAAACAGGATGGTGCTCTTGTAGGAAAAAGGTGCTCATCTGCTTACACGTAACTATGATAAAATAATTAAACAAGCTTGAGAGAGAGATTAAGGTGTCACGTGCGCACGTGCGATGGCAGTGAGTCGGTGCGTCGTTTCTCATAAAGAAAGCAAAACGCACGAATAGCGGGGAAGGAGGGCACCCAGTTTTATAATTAACAAAATATTTCCAAGATTTTTCTATACTCGGAAAGTTTTTCTCTACTGCGACTAACCATACCCTTGTTTCCCAAGTTATTACCTCAGAGAGAAATACTAACGAGCTTTTCTCAAAAATCGAACTTTTTACAGACTCTGTTGGTTCATGTATTTTGCGTAAAATTTTATTTGTTAGTATTAGAATTGACATTAAACTGTAAGATGAAAAAAAATTTTACTTTTGAGAAAATTCTCTTATCATTTCTCTAATTCAAATTATAGGACAAGCTTAGCTTAGAGATGTAACAAATAAGAAAATGTTTTGACATTAATGACTGAAAATGGATCGTGAGGTTCTAAATTTTTTTATATTGCATTCCGATGTTTTGACATTCAGCAAATTTCAACTTTTGTCCCAAATACTAATATTTGACCATGTCTTTGTTTTTTTTTTTTTTTTTTTTTTTGACAAAACTCTCTAATTTGAGGAAGAGATCGAACTTGGCTCTGAGTAACCAAGTACAATAACCTAGGCCACACAACAATCACATAAATTATCTTCGCAACAAAGAATTTTTGTGTAGCTTAGACCTTCTACATTGGATCAAAATCTGATTGCAATGTTGTGATTTTTATACAATAAATAAGAACTAAAATTAAGAAAATAATAAAAACTAACTGAGTCTACAATTAATATATAAAATTTCACTTATGTTAAATTCACACCATTATTAAAATATTGTATTAAAATTAAATTCAGAGCGATTATTTCTATATTTCTAATTATTTATTAACAAATTCTATTTGTTGACAAAAAGAAAGTGAAAAAACAGTTTATTCTTGTATCACAAAATAAAATGATGACCAGTAATATAGTACTGCACAAATTAAATTTGGCCTTTTTTTTTTCTTCAAATGATAATATCTCTAATTTAAGACCCTAATTAACCTTGATACTATTGTCCACCGGCATTCGTCTTCACTTGTAAGTGAGAGATCTTAAATTCAATTCTCGCTAAAGACAAATTTTAACCATATTATTATTAACCCGTTGTGAAACTTGCCCCACTCTTCCACTCTCTTAGCTTAGCCCTCGTTTGCTACTAAGGTGCTTCTGAAAAAAATGGTATAAAAAAAAGCTTTGAGCATTTTTATGTTTGGTAAACATTCAAATTCAATTTTTTTTCACAGTTTTGGGTGAAAAAAGCCAAAAATACAAAGCTGCAAAACCTACTTTTTTTGCTTGCCCAACTTCTGCGCAAACCGATTTCGCAAGAGGCACTAAGGCCTTTAATGAATTTTTCCGCCCTTAATGAAATTTTCCAATACCAAAATGGCCTTTAACAATTAAACAAATTATACATTATGCATCGCCCCGTCCCGAAATACTTATTTTCTGGAAATAATTCCGATGATAGGATAGGCCCAATTTAAACTCTTTAATTTACTACCATTAATCACGATTCTTTACTTCAATTCCTTAATTCCTCACAAAATTATATCCATATTTTAATTATCAAAACATACGATTAAATTATCAATTTAATCCCCAAATTTCTTCTAGTAAAATAACTTCTCAACAAAAGATTAATTCTCAATTATTTGGGGCTACATCTAACCCCTGTTAGACTGTCTACGTACCCTTGAGCGGGATCAAGCCCTTCGTAGTTCACCGCTTAAACATGTTAAACAAAAACAACATTAATTAAGCCATCAAACACATACCATCATCATATGTTACATTTCCATCTAAACTACAGCAAATCACCAAACAACATAAATTCAAAAACTAAAATCAAATTAATCTATAAATAATCATAATTTAGCATGAAATCCCATGAAGCACTCACCTTTTGTACACTTCACCGAATGTGCCACCACATAGCTGCTTCTTAAACATCTCATCTTGAAAACTAAATGACTAAACCAAGATGCTAGATAAATGAATAAGTGATTGTACAAATATAATGGAAAATGGACCATTAGAAAGAGCACTGACTACATTGTGCAATCTTATCCGAAGGTTTCATATGTTATATATTTATATATAGAAAGAGAGGCCATATATACTTCTAATGGAATGCTTTTGGGTAATTATACTTGAGCACAGTGCCATACCCTAAAGCCAATCATCTCAATCTCGGAGGAAACTACCTCTGCTACATCTTTCTCAAACCATTTGATCAAGTGTATGTCATGAACAGATTATCACTTTGATCCAAACGGAACTATACATGGGTATCAAATAAATTGAACCAATAGTCTTTTCAACTTTATACCAAAGCAATCCATTCAGTTTTTGTATATAGAACAAATAAAAACAAGCATCTGCATTATACTAGTCTTGAACAACAGGGCTAATATATGGCAGGTGATTGATTCCACCCAATAATTGATGTAATACAAAACATCACTTTCAGGTATTATATCAAACTAGGGTTTAGGTATTGGCACATAAAACTAGCTTTTGCAGCATATAAGTATATTCATATATTTCTTCGACCCTCTCCTTCCTTTTCTCATCCTTGCCTTCTCTGTCACCCTCTCTCCCTCCTTCAGTTCTAGTTGTCCTGTGTCTCCACTTATAAAACTGGATTTAAGCTGAGGTGTAGAGTCGATCTATACCATAGGGAGATGGGGTTGAAAAATGGAGGGAAGCAAGATGTGATGGTGATCAATGGCGAGATGAATTTGGGAGAGATGGTGGGATGTGCCGACCTCCTTCCCCTCTGCAACCCCACACCTAAAATGAGATAGATAGGGAAGAAAGAGTTATCCAGAGTTCTCTAGAGTTCTCCCCCCTCCTCGGAGAGAAACGCAACAAGAAAAAGAAAGGGCGTGGGCCCCCGCAAACCCAAACATCCAAAATATCTTGGACTAAACTAAATTTACAAAAATACCTGTAAACTTGTTTATTAATTTCTCATTCGTTATAACTTCGATTTACAGAAATATGATAATTTTCACCCACATGCTCGTGAAATCGTCATCTATTCAAATATATCCAGAAATATGGAGGATAAAAATACACCCTCGTATAATTACATTAAGCCAGCTAGGGGCATTTTCGTCTTTTTCCACTTAACGATAAATTTTACGATGTAATTTATAATAATTTCCGGAAACAAAACTTTAAAAATTCTCAATTCAAATTTCATAACCATAAATCGATTTATTTTTTATTTTTCTTCACATATTCATATATTTAAATTTTCAGGGTATTAAACATTATACTCGTCGACTTTGTCGTCGACCTCGCCACGTCTCTCTTACGTCCTCTCTAACTCTAAGCTTCTTCGGATTTCTGGGACAGGAGTAGTGGGAGGTTCGTCGCATTTCTGGGTTTTGGGCCTCTTCGTCGAATTTCTGGGCTTTGTCAAAATCTGGGTTGCACAAAGAATGCTAGATTTGCACCCTTCTGCTTCACACCCAAAATCTCAACGGAAATCCTCGACGCCTTCGCCGCTAACACATACGGTAAGTCCTGAAATAGAAGTTCATCCATCTTCCGCGAATCGGTTGATGCGACCCAGCCTTCCTTTCTCCATGACCTAGGCTTCCTTAGGATCAAGCAGAGGGAGAATGGGGAGAGAGGGAGTGAGTGGCGGAAGATAGACTATACAAAGGTTCTGCAAAAATAAAATAGGGACAAAGAAGAAACGATTCTTAAAGAAAATAATAGAATACAAAAATTATAAATAGCTTAATAAAAAAAAAGGTAAAAGTATATTCTTCGAAGCTCACAACTGTTTGTAAATAATTTATATAAATCTTATAAATGTCATAATAAAAGAAAAGATAAAAAAAATTTATTATATAATATTCAACATCATATATTTTTTAGTTATTTTACACGATCACAGCGGTTTTACATAAAAATTTACCAAACACTTTAACACTGTTTTTTTTTTTTACAAAAAAGTTTACCAAACACTTAACTATTTTATTTCACAGTTGCTTATTTTTGCAGTACAACAGATGCATTTTTTTCAAAACACAGCAATATCAAACCATCCCTTAATATACCCCCTCTTCCACTCTCTTTACGTAAAATGTCATTTATTCAAAAAAAAAAAAAACAAAACAAAAACATAAACTAACTTAAATTTCAGTGGAAGACCGTGAGAAACCCAAAACAAAAAAAATAAAAATAAAATAAGGGAGGTTGGAAAAACAAAAAAGAGAAGCACACGAATTGCGGGATGTGCTTCCTGTACCTGCGACAACCTCCTCCCATAAACCACGCGCTCTATAAGACACGGACACTGGCAAACTGAAGGATGGTGGGTCACCACGGAGCGTGGGAGACTGGGCGCGTGGTCTTGGTCTCTGCAGAAAACAACAAAATGATACGTCAATCTGAATCGTTGGGCTTCGCTCTGCGCCGCGTTGACCGGCCCAAGCCTCGCTCCAAACCCATTTGACCGTATCTATTGTGGGACCCTACTCCCTACTAACATAATCCAGAAATTGTAAATATTTCCATGCCTTGTATTTAAACAATGCTATGAAACTGACTGATGGAGAACATATACACTGCATTTCCTAAGGTCATTAGTTCCAAGTTTTAATCACACTAAAATATCACGCAATTGGTTCCAAGTAAGGGGTAAACTTATGAATGGCTGGTTGGTCGTTGGTGTATTTGTCACATTTAGGTCCAATTGACTCTTAATTTTAATTCTACTACATAACAAAGATGTTGAAATTTACAGACTTGCAGTTGTAATTAAATGATAACTAGTTAGAAAGTTAATACGATGATAATAACTCGTTTAAAATGTTTCATAATTTAATTTCATGATTTGATCCGTTATTTTTAAGTCATGAATCAAAGATCATCCTCCACAAAATTCACTCAAATTTGAAATTAATTAGCCTTTTGATCATTGCCGTTAACATTTTATCTTTTATGGACAATGTTCTTTTTGTATGTGTATGTTGAATGAAGATCCTCTCCGGATCCTCTTTCTGAGGATCATTGGGATCCTTAAATCGTGTCCATTTATCGTACATCGTGCGGCCATAAATTATTTTAAATATTTTTATTTAAAATTAAATATACACAGTATCTGACAAAAACTGATCGCACGATGTACAACGGATGAAATTTGAGGATTCTCGGAATACTCACAAAGAGGATCCGGAGAGGATCCTCATTCATGTATGTTGTCCTAGTTATATAACTAAAAACTTTTGAATTTGAGTAAGTTTCTGCAAAATGATCTTTTATTGATGATTTCTAAACTGATCGATTCAAATCATCGCAAATATTATGGAGCAGACCTAAACAAGTGGTCGGTAGCAACCCTTTCAACTGTTTTGATGATTTATATTTGAAGCACGGTACCTTATTGACTTTCAATTTCCGTTGCCGAAAGGAGGACCCAAAATAAGCTATGCAACCTAGCTAGTACATCATCTCGATCGAGCCTAATTGCATCGGTGCATGCATGTTTGAGTGTTAGGTTTCTTACCAGGAAAGTTTATATTATTGTAAATGCAAGTCGACATACGTATCATCTACTAATTGACTAACTATATAAACAGCTAGCAGCAATATGTACTGGTGAAGTCGATCTTTCATCAACTAGCAGGATCAGGCACAGTATGTTAACCACTTATTGAGACGAGAGTCGAGAAGACAGCAAAAACCAAAAGAAAGAACAGTTGGCTATCTCCCTAGTTTACGTAGATATATAATGTTGCAACCAGCCGCCTGGTTAATTTTGTTGTATATTTGATAACCATTTTGTTTTGCAAAGTAAATACTAAAAATTTGTAGGGTAACTGTTTTCAGTTTTCATACTAATTTCATGAGTTTTTAAAATTTAACTTGATTTTGATTTTTCTAAAAAATGAAAATAATTACTAAATAAGTATTCAAACTAAAAATTAAAAAATGATAGTTGAAGAATTTCTAGGAAAACTAACGAAAAGTTAAAAAAAAAAAACTTTAGTTTTAATGAAAAAAGACAAATAAAGGTGTAATGAATAGTACCACGGAAAGAAAAAAATGTAATTTTTCATTAAAAATGAATAGTACTGAAAGTGTTTCGTTAAAACTCCCTTATTTTCCATGCAAGTTTTATTTTCCATGAAGAAAAAAGAACGACAAATAACTTCATGGTTGAGCTGAATATGCAGGTTTCAACTGAAACTTTTCATGCCGACATGTGGTCTCCTTTAACCGGCTAACTAATAAAATGGATGGCTCGATTGATTGCATAGTAACTTGCATGCACATTGGTAGGCGTTTATATGATTATACCCATATTTCTCAGGCAGGTTAATTAATTAGGTAATGCCACTGTTTAACTTAGTGCTTCATTATTACGTACAAAATTAGGTAGCTGTGTTTTATATAATCGTGATGCCATATAATCTCCCATACATGCTCATGAGGAATATGCAGGACTTGATACGTATGTTTTGGCAACAATTGGCATGTATGAGTCACATGCGCGCGCACACACTGTAATGTATGAAGATTTTATGTCAAATAATTGACTATGGATCCATAGTATGATGAGCTATCTATCCTATGCAGTGGCGAGGTTAAGATTGTAAGAGTGGTAGAAAGGGTGCCATTAGCTTAAGTTGCATGCTCATTTTCACTGTTTATTTATCATTTTATTCATGTAGCAAGAGAGTTCTTTGTACCTATATAAGATAGGCTTAAGGAATACGTACGGATGCAATTAGAAGTGCGACCCTTTTATGCGCAGATAATAGACAACAAATTTGCTCACCATCTACTTTTAAGGGGAGGTGAAAATTAAAACCGCATTATTTACTTTCAATGAGTGATTTAATCTAACCCCACCACACAAATCATAAAATTAAATTTATCTAACGATATAATGGAGTGATAATGCTTATCACCAATATGGAAGAAAATCTATTATCGTTGAGTTAACACCTACTGCAGCAAAGTTAATTACTTAAACATAATTATATAAAATTAGACGAGTCAAACTACATAGTAAAACAATGGAGTCTACCAAGGAATGCCCCCCATCGCCTCAAATGGTAAAATTTAAGTTCCAGCTAATTCGGCCCAATAAGCTAATTCTAATTCAGCCCAATCCATATGCATATATGAGAGTTTTTGGTCAGACTCAACACGCCTATAAATCGGATGATCATGTAAAAATGATAAATCGGTCTGCATGTCACACAGCAAGAATTGTATGTTATATATCAGTTCAAATTATTCATTTTTCTAATACTAAAATTAATAAAGTAAACACTAAAAAATTAAGCTTTAATTCGTATTTCAAATTTTCAATTGCCCTTAAAAGCAGATTAGAGAATAAAGATTAATTTGTTACAGAAATTAGCAACACTTCTGTTCTCTATAAAAAAAAATACATGCATTATTATGGTAGCCAGCTGGGTGAAATGAATAATTTGAGAATGTTCGATAATAATTGAGATTTGCATATTCTCCTTCTTGTTATTAATCACACGCAATGCATGCATCGACCACGCAATGCATCTTCTCAATGCTGTCATTCTTTTCCTCCCAATGCATAATGTGGAGCAAAAAAATAATCAAGAAAAATATGAATGTAACACGTGGATTTTTGGGTGAAAAAGATAAAATTACCCTTGAAGCATACATGGACTCCCACGCGCAAGCAGCGGCAATAACAGCTCAATCAATATCAAAAGTGATCAAAATGATAGTCTTTTAAACCCTCTCATCACTTCTCATCAAATCCTCACCCATAAGGTAATTCTCAATTATCCTTTTCAAATTGGGATTAATTACCAAAATTAATTGATTGCAAAATATTATTTGACATAATATCTTGCAATTAGAGTAAAAAACCACCATAAGTGGCCGGTCCTCATTTCTCCAAATAGGGTCGGCCACACCCCTATAAATAGCCCTCACTTCTACAAAAAATCTAAGCCTAATTCTCTTCTAAATTTTTCTAAACACTTTTCCCTCAATTTCTAACTTTGGCATCGAAGGTTCTTCGGCCAAAGCCCCCCATTCATCGTAGGCGTGTGATGCTCTTGGCCTTGACCCTAAGTATTAATTGTTTTGTAGGTGCATTTTCGTCCAAGAAGAAGAAGATAGAAATTTGCATCCACAAATTGGTGCTTTCATTGAGAGCCTTGATTTACACGCTCATAGAAGACTCTCTCATTCAAGGTTTCTAATTTTTTGTTCTTCGTAGATTTTTCGTACATTCTTATAAAAAATTCTTTGAATAAACGTAAAAGAAAAGTACAATGACAAGAGATTTGGAAACCACGACGAACAGAAATCAGGGCCGGTCCATAGATTTTTTAAGCCCAGGGCGACCCCAAAAATTGTGCCCTCACTTCATATAAAAAAATTATTTGTTCACACGTAAGACATCGATAAAATTATATTTAGAAAAAGATTTCAAACTCAATAATTTAGAAACACGGAATAACTAATTTATTTGGTATTGGGAGAAGGAAACCAAAAAACTTCGGGCTTACAAGTAGATAGATTATGAGTTTTGTTTTCCATCAGAACTTTTAACGTGTTTTTGTATAAATCGTGAGGTATTTTTTCTTATTTACTAAACTCGTCAATATAAGACTAAAAAAATTATAATGTTTTTGAGTCTTTAAGGATATGTATAAGTAATGAATAAATACTAAATTAAATATTTTGATGACACGTAATATTATTTGCAATTTTGGTCTAAAAAATTTAGTCTACGCGTTACTCTTTTTTAAAGATTAGACTTGAATTGGAATGGATATTTAAAAATAGCAACCCACATAGCTACTAGCTAATAACTAAATTAACAACAAAACAAAAATTTGTAAAAATTGAAAAAAATAAACATGCACATAGCATTTCGAACTTAGGACATCTCGTTAATTTTAAACAACAAAAACCATTGCTTCTAATTAAACTTTTTGATAGTTTAGCCAAATTTTATAAAATTATACTGTTATGAAAAGAAATTTGTAAAAATTGAAATGTAAATAAGCACACATGGTGTTTTGAACCTAAGACCTCCTCATTAATTTTAAACAACAAAACCACCAGTTCTAGTTAAATTTCTTTGTCACTAAACCAAATTTTATAAATTTATACTCTTATAAAACATATACAAATATACCACCCTAATAATTTTGGTGCCTCTAATTTTTTTGGGCTCCAGACGGTCACCCTGCCAGCACTAGGCATGGGCTGGGCCTGACGGAAATTCCAACGTTCAAGAGTTAGGTTCGTGGTGATCCACGAGACTCAACGCAACGATGAGTGGAATGGCACCATTGTAGTAGCCACCACAACAGTAACCATCATGGCCACATTTGGAAGACCCACAACTCATGGGGAGCAGCAAGCCCAGGCGCCAAGGGCAGCCCAAGACCCTGCCCCGCAACACAAGTCCGAGCTCCATGCATGGCCCAAGGCTAACAGGCCCAAGCCACACTAACCTAGCACCCTACGCCACTTCAAACCACACGGGCCTAGGCCCAATGAGAGTCGGCCCAAGCCACGACTCGGTATAAGCCCAACGCGCACCCGAGTCGAGCTCAAGCCTTGCACCCACATGCATCACATGCGGGTCAGCCCACTACCAATGGCCCAATTATCCATGGGTTCAATTTTTGCAGCCAAAACCCAGCTCATGTTGCCATGCTGGTGTAACCTACACCCCACTGCCTCCAGTCTATATGCCGATCTGTTCTAGAAAAGGCCAAGGCACGAGCATAATGCGGAAAACCATCAGAAGCCTGATGCTCAAACTAGGCATTCCAGGCAATTTCTTATCTGAGCCCAATATTGGGTGCAATAGCTACGTGGAGACCATTTCATGGCAGCAGTTGCCTATGCCCATTCCCGCGCAAATCCAATGCATAGAAGCTCCAGCACGTAAGCCCCAATCGCAGTCAATAAAGGTTAAGTTCACCCGGATCCGTGCCCATAACCCAGATCTGCACCTCTTTGTGCCTGGACCGATCAATTTTTTATGATCCGGACCTTTTTTTTTCAATATTTTTTACCTATTTTATGTAGATTTGGCCTATTTTAGCTCAAATCTCGAGCCTAGAGTCCATTACACTTCCACCACTCAAGGAGAAGCATACCGTCCAAGCTCTTCCAACCCAAAATAGCGAACAACACTTGTCTCGACAAGTCATAGAGTTGACAAGCGCCCTCGCGCAACAAATGACCTTAGTGAATCAGCCTTTGCAGCGCACCGAGATACAACGTGCCCCAGACGAGGTATCCTAAAGTAGGACATGGCAAATGATGAACCTCTGTAACAGCATCCTGGTAAAAGTTGAACCAATGAAAATTGAACCAATGAAAAACCACAAAATACATATAATTTAAAGTTTGGAAAACTCAGTTTTTACTAAGGAAAACTTTGAGTTTTAACGAGAATGACAAAATAAAGGGTAAATTGAATAGTACTAGAATTGACTTTTTAGCATAAACATATTGTTTTTCGTTAAAGTTCTATGTTTACTGTAAAGGAAAATGTATTAACTAATAATAAAAAAACTCAAAGGTAAAAGTACAAAATTATACACCTATACGTACTATTTGGGTCCGTATATTGCCGAGTCTTGCTGAACTGTGTTGGCGGGTTGTTCCAAGAGCCGGATCAAACCCAAATTAAAGTTTTCTGGAATGGAAAATTTACAGACAAGGTAAAAAACACTATGAAATTAGGACTTAATTATTTAATAAATATAATAAAAAAAAATTGCACCCAAAACACTTTCTCTTCGATTCCTTTGAAGCTCTCAAAGCTTCTGTGCAGTGGGAGAGGGAGGGAGAAAGAGCCCCCGATACAGATACGAAGCGAAAGAGATCCACCCATGGATTCAATACGCAGACATTAGCTTCTCGGGCATACAGTTTCGTATCAAAATCGCATTTTGTGTAAAGGGTAAGTCTCAAATCTCAATCTTTCTGTGAATTATTGCGTTTAGATTTGAAATTTGGATGAAATTCAAGGACCCCGGATGGGAGCCGGATGTGGGTTGTTTATATTTCCCTTTCATTAATTGTAGTTTTTTTTCGTATAATTTTCCATTATGTTGGGCTGTCACTATGTGGGTATCCCACTTGACCTAACAAGTGTTGGGCAATTACAGCAAACCATATGCTTTGCTTTGAGTCCAAGAGCTTGTATTGCATTGTGTTTTGCCATTTCCATTTCTCTGTGTTATCAAAATTTTGTTTCTTTATGTTTTTTTTGGTCTGTTGATTGTGGTACATTTGGATTCATTTGCATGGGCTGATTAGTTTTTTGTTTGCTAATGCCGTTTCAGATTTTGTATCCGAAGCCAATATATATTTGGCTTCATAGAAACTGATATTGGGTGAATTTGGGGTTGTGAATTGGAAGTTCGGGTGTTGGAAGAATTTGGTAATATTGTAGTGTTGTTTAGTGACCTTCGTTTTACTGGTTAAGCGGGCAAAGGGGGAAGCAACTTGTGCACGAAAATGGCTGATGATGCAGCAGCTTTGGCAGAGGCTGCAGGATCAAGATTTAGTTCATTGGAGCTAATTGGAAGAGGATCGTTTGGTGATGTGTATAAAGCGTAAGTTCCCATTTATAAATGCATAGTGTATAACTTTGTATAACAAGCCCTTGTATGATGACTTGTTATTCCCGACTTACAGAAGGTACTTAAAAGTTTTATGCGGAAAAACTGTATATGTTACTGTCACTGGATTTCTGCAATTACCTGTTTCACTTTGTGGCTCTTTCAAATACTAGCACTAGGCTGTACATAATATGCGTAGTTGTTATATGTATGGATACGTTGTGATTGATTGTGGTGAAATCTGTTTAAATGTATGCCAGGTTTAGCGTAATGTAAGATTGGTTATCTCCTAAGCTGGTGGCCCCTGATTCCTTTTCTGTCTTACAGGTTTGATAAGGAGCTTAACAAGGAAGTTGCAATTAAAGTAATTGATTTAGAAGAATCGTAAGTACATTGCTTTGAATCTAATTATTTGTTTTTCTTTTTACTGTTCGTTTTAATGTTATATGCTTGATGGTGCTTTGAACTGTGTGTGATGAACTCCAGGCTGTTGCCATGATAGGAACTTTCCTCTGTTTGTTGATTACTTTTAGTGGGTAAATTTCAAGACAGGATACGAAATTTCATAAAGCACACATAGGGTTATACTGATAGCTATATAGTTAGTGAATGCAGAAAGTGGGGTTGATTTCAACGTTCTCACTCACCAGAGAGAAGTTGATTTCAACCAAAAAAAAATAAAAATTTGATATTCTTTTGTTACATGCAGAAAAATAAGCTTGTTACATGAAGACCAAGTAATTATAGGCCCATATACTTGAGAATTGCCTAACTCAGTTGTGACTTGTGAGTATCTGGTCTTAACTACGAAAATAAATTAATCAGGATTCTGCAATTTTTCTGGGACAATTTTATCATCTGTAGTGTGAATGACTTAGAATTCTGGGACAATATCACTGACGAAAGGTAATAGTTCTTATATAGTTTAATTAATAAAACCATATGGTATTCTGTTGGAAAAAAAAAAAAAAAAAAGCTTAGATGACTACCATCTCTGATCCTCAATCTGCTGCTAAATGAAGTTATTCTGTCCTTATTCATGCTAATGGCCCTCATCAGAAAGTTCTCTGCATTGGAATACGACATGGATAGTTGTTGTGATTCATTATTATTATGCATGTCGTATTATTAATCAATCTTCTTCAAGCATCCCTTATCTGTTTGATATTCATAAAGCTATGAAACTAACGTTACGTTTTCTTTTACTTATTATTTTCTGCAGAGAGGATGAGATTGAGGATATTCAGAAGGTGGCACTCATAATCTTTAGAGTTAGGATATAGTCACTATGATTACACAAATATTTGTTTTCTAAATTGAGCTTGTATGTGTTCCAGGAAATTTCAGTTTTGTCACAATGTCGATCTCCTTATATTACAGAGTATTACGGTTCCTATCTCCACCAGACAAAACTTTGGATAATAATGGAGTACATGGCCGGTGGCTCTGTTGCTGACCTAGTAAGTTACTTCTGTTGTTTGTACATATTCAATGTGTTCAGATGAAATTGCTTTCATTTATAAGGCTTGTAGAACTCTCTTTTATATCGTCCATCTATCTTCATCATAGTTCCTCTACAAGATGATGAGATTTCTTTTGGGTGCTATGTAATTAACTCTCTTTAGAGTTCACGTTTTTTATCAGGTAAATTTACCCCTAAGGAAGATATTAAGGGGGCATTATAGCTTGATTGCTTGCTAATATGCAATTCTTGATAGTTTATAAGGCCTACTAAGTGTCATAATACTTGAGCCCGCAGACAGTAGACGAACAAACTTGCCTGTTGTCTCTTTCCTTCGTATCCAAACCACTTTTTCGTAAGATGGAGATTCTATTACTGCATCACCCTTTATCCATAACTGAAAGAAAATGGTGTTTCTTGTCAGTTAATCAGATAAATATGTAACTAACCAAGGAGGAACTGCAAGTGGGGTTCCCTTCTCAGTGTACTGTGTCAGTTTAAAAATTTTGACACACTATGATGACAATATCTTAACAGTGAGTTGATAGATCAATGTTTTAGCTGTATTAATGTTGTTAAGTCTTGTGTGTGCATATTCATCTAGTGTCGCATTGATAACTGATGTAAAAATCCCAAATGTATGCATCTATCATGCATTCTTACAGAATGCTCAGACATTTGTGTTGATGCAGCTCCAATCAGGTCCTCCACTGGATGAAATGTCAATGGCATGTATTCTTCGTGATCTGCTGCATGCAATTGAATATTTACATAATGAAGGAAAAATTCACAGAGATATTAAAGGTGTTCTCCCCTCCTCTTCTGCATGATTATGCATATCTATCAGAGAATCATTGGAAAATTTTGATTTTCTGTGCTTTTAAATGTCTTCCCCCCTCACCCCACCACCAACCCTCAGATCATTTTGCAGCTTTATTTAGTTTCATCAGTTCAACTTTCTTGTTCTAGCTCTTGTTTTAATGACACGTTTATAAATATTGCAGCGGCAAACATTTTATTGACAGAAAATGGCGATGTTAAGGTATATCTTCATGGTCAAAGGCCTTTAATTTGTTCATAGAATTAGCTAAGTAGAAGTAGGAACTGCATTGAAGGGTGGTGTTAAATTTATTAGCCTTTGGTCTTCCAAGTTACATTTGTGACTTGTAACAGGTGGCCGATTTTGGTGTTTCCGCACAACTTACGAGGACAATATCAAGGAGGAAGGTACCATAATTAAACTTGAATTCATTTGCTTTGTTGGTGATCAGATCTGATGAATGATTAGGTTAACTTATAGTTTTAACTTATAGACGTATTATTTTGTGCTCACTGTATGTTGTATTATGTACAAGCAATATCTTAAATGTTGTATGCTAGCTAGAATGCACTAATTTTTTTAACAACCCCAGACATTTGTAGGAACACCATTCTGGATGGCTCCAGAAGTAATCCAGAATTCTGAAGGATATAATGAGAAGGTATACCTTGGTGACCTTATTCTCTATCAAGCTGAGCCTTGATCAATGACTCACATTGACTCTTTGCATAAGCAGGCAGATATCTGGTCTCTGGGAATCACTGCTATTGAGATGGCAAAAGGGGAACCACCACTTGCTGATCTTCACCCAATGAGAGTTCTCTTCATTATACCTCGAGAAAATCCACCTCAGGTTCTCTAAATATACTCTAGTGTCATACTGATGCTGTTATCTTCGTAAATTAACTTTTGAAGATGAATTGCTTCTTAGCCATATGGAGATATTACTCACAACATAAAAGAACCATTGTTTTTGTTTGTTGTGCAGTTGGATGAGCATTTTTCTCGGCCAATGAAAGAATTTGTTGCACTTTGTTTGAGGAAGGTACCAGCTGAGGTAAGTACTTATGCTATCTGAATATTTGACTAAATTTTCTGTCTATTTTTTTATTTGGCGAATTAAAAGGTGGGAAATCATTACAACCTTGACAGTTTCATTGTGGTTACCCCAAGATGCGTAGGAAAATCCAGGAACTGGCCCTTTTTCAAACTCAGTGGAGAATATCCACATGATTACCTGCATAAATAAAATTAAACTAAAGGCAGTCATCAAACAAACAAACATAGAGCATATGTTTTTGGAACATGGAAGTGAGAGTTGTTGAAGTTGAGGACAGTGTATGCTTGTCGAATTTTATTGGTCTTTTTATTTTTTTTATATTATACGCTCTTCTTTCTGTTAAAGAGAACTATCATATTCTTCTATTTTGTTTTCTCTTAGCAATAATTAGACGATAGTACATTGGTGGTCTTTGAAACCCATTTAATCCTATATTGGGAGTTAGTATTGAAGTAATCGTATTTTCTTTTTGGTACTTGGCTACCTTTTGTGATTGTAATATATTACTTTGGACTTATTTGCAACTGTTAGGGCTACATACAAAATTGTATGAACTATAGGGGTATTAAGTTCATGAGTTGTATAATGAAGCTTTGGAGTGAGTAATTGAGCATAGACTGAGACAAGAGACACGGGTCTCAAACAATTAATTTGGGTTTATGCCAGGGAGCTCGACTTTTGAGGTAATCTATGTCTTCCGGAGATTGATGGAACGATAGGGAGATATGCAAAAGGATTTGCACATGATCTTTATAGATCTGGAAAATCCGTATGATAGGGTTCCAAGAGAAATTCTGTGGAGGATTCCAGAGAAGAAATTAGTAGCATATCCAAGCATAAAGGATACGTATGATGGCTAGGACTGCAGTGAGAATTCATGAAGGACAAATTGAAAGCTTTCCCATAACCATAGGGTTACACCAAGGCGCATCTTTAAGTCCTTACCATTTTGCATTGGTAATGGATGAGTTAACGAGACATATTCAAGATGTTATCCTTGGTGTATGCTTTTAGCGGATGATATAATGTGGATAGATGAAACACAGGAGGGAGTAAATGCGAAACTTAACCTTGAAGGGAAGTGTTGGAGTCTAAAGATCTTCGCTTAAGCAAGTCAAAGACAGAGTATTTGGAGTTCAAGTTTAGTGGGAATGTGGTCCACATGAGATAGGGGTCAGGATTGGAATGGAGAATTAGATGGAGATCTCAACCATAGAATACAAGCTGGATGGATGAAGTGGAAGAGTGCATCGGGTGTGTTGTGCGACCGTCGTATGACACTAAAGCTCAAGGGAATTTTTTATAGGATGAAAATAAGGCCATCAGTGTTTTATGGCATGGAATGTTGGGCGGTCAAGCATCAACACGTGCAAAAAATGAGTGTAGCGGAGATGAGAATACTTCGTTGGATGTGTGTGCACACAAGGAGGGACAGGATTAAGAACGAGGATATCTGAGGTAAATTAGGAGTGGCCGCAATTGAAGATAAGATGAGAGAAAATTGGTTAAGGTGCTTCAGACATGTTAACCGAAGACCTACAAATGCTCTGGTTAGAAGGTGTGATTATGAGACAGGCTTAGGGAAAAAGGGGTAGAGGAAGACTTAGGAAGACCTGGAAAGAGAATCTAAGAAAAAACATGGAGTACTTGGAGCTAACGGAAGACTTAGTGCAAAACCGATCGCAGTGGCGTTCTAGGATTCGTATAGCTGACCCCACTAGTGGGATAAGGCTTTGTTCTTATTGTTGGACGTATCTGCAACTGTTGATAGTGTTATATAATGTTATAGTTAAATTTAAGTATTGTTTGGATCAGCTTCTGTAGATACGTTTCTTCAATAAGTAGAGCATGAAGTTCTTTGTTTCAGTTTATAGCACTTCAAATCTATGCTGATATAAATTAAAGCAGGTTGCAATCCATTAAATTGATTATAAATTCTTCAAGTTTGCTTATTGTTTTTTCTAATTTTGTTTTGTCTTTTATCCCAGCGTGCAAGTGCCAAGGAACTTCTAAAGCACCGTTTTATTCGGACTGCAAGGAAGAGTCCAAGGCTTCTTGAGAGAATAAGGTGTGATATATTGCTTTTATACCTGAAATTTTTAATGATGTAACTTTCTTTCTAGAATGAACCTGCTACACAATGGTGCTCCCCTGGTCTGTGCCTGCCCACAGATACGGGGGATAAGAGAACTTGAGACATAGTTTCATTTTCTGACATTTACATGTCTTTGTGTTTTGAGTTGGCAACTAATGCCCATTAACTTGGTTTAGCTAAGATGCCATGCTTTATTGTTACCTTACAGAGAGCGTCCAAAATACCCTATCAGGGAAGATGCTGACAGCCCTAGAAATGGTCCTACAGCTAGAGGGGAGATATCTGATACTGTGAAAGTGACAAGAAATATAAGAGATGAAACTGTTGGAGCTAGGTGAGTTATATTTTGCTGATCACTAGTGCTTTGCAGTTTGTGTGGTTTAACTCTTGTTTTAATTTCCAGTGACCAGGGTAAGGCCACGAAAAATGCTGGATGGGATTTTAGCATTGGAGCACAGGGTACAGGTACTGTTAGAAGTGTTCCAAAACTAAAACCACCGCAGGCAAGAGAGAAAAAGCCAGAAGGCAGTCAGATTACCCGTGGAAGAGCCCCAGAGAGTACTAACCAACGGTTCTCAGCGTCTGGGAATGCTCTTCAAGAATCACGTGAAGATTATTTTTTTAGGAATGGTAGAGATTCATATCATGATGAGTCAAATCCTGAAGATGTAAGTCTCCCACCCCCGCTCCTTTTTTCATTCACTCATGTTTTATACAAGTGACATCCCAGTTGCAACCTTTAAATGTAATTTTTTACTTCATCAATGGGCTATACAAAGTTAAGAAAAGATTTTTAAGGTTGTATGTCTCCAACTTTGTGATTTTAAGGTTGTATGTCTCAAACTTTGTGATTTTACTGAACTCTTATCTGTATAATTAGTAAAGGCTGTACACCCTTACTTAATTTTCGCTTTTGAGTTTTGTCTGCTTTTACTGGGGTAAAGTTAATCAGGGTATGTAGTCTACCAAGCCAATTTTCTTTTCCTCAAAAAGCAAAATCTTGCTTTTATTAATTCACATCAACTTTTAGTTAACTGATTCAAAGTTGGAATACATGATTGTTTGCACCATGTTACATTATTATATATTATTTAGCAATTTGAGGTGTATTTCCAGGATGAATTGACTGTGAGTGGGTCAGGAACTGTTGTTATACGAACTCCCAAAGGATCCCCACCATCTACTCAGTTTCGTGATCAAAACTCTCTGGTAATAATCTTGTACAGATATGACAATAATCCAAAGTATTCGAGTTTGAATTTGTCTTTCTCACCTATCCTTTATTTGATTATCTTCTTTTGTTTTGTAGTCTAGTGGCACATACGCTTCATATGAAGATACTTCTTCCAGTGGAACTGTTGTTTTTCGTGGTCAACATGATGATTCTGATTCTCCTCGAACGCCAAAATCGAGGCTGGGAATTCAAGAGAAAACATCAACTGCCTCAAACGAAGACAGTGCCATTAATCTTGCAGAGGTGCCTTTTAATCAATGTGATATTTCAATTGATATCAGTTAGCTATCTGGTCTTCAATAAAACTCTCACATTACAATGGTACTAGCTGAAACATTAAAAGTCTTCATGTGTATAAAATTCAGTGCAACGTGTTGGAGTAATTGCAAAAAGCTGCTGATCTTCGAACAGTTGATATGTGTCACCCAAATAGATTAACTTACTCGTCAGTTGCATTTGATACCATCCAGTATCATATTTGAAAGACCTTTTCCTTTAAATGTTCTTTCAGTTGATTTCAGAATTCCATGAAGTCCCAGATCCAATCTGCTCCTAGGGTTTTCATCCCTAAATTCTCCTCATATTTTGGTTGTAAATATGAATTTCCTAGTTCCCTTCTGAAATTTCCTGGGTCATTGTCATATTTTAGGTTGAAAGTAAAACCAGCAAACCAAAACCTAATCCAGTGTCTTGACTTATGAAGCTTCTTTTGGGGTTGACAATTTTTATGCAGGCAAGGGCCGCAATTCAAGGAGGGAGGAAAGGAAATGCCAGAGATAGGTCTGCACTTAACAAGATCAATTATGATGTGCATGATAATAGAAGAGGGCAGATGACAAGTAGCTCTGATTCTTCCAGGTACATCTATTGGAAAAAGTGCGGCTATCATATCCCATCTTTACACGCACCCCCACCCACACATGCGCACACATACGAGATAGGGTTGAAAATTTCTAATTTATAGAACAACTCTCTTTACCTCAGACAATCTCATGAATACTTAGATGCCCCAAAGGCATTTCCAAGATCATCCCAATCAAGTGATGACGAAGAAAGTGCAAAAGTTATATCATCGTCTGCAGCACTATCAATATTGCTTATCCCTTCGTTAAAAGAGGTGAGAACACTCAGATATATTCATAGACCTCTTGGCTTGATATGGTGTCAAGGGGGTAATCTTGCCTTATTGTTTTACCTTAAAGAAATATTGTTGTCTTCTTTTTCTTTCCTCCTAAGGGAGTAATTGTTGGCCAAACTTGTGGGTTTGTCATAAGTTAGAAGCCTGGTGCACCATATTTTTAATTGCTTTGTAGTGTCGTAGGGTAGGTGTCTTTAATTAGAAATACCACATTATTTGAGGAGGTATAGTTTATTTGTGGAAGAACATAATGTCCAGGCGTGATGCAGATTGCTTGTTGTATGCATACGTTTAGGACTTTAGGTTGTAACTACGTTAGAATCAGCAAGCATAAACTTCAAGATATGGTGTATATGGTTCGAGCTAGTTCATTTTCTCTCTTCACTTATGCATGCATCTCCACTGAAGTCATAGTGTATGTAGTTTCAGATCCTGTGCTTTACCTTTCTTGTTTAATTTACCCTCGTGTATATGCAGGCCAATGCTGATGATTCAGAAGCGTCGGCTGTGCATTCTGTTGTAAATTCGCTAGTCAAGTTGGAGAGTTTGAAGCCGGGATCTTCTGAAGTTTTTGTCAGCAAATTGCTTCAGCAATTAGCAAGGTTTCACTAATTGTCTTTTTTTTTCTTGTCCTATTCTTTCCGACCACTTAAAATGGTGGCCTGTGGTCTAGAGGACTTATAGAAGAAAACCTTTGCAGTTCAAAAGGTCCAAAGGAATCTCCATTGAAAGATCTACAGGAGTTGGCTGCTCACATCTTCGCCAAGGGCAAGACAGCTGCTGGAGAAACACAAAATGCAGAAACTGATAACAAGAAAAGGCAGCAGAACAAGGAATTTCAATCCAACGCAAACATAAGCCCACTAGCAAGATTTTTGCTCTCAAGGTTAGCGAAGTTGTTTCTCTCTCATATTCCTTTTTTCACCTTATCAGACACTGTTTGTGGTGTAAAAAGAAACAAAAACTAAAAGGTTTCCCTCGAGTTTTAGTTTCTAAAGAATTGAAAGCGTGCTAAACCTTTCGTGCAATTTTCATCAAAAGGAATTGAACCATCATTTGGAATGAGTTGTCGGAATTTCCAGATTTCATCATTTAAAAAGAAACCTGAACGTTTCAATATCAATTGTTTGTTTGCTACCTACCATGGTGGGTAAGGTGTGCCATGCGGGCCTAGGGCCAGGCTCAACACCCTAATCACTTTAAAACCCGCTTGATTACAAACGTAAACAAGAGAAGCGTATGAAAAGAGAACCAATATTTAAAAAATACGGAGATCAAGTCCTTCGAGTTGAGATATCTTTGTCAGTTAAATTACTTTTCCTTGAGGAAATTGTTTTCTCCGTAATTTTCCTTCAATACAAACATGTAATGCCTTAATTAAATGTTTGATGCAGATGGCAAGGGCAAGTCTCACGCGATCTCAACCCGGTTTGAAAGAGGTTCGAGTAGCGATTGGATATTTATTTTTGTAGTGTGATTCCTGTTTATGCATTATACTGGTTTGATGTACATATCAGTGTAAGAAATTGTGCATTTTTCATCTGTTACGATTAATTTTTTTAGTAACATTTTTGTTTGGGAGTAGCCAGCATTGAGTATAATTAGGGGTTTGCTATTGTTTTATCATCGTTGTAATGTTACCAAAATTGGTTATATTTATTCATAATCATATTATTGGTCGTGGTTTAGCCTTAGCCCGCCTTTTGGCGAAGGTTCGGTTTTTGTGCTGGTGAAACTATAAACATCGCTGCAACTGCAACGGAAGAGTTGCAGAGTTCAAATCTCCTGAACGAGAGTTGGTTTTTTCAACATGTTCATATAATATAATGCACAACTTGGGGATTCAATTTTGCAATTAACACGAGAAACCTCGCGAACAAGACCAAAACATAGTCCCGACCTTTTTACATAGCCAAGACCAGAACAACTTAATGAACTTAATAATGTTATTATTAAATTTAAATCTTTAAGAAATGTGAGTCCACAACCTGAAATCGTATCTCTTTATTAAAAAAAAGGAAAACTAATGAAAATAGCTTGAAAACTTTGAGTTTTAACGATAAGGATAAAATAAAGAGTAAAGTGAACAGTATTATGTTTGACTTTTTAGTGTAAAAATGTGGTTTTTCGTTAAAGTGAACAGTACTGCGGGCTTTTCGTTAAAAATCCCTTAAAAAAATGCTGTCAATAATATTGAAGTATATTTCAAATTTGATTGTTAAGTATGTTTTTATTATACAAGTGATTATAATTTAAACTATACGAGAGAGGTTCAAAGATCAATGTAAGGTGGTGCAGTTTCGCTTTTGGCAATGTGATTACGTCCACACTTGTAACGCTTTAGGTATCTTTACCTACTTAGAATGAGATAATTCATGAATCAGAATAATAAGAAATATGAAAAAGAAGAATAGCAAATGAGATTTACTACTCTCCCTTGATCAATCTAAATTCCTAGAATTTCATATTCCTTTTGTGAAATTGAATGTTGATGGGGCAGCCAATCAGGATGTAAGAGCAGTTCCACCCCTAAGAACTTTGTGCCAGCACCCAACCCATTTATCCACTTCAGTGAACAGTAATATACTTCAATGAACAGTAATAGACCAAAGCATCTCCACCCCTAAAAAGATACACTGGCACCTAGTCTAAAAATGCGATAGCACAAATGATCTCCACCCCTACAAAATGCGCTGGCACCCAGCCCATTTTAAATATTATTAATTTTTTTTATAAAATAATAAATAAATAAAATTGTTTTAATTTCGAATAGGATTTTTAACCAATCTCGTCACGCTACGTGTCATTATCCAAATGTACTATTTTAAGTTTATGTAATTTTATTTATTGTGTTTTTTTTAAAGTTTATTTGGTGAGGTTATGTAAATTTAATTGGTGTTTTTTATTTTTAAGTTTATTTGGTGAGTTTATGTAATCTTATTTAGTGTGTTTTTTGGTGAGTTTATTTGGTGAGTTTATGTAATCTTATGAGTTTATGTAATCTTATTTGGTGAGTTTATGTAATATTATTTGATGTGATTAAATAAAGTACAAAAAATAAATTTGAAATTGCATAAAGTTCTAAAAATAAAGACGAAATTGCATAAAGTACTAATAATAAATAAGAAATTACATCTATTAATAAAAATAAAGTACTAAAAATAAAGACGAAATTACATAAAAATTACATAAGAAATTAAATAAAGTACTACAAATAAATACGAAATTATACAAAATCTCCGGAGCTAGGATATGTGGTGCTAGGATCTTTGTTGTAGGAAGGATTTGTGTAGCTAGAACCCCCTCGACTTGTTTCCGCATCTCTTGCACGCCTCCTTCACACAACCTCTTTTTTTTCCGATGTCCAAAAATATTTTGAATTTGGAGATAGTCCTACTAGAGGCTTGTTCATAGTGTCACGATCAACTTGAGCCATCCTTTCTTCTCTAAGCATCTCATTTTCTCGATTAAGTGTTTCTCTAATCATCTCGTTCTCTCAATTAGCTTTTTCTCTATGTCTCTCAGCCGCTGCATCACGTCTCTCAGTAGCTACTAATATTGTTGCCATAGAAGCAACTTTTTCCTCATCTCTTGCCTTTTCCTGTGCCATCCTCAGTTCACCTTGGCGAGCAAGTTCCTCCCTATATTTAGTGTAGTCATTTTTGGAAGAATTACCTTTTTTCTTTGATGCCTTTTTACCTTGAGGCCTGAGGGACTGACGAGTCGGTTGGGTCTCTGGCACTTCTTCAGGCATCCCTTCCATCTCACAAAATGTGTCGGTTTCTTGTTCGGTCGTGTCTGCTTCTGGTGAACTATGTAGACCCATACCATGCATGACAACTTCTGGACCAGTTGCCACAATTTTGTATCTAGGGCAATCTTTGACAATTTGCCAACATTCCCATTTGTTGAATGATTTGTTATGGTTCTTTGCATTGTAGAATGCTTGTGCTTGTAGTGTCTATATATGTGGGATAAGATAGTATTAAAAAGTGCGGGTGTAACACACATAAATAAATTAAAATATTGATGCGGGTGGAATGCATATAAATAAATAAAAATATTGTCACCTGATCGCTAAACTTGTCCCACTACGCAGATTACCAAAAGCATGAGAGATGACATTTTTCCAACAAGTAAAGGATGCGTTGAGTTTTTTCCAACGACCTTGAAGACTTGAACTACTTCTGGCATCTTTTTCATGTACATTGCAAAACACTTTTGTAATTTACTCCACATTTCTCACTTATCCATCTCATTACCCGTAATCGGGTCATGAGTAGTGTGCACCCAACATTCACACAACGTAACATCTTCAATGAGCTTTCACGAAGTCATTTTTCTCTCTCTCAAAGTGTAGAAAATATTGAAATGTTGAAAGTGTAAAAAATATTGAAATATGGTGTAAGGTGGAAGATGAGGGTTCGGTATTTATAGAAAAAAAAAAGTATTTTAAAAATTTTCTATATATTTTTTAATTTTTTAAATAATTTTTAATAAATTTTAATGTATTAATTTATCTGGACCGTTGGATTTGAAAAATATTCAAATCCAAGAGCCAAGGAGCTGCCACATGGCCAATGGTCATAATTCTGACCGTTGAGCCTTTATTTTAATTTTAATTTTTAATTTTTGGGGGAAAAATTGTGGACCGTTGATCAGTGATCGAACGGTCCAATTTAAAAGTAAAATTCAAATTTTTTTTACCATTGGAAATCCAACGGTCTAGAAAAACTAGTCGTTGAAAATCCAACGGCATAAAGAAGGCCATGTCGCCTACTTCCGGGTGAAGAACAAGTGGGCTGACAGCGGGCCTCGCCGCCTGCACCCTTGTCCCCTACTCGTGCCCACGTGCGAGTAAGCTGCACGCGCCAGCCAAATATGCCAGTCCCTAGGTCAGTCAAAAATGGGTTGGTCCCTTGCTTGACTTGAGCTGGGTGTTAGGCAGTTTTGTGGGCTGAAATGGATTAACAGACCCCCAATTTGGTTTTTTGATTGGGTGCTGGGCTATTCCACCTCCGGTGGAACTGCTCTAAGTTTGCGAGGTTCTATTTTCAAACGAGTTTGGTCCGGACCCTCTAATTTTAGACCCGCCCCGACCTGTGCCCACCCTGGTTAGTACGTAATAGTGACGGCGCGGCTTGTACACTTGGCCTTGTGCGGTTCATGGAGGAGAGGGACATGGCTGCCACCAGTTTCTTAGCAGCGTCACTTGTAAGAAGAGCAGCTGTGGCTTTTGCTCTCTCGCATCCTCTTCTTCTGACAAGCAGCAAGCTTTCTTGCCGCAGGACCCTTATCTCCTTTCCTCTCACTCCTCGCTTAAGTTCTTCAGGTACTGCGAACAAATCCCGCTTTTGGGTACTTGATTATTTAACATAAATCATGTTTCTTTCCCTCTCCACTGTCTAATTTCTTGTAATTTTGACTACCCATTTGGTTGAATTGTGGATTGGATAAGTTGAAATGGTTATCAAACAAGCCATTATTTTTGTATCTGATGATCTGCTACGTAATCACTGGATTACTGTCCTTGATACAGCTTCAGGAATATGCCATTTAGCTCAAGCTATAAAGGGGGATGTTGATGGTTTGCTTAAGGGAGTGGCAGACAAAACTGTTATTGAAGAAGTAAAACGTGTTCTCGAGATGGTACTTCAAAACTTGTATTACCTTCCTTATCAAGACCATATTTTTTGTTTCTTAATTTAACCCTTCCTTTTAGAGAGACTTATGAAGTCCAGATTTTTGGACCGTTTGAAATGAGTATAAGCTTATTTATCACTTGAAATTGACAGATGAATGTAAGGTCACATCGAATAGCTGAATAGGTTTCACCTTATTTTAGAGATGTTTCTAAGTTGTCATTCTTGGTTTTTCATTTTTTTTAGGCTAGACGTGCATCATCGAGAAGGGAGGTTCTCCATACAAATTTTCTCACCCCTCCAGTGGTGAAGGAGTCAATGCTAGCATTGGAAAAGCTAGCTGATCTGAAAGCAGTTGTTCAAGGCGGATACCCGCAGGTTGAACTAAATAGTGTTTTCTCTGTGTCGCGCTCGTGCAAATCAAAGTGTAATTTTATTAATTAACATATTGCTGCTTCAAATTGTCTAGGCTGAGCGGTGTCGGATTTCTGTAGGACATCCGGAAGTATTGACGAGTGATCCTGATGTACTTGCAGCATTGAGGTGTTAATATTGTGTCTGTACCACTTTTATTTATCCAAGAATTCATCTTTAATTGAAGTGAAACCTTATCTCAAATTTTCTCTAATGGTTCTTCCAGTATCACAGGAAACTTTGGGTTCCAGCCTTGTTCTCATGGTGATTTCCTAGGCGCAATTCTTGGTACAGGAATTGCTAGGGAGAAGCTTGGAGATATTATCTTGCAGGTGTCATTTGTATTTTTTTTGTTAAGGGTTTAACTGTTGGTCAAATTTTCCAAGGAGAAGGGTCATTATGTTTTATATGTAGACTATGATAAGAATTTCCACTTCTGTAACAACAGAGCTAAAAGCATGTCAACCTTTGCCTCAACTTATTAGTGGTTACTTCGTATGGGATTTCAATGTCAGGATTTGGATGTCTGTATGCTATATTAGTACGTGGATGTGATAATGGCATTACATAGTGTTGCTCTGTGGTCCTGCCATAGCAGGGCTATATCTTTTCAATGTATTTATAGAGGTATTAAACTGAAACATCAACCTTTAAGTACAGTACTGTCTTAGAGCTTTCAGTTGGATACCGCCGTGCTAATTGATCATTTTGTAATTCCCACTGATGCATTTAGTATCCATTATTTTGGAGTTTGGATCTTTTTTCCTATTTATGAGGGATATGGCCTGGTTGGATCAAGTCTTTATGAATTTTTATTTCTTCTGTAATGCTTCTAGGGGGAGAAAGGAGCTCAAGTCATTGTTGTTCCAGAACTTGTTGACTTCATTATATCATCACTCGACAAGGTTGTCTAACATCCTAGTATTTTGTTTCTTGTGATTTGTTTTTCCTCGTTAACGTCAATAAAATTCTGGGTTTATGTCCTTTTTGTCCTTTTGGTTCCTTACATAAGATTGAAATCATCTCTTGTGCAAATTGTATTTTTGAATGAGTTACATCTCAGGCCATTATTGTTTGATTTATCAAAAACATCTGAAAGAAATATTGTGGCATTAATATTTTAGTGATCATTGCAATGTACATTGAGGAGATAAAATGTTGGCAATTAATAAACAAAGAGAAAAGAATGGTACTACATTTTCTAGTATGAAAAGAGAAGCGTTTTTCACAGAATCACAGGTTAAGATAGCTATGTATATCATAATATTTAAGCGTACACGTTTAATGTTTGTAAACGGTTTTTCACCTTGCAGGTTGGTAATGTGCCTGTATCTTTTTCTAGGATACCACTGATTTCTCTTGATTACGAACCTCCAAGGTTGCAAATTATCATATTGTTATCCTTTTTCCATTCTGCATAATGCAGTATCATTAGTAGTTAAGTATCATGCTCTCTTTGCAGGACTAAGTCGTTCAAAACCATAGAAGCATCAGTGAGAGTTGATGCTATAGCTAGTGCAGGATTTAAGTTATCACGGACAAAACTAGTTGATCTGATTCGGTACAGTCTTTTCACTTATACTGAACTCTCCCTCGAATTATAGTTTATTGCAATTTCGTTAAGCTTTACTAAGTTAGTTAATCCTGTTTTGTTGGTTTACTTCTTAGTTAGATGGGTTCTTTTGTTTTCTTCATAATCAGGAATCCACTCATCCATCAAGAATAAAGCACGCACTTTTAAGTGTTTGATCCTTACCGTAGGAAAAGATCTACAAGCTCAAGATATATATTTTTGCTTTGTTACTAATACCATACTCCCAATATAATCGAACATGATGTGCATCACTGGATTTTCATCATAGCCGAAAGAATTTTGGAAACTGAGAACACGGTATAAAGTTTTTTCTTATCTGTGCAGTGATGGTGATGTGCGTGTGAACTGGACCCCTGTTACTAAAAATGGAGCTACACTCAAAACTGGTGATATTGTGTCGGTTAGAGGAAAAGGAAGACTAAAGGTGAGTTTCCGTAATTAAGAAAATTACTTATCTATATAGCACCATACATGAAACACATTGATACATCTTGTACAGTTCCTGATACCTTTCCAGTATTTTTGCTAGTAGAGCTTTTGGATCTGGAACCGTATCCCATTCTTATATGTTAGAGTAGTATAGAACTGTATTGTTATCCAAGTTGTGAGCACTTACTATATGTTATAATCTGCACTATATGCACTCTTCACTAAGTAGACCCTGGCACATCATTTTGCCATGACACGGGTGAGGGTATAAGGCTACCCAAATAACAGAGGTTATGATTGACCATTGTTTGATTGGAGATGCTTTCGTAGTTATATTACTGTAATTTAACAGAATGTATTATTTTACATTATTACCCTCACCAAATATGCCCTAATCTGTTAAAGAGTTTGAGCATCAGCGTAACCATCTCCTGTATTTAAGTTCATGTTTAACTCTTAATACGTCTTTAGCCTGACAGTTCTGATGTTCAAATTAGCCTGACAGTTCTGATGTTCAAATTTACATTGGTTCAGATAGGAGAAATTAACCCTACGAAGAAGGGGAAATTTGCAGTTGAACTCATTCTTTATCTGTAAGTTTTCGAAAGAGGGAACAATCTAACATTACTGTTCATGGGATCTAAACGAGCCTTGAGGTGGCATTTTTGTAGCCTAAAACCCAGAGATGTTCTTCCAAAGATCAAGCGTATGCTGCATCGAAGTTTGGCTTTATTTTGTAAGTCCAAATGTGTACATATTTACATTTTCCTTACTGTTTTAGTTTGGTACATTATTTGTTGTATTATCTCATACAAAAATTAAGCAAATACTGTTTAGAGACTTTCCTACTAACAAAACAACAACAAAAGAAGCTATGTTTTTGCTCTTGTGGGTGCATAAAGTAGCCATCTATTTATTCATTTCAATTATCTTTAAACTCTATGGCATGAAACCTTTGAATGTTCAGCCATATCCACAAGTTGAAAAACACATTTCACTCTGCGGGAGCATTCCTTATCGCACTTGCCGCAATTTTTTACATTGTTAGCAACGTTGGTGCATTTTCCACTACAGAAAAGCTCTCCAAGCTTGCACTTATACCCACATTGCCCGCAGTGATTCCCATCTCCGAGAACATAGACACACAGTCTTGCAGCAACAGAGAAGACTCGTCCCTTTGTTCACTGAAATCCACTTCGCACATTCCTTGTGGACAGATTTAACTGCAGAATCTGGGTCTCTTCCTCAGTGTGCTACTTCATTTTTGTTTCTTCTTCAACGGATTTCGTTTAGGTCAATGGCTATTCGCTATTTGGTTTCTAGGAAAGTGAGGGAAAAATCTCCTCTACCTTTTGTTTTTACTGTACGCAAGGGTATCCCTGAATTTTACGAACGTTAAATGGAAAGTACCAGAGTCAAGCACGAAGCTTTGAGGTTATCTGATAGCTGTCTTTGATGTACTGTTGAAGTTACATGATGAATATTGTTTTGTATATATATATATATAACAGTGCAGCTGCAGATGAGAAACCTTAGTATACATAGTATTTCATCTGCACTATTTTTGGTAATCCGGGGTAATTTTTCGCCTAAGGCAATAGATATCATGGCTGCTTCTTTGGGGTTACAGATTTCGCATCATATTGGTTATGGTATCATGCACGTGAGCCTCACATGTGAAGCTAAAATCATCATTTTCTCTTGATCAACCATTTAACCTTCAGAAGCTCAAAACTAAATTCATTCATAGTCACTCTCCATAGCAGAACGATGAAATGTGGGTTACTTGTCTCGTAGCCATCGATGTGGGTATTCAAATACGAACCAGCCTCACTCATTTCAATTGAAGATTTCAGTTCACGCATTCCAGTTCGATTTTTGTTGAAAAACCTAACACCCACGCCACTATTTCATTGTTCCTGAATGGAGAGCGGACATGAACGTTGAATGACAATTTTAACCGCACGCGTAAGGTTCACGTGCAGGTTATTAATAAAAAATAACGGAATTTTCAATTTTGAACATGAATCGTGACGGATTCCATCACAAAGATTTAGTTCGTAATGTTTTCAACATAGGCTTATCTTCCGAATACCGATCGAGAACCATTTATCTAATCCGCCTTTTAACTAACTAGGGTGGTGATTACACTTTGATTTTCAAGAATGTCAGGCGGTTTGCTCAGACACCTCGCTTACACTCTCACCTCCCGCTGCTTCACCACCGTCTCTCGCCCTCTCGCTCCCCCATTCTCCTCCCGCTTCTTCCCCATACCCAGACACCTCTCGCGGCCCAATTCCCTCGCCGCCGCAAATATTTCCACTGCTTCTTCGGACCCTCCCACTCCCTCCGCCGAGCCCAACGAGCCCTTCGCTTCGCCTTTCCTCTCCGTTCAAATCCACTGCCAAAAACATGTCGCTGTGAGTTGGGTTTCTTCTTTCTCTTCTTTTGGTGCATTTAGTTCAGTTACTGCGATTCCAATGAAAATGTTATGGGCATGTTTGGTGACAGAGATTGTATATGTTGTGTATATTCAAATGGGAACTCAGAAAATTATGGAGAGAAAACTGATTCTGTATGGAATTTGTTGTCTGTATTGAAATGGGTACTCAGAAGATTTTTATTTTAACTTCTTAAATTTTTTTTTTCTTACCAAATGTAGAAATTTACATATTGTGAGGATGTGACGATTTTCCCACGTCGGAAAGTAAGAAACTTCGTAAGGGCTTATAAGGAGTTGGGCCGCTTCCGCTAATGCCAATTGGTTTTAAGATGGAATCTCAACTTCTTTCATTATTATGTCATTTTGCTTGGATTTGGAAGAAATTTACTGTTTTTTTACTCGTCGTAATCAATCAAGTTGAAGTTTACAACTTTACATGTCACTTAATAGAAAAGATGAGGTCTTGGAAGTAGACACATGAAATTGAGACTATGAACTTGTTAAGTCAGCTAAGGCTCTGTTAAGTTAAAGACATTACAATGCCTAATCAACTTGGTTCTCTTTGTTGACCAGGAAATACTTTCAGAAGCACTGTTATGTTTTGGTGCAAGTTGTACAAGTATTGACGAAGAAGATGACAATGACCGAAAGGACGAGGTGGATTCCCTGTTGATTTATGACGTTTCATTTGGAATGCTATTTACTTGTCTTTATGTTTTGAAAGCTTTTTTCACTGTGCTACGTTTCTGGTGTTAGATGATTTTGCAAATGAACAACTGATGAGAATGTGCCTTTTTTCTTATGCGCAGATCTGCATTGATTCCATATTTCCTGAAGGCGAAGATGTAAAAACCTGCATTTCACGTGCTGCTGATTCCATAAGTTTGAAAGAGATGCCTAGTTATGAAGTTAAGATGGGTGAGCAGTTCGACTGGATAAAGAAAACTCAGGTTAATTTGCTTGTAAATTCTGTCCTATCAGAAAGTATTTCTTAGTCGTTATCCTCTTTGGTGAGATATCTTTTGCTAATGTTTGTTGAATGATAAATCAGTTTCACTAGTATGAACTTATTATAGCTCTATTACTGTTTTAAACAGTATACGGGTATTTATTGGCCAAAAGAGAGACAATATACAGAATGTTCAAGCATGTAGTACTTTAAACCAGTAAATATGCCCGGTGGTAATTTACTCTTGGCCATATTTTCTAGGCATTATTTTTTTAATCTGCTTTTCCATTTTTGTTTACAGGAATCATTCCATCCTGTTGAGGTTACTGAAGGACTTTGGATTGTGCCCGAGTGGAGAATTCCCCCGGTATGATAGTATTAGACTATTTCTTCTAGTTTCAAACTATTTTTTGAAAGGGTTTGTTTGCTATGGTTGTTCATGATGTATTGACAACTTAAAAGTGGTTGACACCTGATCACATGTTCCGGAAAATTCCATGTCCCAATGCTAAAAAATTATTGAAACTTCTTAGCAGACACATGATCTCAGGCACGTCTGCGTGTATGTGTTTATGCCTTTCTCTTCGTTATTTGTCTTAATGCTTAAATGATGCCCAGTTACTTGCTCTCTTCTTATGCCAGTTACAGATTATGGTTCTAATCATTACTACAAAGGAGAATGTGACGGCTAGAATTTCTGTTGACATAATGGAATGAATATAGTTAAGTTTGTTTATCTCCTACAGGATGCCCAATCAACAAATATAATTTTAAATCCTGGATTGGCATTTGGAACTGGGGAGCATGCTACTACTAAGTTATGTCTATTGCTGCTCCATAGATTGATAAAGGGGAGAGAATCATTCTTGGACTATGGCACAGGTTCTGGAATTCTCGCAATCGCTGCAGTTCAGGTATTTAACTAATCTTGTAAATGATGTTGCCGAGTAACCCCATCCACTTGATCTTTGCACATTTCATTATTGTGATGTAATTCCTTCCAACTGATGTTGGTTGCCGACTAATGCTCAAATCACGGTTTGACGTTAATACGGCATTTTGACTGTAAACACAGTTCGGTGCTGCCTTATCGGTCGGAATTGATATAGATCCCCAAGCAATCACCTCGGCGCGCCAGAATGCTGCTCTGAACAACATAGGACCTGAAAAGATGCAATTGCACCTGCTCCCCAGCAAAACTAGCTCTACCTTGGAAGATCCATGTGGAGCTGTGGAAGATCGGAGCTCATCTGGAGTGGAAACCATCTTAGAATCAAACAAGTATGACATAGTCATCGCAAATATACTTTTGAATCCCCTATTAGATTTGGCGGATCATATCGTCTCTTATGCAAAGCCTGGGGCAGTCGTCGGTCTTTCTGGCATTATCTCTGAGCAGGTATCATTCTAGCACAGGTGATGGATTGTTAATGTCATTTGCTTGCTAAAGTTCAAGGAAAATATTTCCAATTACATCTCCGTAAACTTATATCCTGGAAAATGAAATGAGATAAAAAAGGGAAAGGGGATAGAGTTTAGGTTAAATGTTGTTTGGTAACCTATAGGAAAATTTTCCAAATTCATGAAGCTGCCAACCGAAGGTTTAAATATCTGTTTCTTAAGAGATCTTTAGCTTGGCTGTGCAAACATGGTGGTTTTCTTTCGATCCACCGTGAATTTCACTCAGAAATTCAAAATAAATTTGGTATATTGGGTTATACATAGGTTATTTGTTTCTGCAGCTTCCATGTATCGTGGAGCGATATTCACAGTTCTTAGAAGACCTATCGATTACTGAGATGGATGACTGGGCCTGTGTTCATGGAACAAAGAAACAGAACCTGTCCGAAAGCTGAGATAACTTTCTGCCATTTCAACGTTGACCGTACTATGTGATAAACGAGTCGGACAGTATTGTGAGTTAGCGGGGGCTTCTATGAGAAGCTGATGGTGTCTGGTCATTCACAATGTTTGGTGATACAGGGCAGCGAGGGCACCTGCTTTTTTCGCAAGCGGAAGATCACCAGCTTCTCGTTACTTCTCTATTTCCTCCTGTAGGACGGACTTTGAAAAGAAAAAAAACAGCAGTGATCCATAACAACTTGTATGCAGCTTCTTCAGTTTTGTTTTCCAACAGCTTCTTTCCTTGAAGAAACTCTTTTCACCCGGGAGTAGGTCAGATGATCTTGCATTGTAATCGGGTTTCTCTTGGCCGAGCAACAATGACCGGCGTCGATGTTTTACAGAGATGCCTCGTTTCCAAACACAGATATTGACAACTTCAGGAGCTTGAATCTACCTTATAATTTTCATGTAATTCCTGTATGGACTGATAGAGCTGGCTCAGATGCCGGCTAATAAACGTTATTTCAGCTATTTAACCGTAGAAAAAGGATTCGACACACGCAGTGTACTGTTCTGAACATATTATTTCATCATTATTCATTTAATATCTGTGAGCAACTTACATAAACAAGAAAAAGAACACCAAAGAGATAAAGCATATCAATGTCATTCAACCAAGAAGTGTGTGAGATGATATAACTACCAAAAACGACTACTAAACCGCGGATTTCAATATTTTTCTCGGATGAAAATGTCTGCTAGAAGGCCAATCACATCGTGCAATGCATCACTTGTCCGATAAAATACAGCCCCTTTGTATGCAACGTTTTAACCAAGAGCGAATAGTGCACACCAGAACGATGATCGTACGTCACCGCTTGAGTTGCCTCCTCGCCAGAGCAGGAGCTTTCTTAGGGATGTAAACCTTGTAACTCACCTGCCGAAAAAATATTAAAACATCGTTAAAACTGGAAGCAGAAAACGTGTGCCCTTCATGGACATCCGGTAATAAAGAACGAAAAGTAAACAAATTTGTGAGACCAAACACCCACCTGTACCATTTCACTACCTCGCATCACCGACATTGTTTTCTGCTCAAACTGTGAGCCATCTGTAGCTTCATCTTGCTGTTTATCAGAACTCTGTTTGATACCTTCGCCGTTTCTATGGCTGCTTTGGGGCACAGTTTGGGCAATCCCAGAAGCACCCTTATCCACATTACTCTCACTCACCAACAATCCTTCCTCAGGAGGTTCCTGTGAAGCAGGTTCTTGTTTCAGCGTGGGGTGAGCTTTTAGTGAATGACCCCTCAATGTTGGTGAAGTCGAGTTTGGTTTATAGACCGCAGCAGTGGTCTTAACCTTTCTGCCGACAACCACTTGCTCTATTGGACAAGCAACATCTTGCTTTTCCAGGTTTTGGGAAGAAAGAATGGAAACTCTCTCTTGAGGCCCATTGGCCCCTTCTACTGATTGGGTTGTATCAACCCTTTTAGCAACATCGTCCTCGGATGACTTTGCTACAACCACTCTACCACCACTCTCCCTCGGGGATTCTATTTGAAACAATTCAACCTTTGCAGTGGATGGCTGTTTCAAATCAATATCGGTCTTGTCTTCCTGATTGGTAGTTACCGCTGAAATTCTTTGATGCTTTCCTTTGAACCTTTTTAGATTTTCCAAAGCCCTTTGTCTTAAAATTGATTCCAGATCCTCACCTGGCAGACTACTGATTGCCCCAGAAACCTCGTTCTTATTTTCATTAACAGAACCAGTAATCCCGATTCCATCATCTTGGCCCGTACAATCTTTTTCCAAAATGTTACGACTATCTTTGAGATCCATGATTAGAACATTAGAAACATAAGCTTCTTCCTCTTTCCCACTCTCTACTTCCATTCTCTTCTCAAATGCAACATCTAAACGATCATCCAACTCCCTCTTGCCCCCTCCATCATTACTATCATTACTCCTACAAGAAGGGTAATCGTCATCATATGTAATCTCTTCTTTGTGCGCATCTGTATCCATCCACCTTCCATGTTCGTTTTCTTCTGCTACCGTAACTACAGATCTCAACCTCCTCGTATTGTTCTCATATGTCACTTTTTCCTCATTCCGACAATCACCACTCTCGCTACGCTGACTGCGCAAAGAACAACTCCTTGACCTATACCTAGCCTTCTTAGTCCCACTTTCAACCTTGTTAATCCCACTGTCATCTCTGTTTCGTTTTCCAGGTCTGCCCCTATGCCTCTTAGATTCAATCTCATCACTGCTAATACTCTCACTAGGACAAGTTGAGCACCTAAATGACGCGCTACTCCTGGAACTAACGCTAGCATTGCTACTAGGCTTCTTCCTCAAATGGGTTTTCTTATCATTCTTCTTCTTTGCCAATTTCCTCTTCTTTCTACGAGGAGAGTCCTCGCTGCTGTCAGGGCTATAAGATCGTCTCCGAGCCCTCTTCTTGCTCCCTTTTGCATCCTTCCTAACGCGCGATCGAGCCCTTCTACTTCTCAAATCATCATCTGAGCTAAAAGACGATAACGATTCCAAACTTCTTGAATCATCCTCACCGGAATAAGAAGAAGAATCGTCACGACGGCGAAGCTTCTTGGATCTATATTTCCTTGTTTTAGTCTTACTCTTACTCTTCTTCCTTGTTCGAGCCTAAAGCAATCACATACATAAATTAGCATTTAGCATAAAACATTGGTAATCATGAACCAAATTATAAAACCTTAATCTCACACATAATCGTACATATATATTTGTACAACATTATAGTCAAAACATCATATTTCTTAGCAAACTCCTTATAATGCTGCCTAAAATTTTCGATTTGTTCTTCCAAACCTAAATCGGAAGAACCAAACCAAACAAAGAAGTAATCTTTTAAGCAGGGAAGGAAAACCCATGTAACTAAACAAAAAACGAGAAACCTAGAACACGACAACAACTGATAGAGAGAGAAAGACAACCTCGGAGGAAACCTTGGAGCGCTTCTTTGTACGAGAAGAAGAGGACTTGCCCATCTGGGTTGACACCTGCAACAATCGAAACTGTTAAAAAGCAAAATTCAGATTACAAAGAAAGCGAAAAGAAGGGGGTTGTGCAGAAGTTGGATTGGAGGATTCCGGATTTGAGGATATATACGTATATACATATATAATATATTTATAGTTCTCTCGCTCTCTCTCTCTCCCCCCTCCTCTCAAGGATTGTGTGTTACGCTTGGTTCTGCCCTAACTTCTTTGTACCTCTCCCTTCTTTAATTGGAAGGTCGTTTGGACTTTTGCTTCATGATTATAACCTAACATTTAATTTGACAAAATTTATCGTTTTGTTGTAAATATTGGTGGATGAATGAATGCCCACACAGTAATGTGGACTTCGGAAAAGAATGATAATTGTATTTGCGTAGTACTTTCAAAAGATGTGTGATGTGCTTTTCAATATGTAATTATTATGTTTGTTTGAAGTTGCTCTATAAATTGAGCGCTCCGTGTGCTATCAAAACATACTGCGAAAAGAAAAGATCAATAACATCAGCATCTCTACCTCCCTCTTTTATCTGTCATCCTCTTGTGTTATAGTAACAGTGTGATATTTTACATCTGCTTCGCTCCTGTCACTAGTAAATGTTATTTCTCTAACATTTGCCTATTTATAACACGTTATCAGCACGACTCTCTAACCAGTTCTCATCTCCCTTCATCGAAAAATGCTTCCTCCAGGGATTTTACTGTTCTTCTTCCTCCTCTGCCTCATCTTCCTGATATATCCTAGTGAAGATCTACTAACATCATGTCTGCTTCTAATTCACAATATAACGATTACATATATCTTTGATTTCTTGTTTGGTGTAGTTCCTTATTACTAACCCAGTGTTTATTTATGTTAATTTTACTGCAATCAAAGATGGTGCGGTACAATCGCTCATCTTGAACTGTAAATTTAATTTTACTACAATCCAAGATGGTGCGGTATCATCGCCTATCTTGAGCTGCAGATTTAATTTTATTGCAATTTTAGGTGGTGCAGTATAATCGCCCACCCTGCTCTGCATATTTAAAATTTCCTGTTGTTTGAGTGGTGCAGAATAATCGCCTATCCTATGCTTGCTTCAATGAGAATGGTGCGGTTCAATCACCCTTCTCATTAATCATGTAAATCCCGAGCCTGAAGTTTCGAATCATTTTGGCATGAATATCAAAATGAAAAATTTGTAAGAACCAGAAGTTCTAACATTATATCCATCTAGAATACATATTATTGCAAGTTTTTAAACATCTCATTTTTCTTTCTGAAAAAAAAATGGCAAACTTGGCAAAACTTGATTTTGTTGCCCTGGACATTATTGGGAAGAACTACCTAACTTGGGTAGTGGATGCCAAGATTCATCTGAAGGCAGGGAATCTTGGAGAAACAATCAACGAGAAGAACAGTGCATATTCTCAAGATCGGGCGAAGGTCATGATCTTTATCTGTCGCCACCTTGATGAAGGACTAAAGAGCGAATACCTGACGGTTGAAGATCTATTAACCCTCTGAAAGGCACTGAGAAATAGATATAATAACCAGAAAACAGTGATTCTTCCGAGGGCTCGTTATAAGTGGACTCATCTGAGGATCCAGGATTTCAAGATGGTGGCTGAGTAGAATTCTGTGATGTTTAGAATTAGCTCCCAGATGAAACTTTGTGGGAAAAACATCACTGAAGAATATATGCTAGAAAAGACTTTCAGCACCTTTCATGCCTCTAATGTGTTTATGCAGCAGTAGTATAGAGAGCGAAGCTTCATTGAATATAATCAGCTTATATCTGTGCTTCTGGTGGCTAAACAAAATAATGAGCTTCTAATAAAGAATCATCAGTCCCGGCCAACTGGATATGCACCATTCCTAAAAGTGAATGCTGCTTCCCTCGAAATGAACACCACATCCTCTCGTGGTAATAATTACAAATGAGGATGTGGCCACAAGCGAGGTTGGTGGAACGAGAAAGGCAAGAATCATAATGTTTAGTTTCATAACCAGATTCCAAGACATAATTCAAGTCCAACCTTCAAGATTGCAAATCGCCATAAATGCAAAGATCATATGAATAACACTCCTAGAAATCCTGAAGGGGTTTGCCATAGGTGTGGTGGCAATGGACACTGGGCGTGCACATGTCATACCCTAAAACATATGGTGGATCTGTATTAAGCCTCCTTCAAGGAGAAGGGTGTCGAGACTAATTTCCTCGACCAGGCTAGACCAATGGATATACCTGATCCAGTGTGCGACTTATCAGGGCAGTTGAACACAACTCACCTAGATGTCTCAGACTTCATTGTAGAAATAGGGAATGAAGTGTATCGGTCCGATTGAATCATTTCTGTTTAATGTACTCTTATTATTCTGAACTTGTAGTCTAAATGCTTGCATTTCAAAATTAATAAAAGTGGCATGTCAATTTCCTTTTATTATAAATAAATTAACTGTGATTTCCTTACTCAAAGAGTATGGATAAAAACTATGGTCATTCTCAAAACAAAAGCAATGGTGGAGAAATTTATCTTATAGACAGTGCAACCACGCATATAATACTTTGAGATCAAAAGTATTTCTCAAGCTTGATGCTTACATAAGTAAAAGTAACAACAATATCAAGCCAATCAGATGTAATTGAAGGCTCAGGAAAAGCCCAGATCATGTTACCAAATGGAACAATATTGTCCATACAGAATGCGTTGTACACTACTCGATTTACTCAAAATTTGTTGAGTTTTAAAGACATATGTTTAAATGGATACCACATTGAAATGAAAAGTGCAGAAAATGTAGAGTATCTATGCATTACTTCCAATGATACCCAGAAGCGTATATTGGAGAAGTTGCGTGGTTTGTCGAGTGGATTGTATTATACATACGTAAAGACAATTGAATCACATACTGTCATGAACCAAAAGTTCATTGATTAAAAAATTTACATGATTTGGCATGACCATCTGGATCATCCAGGATCCATCATGATGCGTAGGATCATTACTAACTTTAATGGACATCCATTATTGAGCAGACACATTGCTATCTCAAATAATAACCCTTTCAAGGTTTGTTCTCAAGGGAAGTTGGTAATTAAACCATCATAATTAAAGGTTGATGTTGAATCCCCATCAATTCTGCAAAGAATGCAAGGGGATATTTGTGGCCCTATTCAACCATCTTGTGGACCATTTCGATATTTTACGGTTTTGGTTGATGCATCTACTCGATGGTCACATGTTTGT
The DNA here is from genome assembly GCF_041283825.1 of Pyrus communis. Classification (NCBI taxonomy): domain Eukaryota; kingdom Viridiplantae; phylum Streptophyta; class Magnoliopsida; order Rosales; family Rosaceae; genus Pyrus; species Pyrus communis. Next base: position 28,256,394 of record NC_142575.1, read on the forward strand.
CTCTTGTTTACTCGAAATGTAGCTTTTGCGAGACTTCTTGCTCAGATAATTAAGTTGCGAGTATAGTTCCCAGATTACCCCATTAAGTCAATCGAACTTGATATCGTTGGTGAATTTACGTCTCAAACCTTTGATGATTACTCCATGACATTGGACATTGATGTTGAACACCTTGTTTCTCATGTCCATACTCAAAATGGTTTAGTAAAAGCATTTATCAAGCGGCTTCAATTAATAGCTCGCACTCTACTCATGAAAACAAATTTGCCAGTTTCTGCATAGGGATATGTCATCTTGCATGCTGCATCATTAGTTCGATTGAGACCTATAGCCAACCACCAATACTCATCAATACAATTCATGTTTTTACGAGTTTTTAGTTGTGCTGTTTATATGCCTATTACATTGCCACAATGTACTAAAATGGGACCTCAGTGCAAATTGGGAATTATGTGGGTTTTGATTCACCATCTATCATTAAATATTTGGAACCCTTGACATGTGATATGTTTACAGCTCATTATGCTGATTGTTACTTTGATGAGACATTTTTCTCGTCATTAGGGGGAGAAAACACCATTCTAGAAGAACGGCATGAGCTAACATGGGTTGTACCTACCTTGTTTCATTTTTATCCACGTAGCACTCAATGTGAAAATGATTGTTCATCTTCAAAGTATTGCTAATCAAATACCAGATGCATTTAATGATGCTATGAAAATGACAAAATCACATATACCAGCTATAAATGCACTTGCAAGAATTGATGTCTATGTTGGGCAAAATAAAGTGGTAGCGAATGATTCATCTGGTGCACGTCTGTAGCGTGGTAGACCCCTAGGTTTAAAAGATTAAGCCCCTCGAAAGAGAAAGACGAGGGTACAACTGAATCCAAATGAAATTATTCAGGAAAAGAAAATGAATGACAAGTCCACAATTCATGATTATGTACTTCCAGAAAAATAAAATGTCCTTAAGACACATGTCCCTGAAGAGACAGAGGTACATGAAAGCAAATAAATCTCCATAAATTATGCTTGTACTAATGAATTATGGGATCAGAATGAAATAATCATCAACGACGTGTTAGCACTCGTAGTAGCCACTGAAATCATATTAAGTGATGACATTGAGCCCCGCTCTGTTAACGAATGCAAACAGATACAGGATCGGTCTAAGTAATCCATGCAGAATTAAATTCCTTGAAAAGGCGAAATATTTTTGGACTAGTAGTCCAAACCTCGCCTGATGTAAACCCCGTGGGTTACAAATGGGTATTTACAAGAAAGTGCAATGAGAAAAATGAAATTGCGAGATATAAAGCACGACTCATTGCACAAGGCTTTTCATAAAGACATGGAATTGATTATGAGGAGACATACTCTCTTGTAATGGACGCAATTACGTTCCGTTACCTAATAAGTTTAGTGGTTTTAAAAAAAACTTGACATGCGACTTATGGATGTCATCACCACGTATCTATATGAAGAATTAGATACTGACATATATATGAAAGTCCTAAAATGACTTAAGTAACAAACCACGAGTTATGTTCTCAATCAAATTAAAGCGATCATTGTATGGGCTAAAACATTTTGAACGAATGTGGTAAAATCGTCTTAGTGAGTATTTGATCAAAGAAGGGTATACCAACAATGTCATTTGCCCTTGTGTGTTCATTAAGAAATCCAATTTTGAATTTGCTATAGTGGCAATATATGTCGATGATATGAACCTAGTTGGAACTCCTAAAGAGCTCAATAAAACTGTTGAATATCTGAAAAACAAATTTGAAATGAAAGACCTTGGAAAAACAAAATATTGTCTCGGCCTGCAGATCGAGCATTGTGCTAGTGGAATTTTGGTCCACCAATTAGCTTACTTTGAAAAAATCCTGAAGTGATTTGGCATGGACAAGGCTCATCCACTCAGCACGCCAATGGTCGTTCGTTCTTTGGACATTAAGAAATATTCATTCCGTCCAAAAGAAGATGATGAAATGGTCATTGGTCCAAAAGTACCATATTTGAGTGTTGTAGGTGCTTTATTGTATTTAGCACAGTGTACTCGACCAGATATAACTTTTTCAGTTAACTTGTTAGCAAGGTATATCTCTGCTCCAACAATTCGTCATTGGAAGGGAGTTAAAGATGTATTGCGATACCTTTGTGGAACAACAGACATGGGTTTCTTTTACTTAAAGAAATCCATAAATGACCAAGTCCTTGTTGGATATGCAAATGCTAGTTTTCTCTCTGATCCGCATAAAGCCCGCTCACAAACTGGATATGTGTTCATTAATGGAGATACAACAATCTCATAGCGCTCAACAAAGCAAACATTAGTTGCTACATCTTCAAATCACTCAAAAATACTTGCTTTACATGAAGCAAGTCGTGAATGTTCTTGGTTAAGATCAATGATCCTTCATATCCGGAATTCATATGGTCTACCTTCAAAGACAGACACTATAACTATCATCCATGAAGATAATGCAGCCTGTGTTACCCAATTGAAGGAAGGATTCATCAAAGGCGATAAGACTAAACATATACCTCCAAAGTTTTTTAATACACATGAGCTTCAAAAGGCTAAAGTTATTGAAGTCAGACAAATCTGTTCCGATGAAAATATGGCAAACCTATTCACCAAATCTTTACCAAAGTACACGTTTCAGAAGTTAGTGCAGAGTATCGGATTATGTCGACTTACCAATCAACTAAATTTGGAGAATGCGGAATCAAGGGGAGATACATATCAAGATGAGCATCCATGATACATGTATGTTGTACTCTTTTTCCTTCAATTAGGATTTTTCTCACTGGGTTTTTCCTATCAAGGTTTTAACGAGGTAACATAAGCATACTTAACACTATATCAACAATCTAGGTAAAGTTGTACTCTTTTTCCTTCGCTATAGTTTTTTCCCATTGGGTTTTTCCGAGAAAGATTTTAACGAGGTAACTGATGTTGATATGTGGGCATCCAAATGGGAGTGTTGTAAATATTGGTGGATGAATGAATGCCCACATAGTAATATGGACTTGGGACAAGAATGCTGATTGTATTTGTGTAATACTTTCAAAAGGTGTGTGATGTACTTTTCAAGATGTAATTATTACGTTTGTTTGGAGTTGCTCTATAAATAGAGCGCTCCATGTGCTATCAAAACACATTACGAAAAGAAAAGATCAATAACATCAGCATCTCTCCCTCCCTCTTTTATCTATCATCTTCTTGTGTTATAATTACAGTGTGATATTTTACACCTGCTTCGCTCCTGTCAGTAGCAAAGATTCTCTCTCCAACTTTTCCCTATTTATAACACGTTTGACAAAAATAATAAATATTTGTAGCATCTTTTTGTTATGTGCATTGCGATGTTAATTAGACCATGTATCTTCTAATTACGACGCAAAGGGAGTGGGAATTGGCTGAATGAGCCCAACAATTCCTCAAACCCAAAACAAGGAAAGACATACTCAATAAGCCCATCAAAGAGGGCTCATATATCGGCCCAAATATCTATAAAAGGCTGACAAGCCCAAGTAACAAATCAATTATGTGCTTGAACTACAAGTACACGCACATCTACGTTCTTCAAAATTCTTGTTTACCTTGCTCACGCTGTTTATTTTCTTTGCTAGCTTTAGACAATTGAAATAGACGTAGAAGAAGAGATGTGAAAGAAAGCAATATTATCTTTATGCTCTTGTTCTTTTGTTGGGTAAGAGAAAGAGTAAAGTTGGCACAAATTGTTTAATGAGAAAGGTAGATAGAAAGATGGAATGCTCTTTTCATTACAAATATTTCTTTATATACGAAAACCTTAACACTTGTAGAAAATAAATGGCATGAATGAAAAGTCATCATTCATTTTTACTATTTCATCTCCTTAAGACTTTTCTACCTAAAACCTTTAATTGGGGTCACCAAAGCCCACTTAATAACTCAAATTTGTGTGATAAGGCTACAATTACTGGGGAACAAAGATATAAACTTTTACAGTGTTTAATGATGGATCATTTTTGTTGTGAGTGAAAGATGCAATCTTTCGGCAGAAATTGGGAGGAACCGTGAGAAAAAGTTACCCAAGAGACAGTCGGAGAAGAAGTTATCCTTTCCATCTTTTTTTTTCTTCCTCAGCTCTTCTTTCTTGCTAGTGAGTAAGATTCACTCTACCCACAATATATATATATATATATATATCTCTGTTTGGACCCGATTTGCAGGATCGGGTTAATGTTCTAGGCCTCAAGAAAGATTTTTAAGTGATTTTCAATGACTTTTCTTGATGTTATTAAGAATTTTAATTATCATAATAATTATTCTGAAAATTATCTTTGTAGCTGGGAGGTCAAGGCAAAGTGAAAAGAAAAGAATAAAGATAATGCTAGGGATGATAAATTTTTAACTAAATTTGTAAACTAAATGATATATCATCAGTAGAAATAAGTACGTTAATCAGCACTTAATAATTCAATTATCAATATTTACATCATTTAATTTATAAAATTTAATTTAGAAATTTGATCTCCACATTACGTTGAATTTTATCGAAGTTAATTATCAAGTAATCAGTTTGACTTGGGATATTGATGGCAAAATTTAAAATGGATGAGGATTGTGTCTTATGGCACAGTGTGCAACGTGTAGGGGAGAGTCAAATTTGAGGAATGGATTAATGTCATGCACAAACATGCAATTATTGGAATTATATTCTAGAATCCAACTTAAGGGAAAGGATTAATGTCATGCTTGCACATGGTCTTCAAATGACAATCCTGTTATCTGAGTCTAACATGGGATAATTAGCAAGGAGAAAATGAGATAAACTCTCAGGAGGCATGGTGCAATCAAAATTGCTTTTATAACTTATCAACTTAGGCACGTATGTCCCTATAATACAAGAGGTTTTGGACATTTAATTTAACACAAATCAACGTTCTATGTGAATTCTCTAACCTTTTGAAAAAAAAATACTAACTACTTTACTAATTGTTAGCACGAATACAGTCTGGTTAGAAAAATTTGGGTTGGCAATCGACGAACAACCATTGCCTTGTTAGATGAAGTTTTCCAAAGGCGACAGTTTGGTTAGACAGCCACGGAGTTGTAGAATCAATTATATTTAGGAGTCTCGACTGCTTGGTTAGACGGCGAGTTTCTCAAGTTCGACTGGTTAATTATCTAAAGCTTTTGCCGGCGCAGAGGCTTTGATTCTCTTGTGGAAATATGTCACTTCATTTGCTTTCTCAGCGAAGTGGCGTGTTTTTATAATTGGATGCTCCCAAGTCACATTCAGAGTTCGACATGTCGACGGGCACACCACGTACAATAAAGACACTCATTTCTTTTGAGTATCTTTGTCCTACAGTTTAATACCAATTTCAATAGACCTATATTCTTACCTCTACGGTCGAGGCTGCTAAAGGGTGCACATGATTCAAAGCTTCATAGTGAATTGCATAACCTTGTTTTCAGGTTATAAAACTCAAGACTAAGAGTGTTCATTCCTTAGCAGAAATTGTTCGATTCAGGTGTCAGAAGCGCATTTCATACATTCAAGACATTCACCAAACTGAGCTCGAATTGGCACACCCACATCAACAATCAACCACCAAAAAACGAAGTTAGCTCCTTAGTTACTTCGTTGTGAGTATCACGTAGGCTGTATAATTGTTAAAATCAACGATATATCAAACATTCGAAACCAAAATATATACACACACAGCCAATTTAGAACAGTGAACTTAGCCCGTGGACTCCATTTGTAAGTTGGCGTAGTTCTTAGGTTATACATTGCTCACTTCTTTGAGGGTAGGTACAAATAGGCAATTTGCACTCTGATAATAATGTTTTTTTTTTTGTTTTTTGAACACTTGTCCAATTCACCAGAAAAAAGTTACATGTATACTACACATCTTAATTTTTTGTCATTGGATTGAATGAACTGAAGAGGATCAAATGATAAAAATTAACAGAAGGTGTGTTGAAAATAAAAAGAGCTGTATAAATAGTACCACCCTTAAAGTATTGACTTAACCATTTAGATCCTTTAATTATCCCGTAGTTCCCACTCAATAAAGAGATGATAGACAGAAAAGCAAAGACAAAAAGGAGAAAGCTAACCTGACTTGGTGAGATAGCGGATGAATCAGTCTAAATATCTTGGATACGAACAAATCCAAATATACTGATACAAGTTAAGCCAAACAATAAAACCGTTTAATTGAAATCCAATCATGAGATCCAAACTGAGTTCAAAATGCTCTAAAGTTCCTACATATATCTCTCCTTGCACATGATTCTGTTTGTTATAGATTTCCTTTTGCAGTGCCATTAGATCCTTCCCAAACATCGGATCCAAATTATATACTTGCTGAATTCATTAAATTATCATCTAGTATTATATATTAAAATTACAATATTTTTATATATTTTCTTTCCCAAGTAGCATTTTATGAAGTATATAAATATCCCACCAGCCAAACAGAGCCCATATCCGTACTGGCTTACCTGACAGCCCAACAAAGAACAACAGCCGCCCCAAATCCAAAACTATCACAGATTTCTATTTAATTTTTAAATTCCCATATGATAAAAAAAATAATACCAATAAAATATTTAATTTTATATTCCTTTTATTTAGTACGTTTCGGCAGTTCCCTCCTGCTCCATGTGGCGACCGATCACGCTCCCCTCTTTGCATGACCTAAGCCCAGGAGCCATTACATCACCACCGGGTCCCGCCCACCGTTCGCCCCACGCAACTCTCGCCGACGACGCGCCTTCGCCTCGGCTGTCGGTGTCACCTTTCGCCCACGTCACCGCCACACCCGTCGCAGCGCAGAGAGCGTCCGTACTTCGGGGCCACGTGAAGGCGGCCTGCGTGGCGGGGAGCCATACGCTACGTGTCAGCGTCATGCAAGACTACATGGGGGGCGAAAATCTTGTGGACTCGTTCGCGGATTCCAGACGACCCGATATCGGTGTGTCGGCCGAAACCAAAGCGGGCTCCGCGCCTCCACGTAAGTACACTATTTTCTTACGTGGACCCCTTTAAATTGTGTAATTATGAAAAAATACAGGGGGTTGTTTTAGAACTGACCACACTTTATTCTCTAGTCTCTACTTTCAGCATCACTCCCCGATAGTTTTCGGTTTTTAACTTTTGGCCACTTTTTTTATAAATACTTTGAAAACACCTAAGATAACGAATCAATATTTTCTTTATTACTTTAGACTGGGGGTTTCAGCCGGCAAATTAATCGATTAAATAATCTTGGATGTAATTGTTGAGTGAAAAGTTTTATGAAATGCCAAGAAGACGCACTTAAAATGAGACTCTCATAAACAGTCCGTCACATCAATTTTTCTGACACGGTATTTTATCATGTTGGCATGAAAATTGTGTCAAAAATATGAGGTGGATAAAAGTTCATAAAAAGTCATACTTTTAAGAGAATATTCTTAACATTTCTCATGTTTTATTAATCAGCGTTACGTGGTGTTATTAGATTAAGCAAAAATTGATCTCATAATTTTGTCTCACTCATCATAGATGTTGCGGCTAAGATGTACGTCATCATTTAATACATCATCTAACTATAGATATAAAAATAGATTTGAACGTAGATTAAGAAGGTTAAATTAAAATTGTATTTCTTTAAAAAAAATTTGAAACAAGGTACGATATTCATTAAGCAAACAAAGAATACGTACATTTTGAGAATAGTGTGCTCAATGAGCCTCGATAAAATCAAATCCGAAGGTTCCTCAAACCACACATTCTCCTGAGAACTACTAAGATCCATTCTAGCAAGTACCAGCAGCACCGCATGACGAGCAGCCAAAAATTCCGCATGTATAGCAGAGGATGGGCTTGCGATTGGACCTGCAGTAGCTGCCAAAAAGTTCCCCAAATGGTTTCTGATCACCACCCTGTATCCCCCTTGATGTCCATTATGACGCCACGCCCCATCAAAGTTGCATTTAATCCAACCCTCACCAAGTTTGCGCCACTTCTGGACCACTCGATTAACCTTATGTCTCCCCGTCTTATGCCATTTGTGGAGCTCGTGCAACCAACCCTCTGTTCTATTCACAATTTCATATGGCGATAACTGTTAGACAAATAAGGAATATGGTTGGAGTCCTTGTGTAATTGTATATAATATTATTATTGGAAGAATAAGCCGTCCTACAGCCGTCAAGCCGTCCTACAGCCGTCCTACCTTGTCCTACCTACACACTAGCTGTCTTACAGCCGTCAAGCCGTCCTACAGCCGTCCTACCTTGTCCTACCTACACACTAGGACGGCTACCTTGTCCTACCTACACATTTGTATCATGTATATATATCCTTGTAATCTTGTAGAGAAAAATTAATGAGAAAAAAAGCATTCTCTTCCATATTTTCCACAAAGCATTCTCTTCCATATTTTCTACATGATATACAGAGCAGGTTTATAACCCTAGCCCTAATTTTTTTTTTTTCGACAGCTTTCTCTGTCGTTCCCATGGTTGTTCGTGGCCCGTCTCGTCCCTCCTCTGCTCGTCCTCCCCTCCACTGCACCTATTGCAATTTTGATTATCATACCCGAGACACCTGCCATAAACTTCATGGCTATCCCGTTGGCCATCCCCTCCATGGCCAACCGTGGCGACCACCGCGCCGTGCCACTGCTTCCAGTTCTTCCCGCAGCCATGCACCTTCCAGTCCTCCCCGGCAGCCACGGTTTTCTGCTTCCCGGCCCCATAATTTCACCCAGGCCCATCACGTGCAAGGCACCCAGGCCCCCGCCTCATCTTCTACTCCAGCGACCCACCAAGTGCACGGGGCCCAGCCCACTTTGCATGACTTGCAGCTTGCCATGCCTGACCTCTCTGCCGAGCAACACTCCCGTGTTCTAGCTGCTCTACGTGACACCACCACCCCTCCTCAGGCCAATGCCGTTCTCACTACTGATTTTGCCCAAGGTTTGTTACCTGTCACCTCTCGTCATGGTCAATGGATTCTTGACAGTGGTGCTACGGATCATATTACTTCTTCCGCTTCATGTTTGGTTAATCGTTCTCCTTCACATTTGTCGCCTGTTTCTTTGCCTAGTGGTGCTTCCGCTCCCATTACTTTTACCGGCACTCTTCCTTTAAATTCATCAGTTACTTTGAAGGATGTTTTATGTGTCCCTAATTTCCGAGTGGACCTTTTATCGGTTGGTAAACTTACAGATGGATTATCGTGTTCCATAACCTTCTTTCCTTCTTGGTGTGTTTTGCAGGACTTGGTTTCGAAGGCGATGATTGGTGTGGGTAAGCGACGTGGCGATCTGTATTACCTTGTGGCCCTTACCTCTTCTCTCCCCACCCGTCAACCTTTCTGCAACATCATTACCATCCCCTCATCCCTCTGGCATAGACGTCTTGGTCACCCCTCCTCCACTCGTTTGCAAGCTTTAGCATCTAGCTCTCTTAATTGTACTTTTGATTCTAGTCATATTTGTGATGTTTGTCCGTTGGCAAAACAAACTCGTCAACCTTTTCTTTTGAGTTCAATTTCATCAACTTTCCCTTTTGCTTTAATTCATTGTGATATTTGGGGCCCGAATCGTCAATCTTCTCTTTCTGGTGCTCATTATTTCTTAACCATTGTGGATGATTTTTCTCGCTTTACGTGGGTCTTCCTCATGAAACATAAATCCGACACTCAACAATTAATTAAGGATTTTTTTGCTTATGTCACTACCCAATTCCGCACTACCATCCAATGCATTCGTACTGACAATGGTGGTGAATTTTTATCTCTTCGTAGTTTTTTCTCTGATCATGGGGTGCTTTTACAAACTTCTTATGTTTATACCCCCCAACAAAATGGCGTTGTTGAAAGAAAACATCGTCATCTTCTTGAAACCGCTCGCACCCTTCGTTTTCAATCCCATCTTCCTATCAAGTTTTGGGGGGAATGTGTTCTTACCGCTACTTATCTCATCAATCGTCTCCCTACCCGTCTTCTCCATCATAAATCCCCATTTGAGGTTCTCTTTTCGAAAACCCCATCTTATGACCACTTCTGCGTCTTTGGTTGTCTGGCATATGCCACCTCTGTCACTCCCACCACCAAATTTTCCCCTCGGGCTCATTGTTGCATTTTTCTCGGTTATCCTCATGGACAAAAGGCCTATACCCTTTACGATCTCGACAATCACCGCATTTTCACTAGTCGAGACGTCATCTTTCACGAAACTACTTTCCCTTATGCCGTTTCTCACCCTCCTATCCCATCCTCTTCGCCTACCCTACCCATCCCACCCCCTCTGGACTTTACATATAACCCACCACCTTCCTCCCCTTCCACGCCTCCCACAAATTCCCTTGCTGCCCCATTACCCGTTCCTCCCCATGCCCCTGCCCTCTCGGCATCCCCTCCTTCCCCCCCCCCCCCGGCTACTTCCTTACCTTTCACCCTTTTACCCACGGACATCCCTACCCCCCCACTACCTACTAATCCTCCCCTTCCCCGCACCTCTTCCCGTGCATGTTCTATTCTGTGCATGTTCTATTCGGTTAATATATCTCACTATCACTCGGCCGGATATCACCTATTCTGTGCATGTTCTAAGCCGTTTTATGCACGAGCCAAGGATATCTCATATGGATGCTGCGCTTCGTATTGTTCGTTATTTGAAGGCTACTCTAGGTCAAGGTTTATTATTTCGTTCTGACAACCAGACCAAGTTAACTGCGTTTTGTGATTCTGATTGGGCAGGTTGCCCTATCACTCGCCGTTCGACTACTGGGTATTGTGTATTCTTGGGCGGTTCTTTGATTTCTTGGCGGACGAAACGACAGAAAACCGTTTCGCTCTCTTCAGCAGAGGCGGAATATAGGGCCATGACAGGTGCTTGTTGCGAGATAGTTTGGCTTCGTTTTTTGTTGAAGGATTTGAACATTCCTTTGGATGGTCCTTCCATTTTATTTTGTGATAATCAAGCAACGTTACATATAGCTGCCAATCCTGTTTTTCATGAACGAACTCGTCACATTGAGATGGATTGTCACTTTATACGAGATAAGATTGTAGATGGCACAATAGAGACCAAGCATGTGGGTACGGCACAACAGTTGGCAGACTTGTTTACCAAACCTCTTGGGAAAGAAAAGTTTTCGGGTATGTTACGCAAGTTGGGAGTTCTTGACATCCACTCTCCAACTTGAGGGGGAGTGTTAGACAAATAAGGAATATGGTTGGAGTCCTTGTGTAATTGTATATAATATTATTATTGGAAGAATAAGCCGTCCTACATTGTCCTACCTACACACTAGCCGTCCTACAGCCGTCCTACATTGTCCTACCTACACACTAGGACGGCTACCTTGTCCTCTACAGCCGTCCTACCTAGTCCTACCTACACACTAGGACGGCTACCTTGTCCTACCTACACATTTGTATCATGTATATATATCCTTGTAATCTTGTAGAGAAAAATTAATGAGAAAAAAAGCATTCTCTTCCATATTTTCCACAAAGCATTCTCTTCCATATTTTCTACAATAATGAGCTACAATTCCATATCACGTCATTTCTATGCTTCCAAATGGTCCAAATCAGCATCAAGGAAAGATCAAACCCGTTTGATGGAAAAAGCATGGAAATATTTTCCATCCATTGCATGAATGACATTCAGTTCCCCGTATCCACAATTATGCCCAAACTATGAAACCACACCACCCTTGCCATGCTGCACTCTCGTAACACATGTTCCGTTGACTTGCCGCCCCGGCCCCCCCCCCCTCCTCCCGGGGCAAAAAACAAACCCCACACATGTTCCATTTGATGGACTACACAACGATAAAATGCACACAACTTAGTATTAGATAACGTGATAAAAGAAATCAAATATATTATTAATCTAGTTTTTATATATCAAATAAATAAATGCTTATTTACACTTAAAATTTTATACTTGTATTAGAAATTTTGGAAAGATAAAATGCAAAATCGAAGAATACATAATTACAATTAATTTAATTGAATTTATTATAAGAAGAGGTAGTTATCCTTAATAAGATGGACTAATTATTATTAACCCAGAACAATAAGATGGGTCCAGCCATCCCTTCTTTTCTTTTCCACGCTGAATTCTCTTCTCCCAAAGTCTCTCATCTGCCCAAACTCAATTTCTTAGTCCTCTCTCTCAACCTTAATCTAGGTAGCAGAGATGTCAATCAAACAAACACCCGAATCTGGGCAGCTGAGTGGGGGGATCAATTTGTTTCTCTCGACCTCAATTTCTCAATCTTGTTGACGAGATGTTGTTCGTGCAGCCTGCTGACATTCGCCTAGATACTGCCCATCACCCACCCAGATTGTCGAGGCCATTAAGACAACGCGTAGGATGTCGCCTAACTCACGTCCGATTTACTGCGGCGACTCGACGTCACCTAGCGCTTGGGTCGTTTTTTATAACATTGGTCATGATGAATTAGACAAAATAGGAAATGCGTTTAGGACATCTGTTGTTAGACGAACAAAGTAAAAAAAATAACATGAGTATCATTTTCTGTTAAAGAAGTTTTTTGTTGTCGAATGCTCTAATGATCAAAGAATTTATTTGTTCTAGGATTTTGAGTTATTACCAATATAACAACACTGTTGAGGCCACTTAGACAGTGCCTAGGATGCCGCCTAACTTACATCCTGATTTAAGCTAAACTGTGGCAGCTCGACATCGCCTAGTGCTTAGCCAGCCTTGTAGGGCGCTTTTTAGAATAATGGTTATGATGAACTAGATAAAATAAAAAATGTGCTTAGGACATCTGTTTTTGGACGAACAAAGTAAATAATAACATGAGAATATCATTTTCTGTTATCGATATTCTAATGATAAAAAGATTTATTTGTTCTAGAATTTTTAGTGATTACCAATATAACGACACAAACGTTCATTCTCAAGATCATGCAGCTTAGTTATGATGAAACAGACAAAGAAATTCAAATAACCAAACTCATGTAGTTTTGTTACAAGAAGAAATGGTGGTGTTTCTGTTCATACGATTTTTCTTGTCGGTAGAGAATCTTTTGTTCATATTGTTGACAACCAACACTTAGAGCTCAAAACTGATAATTTTTACCTAAAACATGTACATCATCATATGAGCTAGAGTACGGTTGTAGGTTTCGGGCGAAAAAGTAATAATCACCAAAGAATATCGTTTCATGATAGATAACTGTAGACATCGAAATTTCGGTGAAATGAATGTTAACCAATAATTAAAATTTCAACGCTCACGTGTCACATAAATTTTACATGTAGCGTGTGACTCAACGAAAAATCGAAATAAATTGGAAAGGTCATCAAATAGGACACGTGTCAATATCTGGCAGAAATGATTTATTTCATCTGATTATTTAAATCCAAAAATCAAGTTTTGGAATTCTATAAATAGGAGGCCAAGGCATTCATTTCAAAGGGGGGAAAAAGAAGAAAGAAAGGGGGAAAAAGAAGAAAGAAAGGAGGAAGAAGAGAAAGAAAGAAGGGAATTCACATCACACCAAAACCTTGAAGCCTTGAAACTCTAAAGCTCTCAAGCAAATCCCGAAGGATCAAGAAAACACTCTTCGTTCTTCGTCAAACCCTCCTTCAAGATCAAGCCCCAACGGCCCTTGAAGAACTTCCACCAACTCAAGATCAAGCCCCGACGGCCCTTGAGGAAAGTGTTCATCGTTCATCATCCATTCATCCTAAGATCAAGCCCCAACGGCCCTTTGGATCAACAACCTCAACAAATCCACACATACACTCAGTCTTCAAGATTAGGCCCAAAAGCCCTTGAAGATCCGTTCATCCATCAACCTTCAAGATCAAGCCCCGACGGCCCCTTGAAGAAATCCAGACACCCAGTCTTCAAGATTAGGCCCAAAAGCCCTTGAAGATCCGCTCATCCATCAACAACCTCAAGACATCTGTTCAGTCTTCAAGATCAAGCCCCGACGGCCCTTGAAGAGAAGTGTTCATCGTTCATCATCCGTTCATCCTAAGATCAAGCCCCAACGGCCCTTTGGATCAACAACCTCAACAAATCCACACATCCAATCAGTCTTCAAGATTAGGCCCAAAAGCCCTTGAAGATCCGCTCATCCATCAACCTTCAAGATCAAGCCCAAAAGCCCTTGAAGATCCGTTCATCAACTGTTCATCCCTAGATCAAGCCCCGACGGCCCTTTGGATCAACAGCTCATCCACAAACCTTCACCATACGAAGATAGAATCAGAGGATCAAATTACAAAGAGATTGTAACCCCAAAATCAATACAAACAAAAAATATATTTTGTACACGTATTCTTGTCTCTTGTTTCAGGAATTTTTCGTGTTCACAAATTTGGCACGCCCAGTGGGACAATCTCTACCTCTCATCTCTGTCTCCGTTCAAGATATTCAAGCACAGTCCATGGCTTCAAACAAAGAACAAGTCATGACTATCGGCACTACCTCCATTGAAAGACAGCTGGTTCAGATGAAGGAAACAATTGCAAGGCTGATAAAGACTGCAGAGGAGAAAAACTTGCAAACCGCCGGACTCATCAACCGTCTGGAGGCACAGCATGGCGTCAAAGTGAAACCAAGCTCTCTTCCAACTAAGAGGACCGAAGAAGGCTTCAACCCAAATGCCTACGAACTCATGTCAAAGGCTAGGCATGACTTTGCTTCCTCTTCAAATCTTGGAAAGAAGGTTTCAAACACCGTCAACGACAAAGATCGCGACCTCACCGAGACTCAAAAGAAGTTGAAAGAGCATGATTATGGAGTTGACAACAACAAGGCTGAACTTGGCTTCACACCAAATGCACCCGTGAAGATTTCAAGCAAAGTGAAGAAAGCTAGCGCTCAACACATCAGCGTGAGCATTGAACAAGACCAAGAAGAGCCTAAACCCTCCCCTCGGATGTCGGTCTTCAATAGGATGAGCCATTCAAGCTCCAGAACTTCAGTGCTTAATCGCATTGGTGGTCAAGACCGAACCTCTGTCTTCAAGAGGCTTAACGCGCCGACATCCCAAAGCTCTGTTTTTGAAAGGTTGTTAAAGCCTAAGAAACAAAGCAACACAGCTATCTCTCCTCTGCAACGATCAGCTTCAGAAATATTTGAAGATAATGGTAAGCCTTTTGGAAAGAGGAAGACAACCCCAAAGGGAGAAAAGCTCGATGGGTTAGGAGAAAAAGACGACGCTCGAAGCTTGATTCCTTCAAGGATGGAGCGCCAAGCAATCCTAGAGGTTGACACAAAAGGACCACTGAAGGTAAGGAGGCGCATCATCGTCCACACTGGCAAATCTTCATGCCAACAAACTCAAGAGAACGGCACTGAAGAGGAGATCCAAGATGTTTTCTACATCACGGTTCAAGAAGGTAAAGAAGACGAAAGCCCGAAGAAATACTCAGAGTCCCTACTCTTCGACCCTGATCCAAGCGGCAGTACAACCATGCAAGTCATGACCACTGGAGCAACTTCAATCGAGGAGCAGCTAGCTCAGATGAATGAAGTAATCGCAAAGCTCACACGGACTGTGGAAGAGAAGGACTTGCAGATTGCCGCACTTGTCAACCAACTAGATGCGCTGCCCGACGTGAAAGTCGACCCAAATATTGGCCTATTAAAGAAAGAAGACGACGAAGAAGAGGAGCCACCAGTGGAGAAAGTTGAAGAGAAGCCGAAGCTAGACCAAACAATGACATCCATGGGATCTCTCTCTATCCAGCAGCTACAGGAGATGATTGCAAGCACTATCAAGACACAGTACGAAGGAAGCTCGCACGACTCCGTACTGTACTCAAAGCCTTACTCCAAGAAGATTGATGCTTTGAAGATGCCAAGGGGTTATCAACCCCCAAAATTCATGCAGTTCGATGGAAAAGGCAACCCGAAGCAACATGTCGCCCATTTCATTGAAACTTGCAACAATGCTGGGACAGAGGGAGACTACCTCGTCAAACAGTTCGTGCGTTCGCTGAAGAGTAACGCTTTTGACTGGTACACCGACCTCGAACCCGAGTCTATCAACAGTTGGGACCAGCTAGAAAGGGAATTCCTCAACCGTTTCTACAGCACTCGTCGTACTGTAAGCATGCTAGAGCTGACCAGTACGAAACAGTGGAGAGATGAACCTGTCATCGACTACATAAATAGATGGCGTTCATTAAGCCTGGATTGCAAAGATCGGCTTTCTGAAACCTCCGCCATCGAGATGTGCGTTCAAGGCATGCAGTGGGGACTACACTACATCCTTCAAGGCATCAAACCACGAACATTTGAGGAGTTAGCCACCCGCGCCCATGATATGGAGTTAAGCATCACCCGTTATGGGAAGAAAGAGCAGATCGCCGACTACAAGAATGACAAAGTTTTGGGGCCAAAGGTGGATAAGGCTGCGTGGAAACCCACCAAGGAAGCAATGACGCTCAACACAACTCCAGTCAAAACCCATACACGAGGCAAGGCGATTCAAACCGAAGCTTTTCGTGATCAAGAGATACGTAGACGCACTTTGAAGGAGCTTGAGGAGAAGACTTATCCATTCCCCGACTCTGACGTGGTTGCCATGTTAGATGACTTGCTGGAAAAAAAGGTGATCAACCTACCTGAGTGTAAACGGCCGGAAGAGATGAACCGTACTGACAGTCCAAGGTACTGTAAATTCCACCGCTTCATTGGTCATCCGACGGAAAAGTGCTTTGTGCTAAAAGATCTCATCATGAAGTTGGCTCAGAAAGGGATCATCGAGCTAGATCTTAATGATGTGGTGAAATCAAACTATACCTCCGTCACTTCTGGCTCTTTGAACTCAAAATCTTCACCTCAACCGCTGGGGGCATGCTCCAAAACCATGTCAGTCAAGTCAAGTGAAGTTGAAGGATGGACTTATGTCACTCCAAAGAAAATGCACAAGAAACATAGGTCTCCTCCACAAGTTCACCAATCGGAAAGGGGGCAAAGCAGCTACCGTCAACCTTCAATATTACATGAAAATGTTGAGGATGATGAAATTATGACACAAAGATCGCCCGTTGCCATCACAATGGGCGATTTCTTCCCCGAAGACTTCTTCAATCACTCAGTCAAGACTCCTTGCTATGAAGATTGCAAGGAATGCCTCTACCAGATCGTTTGACAAAATCATCAAAAAAAAAAAAAAAAAAAAACACGCTCCTCGTTCGCACGAGCCTAAAAGGCGACAACCAAAGCTCCTTGTCCGCACGAGCATAAAAGGCGACAACAAACGCTCCTCGTTCGCACGAGCCTAAAAGGCGACAACCAAAGCTCCTTGTCCGCACGAGCATAAAAGGCGACAACAAACGCTCCTTGTCCGCACAAGCATAAAAGGCGACAACAAACGCTCCTGGCCCGCAAGAGCATAAACTGTGTACGGCAAAATCATCATCAAAACCATCACTCATTTGAACTACGTTATGACTTGATCCCTTCTTTGGAAGAGTACGTAGGCAGCTCGAACAGTCAACTTCGAGTTCAGTCACATCAAAATGAAAAAAAAAAAATTAAATTAGGTTTTATTAAATGTTTTGACTATCGAAAGTCAATTTCATTACAAATGCAACGATATTCTGAGTTTAAAAAAAAAAAAAGAAAAAAAAAACAGTTTCTTCAAAAGAAAAAAAAAAAAAATAAATAAAAAATAAAATAAAATATATATATAAATTCCTTATATACAGTAGCAGCCCCAGGCTTAGCAGATGGACCTCAAGGCCCTAGGCAAAACGGACGGTGCAGACCCTCGTTGAAGCCCAAATCCGAGCCCAGGCACAGCTTCGACAGCTCCACTCGCTTCTTGGCTTCCGTTTCTGCACCTCATCTTCTGCAACTTTTTTTTTTCGAGAACGACCCTTCGCTCTGGCTCAACGACCCGTCGACCACCACCGTGGAAGTGAAGGACCCGGTGAATGCTTCGGCACTCACCAGCACAGCATCATCATCAACCGCATCAGTCTCTCTCTTCAATTCCCACGGCGCCAAGAAGCCGCTCAAATTTCTGATCTATGCCACACGAGTTGGATCAACGGCCTCCTCGGCAAGCTCTGCAAGGCCCAATCAATCTGACTCTCTCCGCCGCCCCTTCCGTCTTCTTCCTCTGCTACGTCGTCGTTTTCCAATGGCAGCAGACTGAGAAAGGAACGCTTCGGGTCGCTTCCTAGCAGGTACCAGAGAGTGAGCCCAGATTGCGTTCCTCTGAGCAATGGCAAGAAACCGACCATGAGAGCCATATCCAAAGACGATGGGATTACAGACACCGTGACAATAAACAGTACAGTCACATCTCTGGAACTCACCAAACGCCACGCCAAGATCTCCGTCATCGGCGCTGGCAACGTCGGCATGGCCATCGCCCAGACCCCACCGCATCCCAGATCGCTCGCCAAACACAAGTCCAACCCCAAACCCGAAACCCAGCAGCCGGTCTCATTGGAAAGCGGACGCTCGCGGAGTTCCAAGCCCAGCAGCAGAACCACTACAACCCCCACCAGAATCCGAGCCAAAATCTCTATCTCCTCTCCCTCAAGGCCAGAACTTTCCAGCACTCCTCTCCGATTTCGCCGTTATCTCCGATAGACTTCTCATCTGGGTCATCACTTTCAGGCTCCGAGTCTTCGTTTCCGTCCACCTCGATGACCGAAAAGTCGGACGAGTTTCAAACGGTTTCTCCCGAAAAAGCCAAGCACGTGAAATTAGCCGTTGAGACGCCCGACACAGCAGGGGAAGGGATCCTCCGTCCTCACGCGCACCTGCCGAAGCCAGAGGCGCCGCCCGGGTTGTGCTCATCGCTTCCCGATTCTCCAACCGACGAGGCTTCGAATAACCAGAAATTCGGCGTCGACGTGCCGGCGATTGGGAAGCTCATCCGGGAACGAAGCAGCAATTTCTCGGCGGCGTTCGTGAGGAGGCTGTCGTCACTGAAGGACCAGCACCTCAGTAGCAACGGAGAAGAAAATCTGAAATCGAAAGACGTGACGGAGTTTCATCTCTCCGGCCTCAAGGTGACGGTCAAGCTCAAGAGCGAGTCTGACGACCACCAGCAGCCACATGGACAAGCGGCGCTGAAAGGTCGAATCTGCTTCTTCTCCCGGTCGAACTGCAGGGACTGCACGGCGGTGCGAAGTTTTCTGAGAGAGAAGGGGCTGAAATTTGTGGAGATCAACATCGACGTGTATCCGAGTCGCGAGAAGGAGCTGGTGGAAAGGACGGGTAGCTCGTCTGTACCTCTGACTTTCCTCAACAAGAAGCAGTTCGGAGAACTGGTGGCCGACGCTCATTTGTTACCGGCCACGTCTGTGGGTCAGAGAAACAGCGACGTCATCAAGAGCTATTTATTCTCGGATCCGAACCCGACCGCCACGATTTTATTCGAGGGGACAAAAGTCGGAGTCCAGCCATCTCCAGTAGTCGCGGCATTTAGTTCTCGGGGCCCAAATTCGATCACAGTCGCAGATCCATTTGCATTGGAAGCTAAACATTTTACAGAAATTCGTGTGTTGCATAGAGATGCCCGCAAGGATTATTAAACCAACATTTTGAAAAGCTTATCCAGTGTGACACACGACTTTGTGTCTTAAGCCAGCAGCCAGAGATTGTTTTGAAATCACCATATTTTGAACCATGCTCTTCTGCTTTTGAAGATACCAGATGCCTGGAGTACAGATGACCCAGGAGGAAACGATAGATTGAAGCATGTGCTGATTCATTCACCGTTTCTTCAAAAGCAAAGGTATCTCATATCATCAAGGGCGAAAGCAAAGGTATCTCATATCATGCTTTTTCCCTATCTTTTCCTTTGCCCTTGTTCTCACCTGCCAAGACAAGGACAGAGAAAGCAATATGTCGGAACCTCCACTCAAACCAGTTGCCACCAAGAAGTGAAGCACCATTTAAATGCAAAGGTTGCATTCAACTCTTGCATCGGAGGACAAATACTACAAGAGAAGATGCTAAACCTGCATAAGGAAATACCACTTCTGCAAAGGGGAGCAAGTAAGGCAAGTGAAAATGATACATCGAAGCATGTGGAGACAAGCACAACAAATATATGTGTTGATTCATTCGCTGCTTCTTCGAAAGCAAAGGTATCTCATATCATGCTTTTTCCCTGTCTTTTCCTTTGTCCTTGTTCTTACTCGCATGGCAAAGTGAAAGAAGCAATCAGCCGGCACTTGGAGTCAGTCTTCCGATCTGGAACCGACTACCTGGAATCTATTCCTGATTGCTTACCTAGTATTGCTCTCGAGTAGTCATCTTCAACGGTTGATACACTGCCAGAGAAGGGACAAGGAAACTTCAATCTTTCCGATTCGTATTCAATACGAATTGGAAAGATTGAACAAAGAAACAGGTCAGCACCTCCACCTCGTACTTGCCTGCCATATCCTGAAACCGCTCGTAGACCTTCGGGGGGAGACCAAAAGAATCCTGCTGCCCAGTTCAAGAGTAGCACAAAGGAAAATCAACGAGCGGAGGAGACCAAAAGAATCCTCCAGCCCAGTTCAAGATCAAGCCTCAATGGCCCTTGAAGAAATCACAAGTCCGATTCAAAATCAAGTGTTCACCACCCTTGAATCAAATTCAACTCCAGATAAAAGGAGTAAGTTCAGACCTTCGGAGGAGACCAAAAGAATCTTCCAGCCCAGTTTAAGATCAAGCCTCAATGGCCCTTGAAGAAATCACAAGTCCGATTCAAAATCAAGTGTTCACCACCCTTGAATCAAATTCAACTCCAGATAAAAGGAGTAAGTTCAGACCTTCGGAGGAGACCAAAAGAATCTTCCAGCCCAGTTCAAGATTAAGCTTGTGGAAAATCAACGATTGGAGGAAACCAGAAAATCTTCCAGTCGAACTCAAGATCAAGCCTCGATGGCCCTTGAAGAAATTTCCAGCTCAATTCAAGATCAAGCCTCGACGGCCCTTGGGTTGACATCTACATTAAGGGACTTCAAAACGCATCTTCTGCACGTGACAAGCACATGTCAACGACGCGCCTTGAAGTGGGGGCATTTGTAGACATCGAAATTTCGGTGAAATGAATGTTAACCAATAATTAAAATTTCAACGCTCACGTGTCACATAAATTTTACATGTAGCGTGTGACTCAACGAAAAATCGAAATAAATTGGAAAGGTCATCAAATAGGACACGTGTCAATATCTGGCAGAAATGATTTATTTCATCTGATTATTTAAATCCAAAAATCAAGTTTTGGAATTCTATAAATAGGAGGCCAAGGCATTCATTTCAAAGGGGGGAAAAAGAAGAAAGAAAGGGGGAAAAAGAAGAAAGAAAGGAGGAAGAAGAGAAAGAAAGAAGGGAATTCACATCACACCAAAACCTTGAAGCCTTGAAACTCTAAAGCTCTCAAGCAAATCCCGAAGGATCAAGAAAACACTCTTCGTTCTTCGTCAAACCCTCCTTCAAGATCAAGCCCCAACGGCCCTTGAAGAACTTCCACCAACTCAAGATCAAGCCCCGACGGCCCTTGAGGAAAGTGTTCATCGTTCATCATCCATTCATCCTAAGATCAAGCCCCAACGGCCCTTTGGATCAACAACCTCAACAAATCCACACATACACTCAGTCTTCAAGATTAGGCCCAAAAGCCCTTGAAGATCCGTTCATCCATCAACCTTCAAGATCAAGCCCCGACGGCCCCTTGAAGAAATCCAGACACCCAGTCTTCAAGATTAGGCCCAAAAGCCCTTGAAGATCCGCTCATCCATCAACAACCTCAAGACATCTGTTCAGTCTTCAAGATCAAGCCCCGACGGCCCTTGAAGAGAAGTGTTCATCGTTCATCATCCGTTCATCCTAAGATCAAGCCCCAACGGCCCTTTGGATCAACAACCTCAACAAATCCACACATCCAATCAGTCTTCAAGATTAGGCCCAAAAGCCCTTGAAGATCCGCTCATCCATCAACCTTCAAGATCAAGCCCAAAAGCCCTTGAAGATCCGTTCATCAACTGTTCATCCCTAGATCAAGCCCCGACGGCCCTTTGGATCAACAGCTCATCCACAAACCTTCACCATACGAAGATAGAATCAGAGGATCAAATTACAAAGAGATTGTAACCCCAAAATCAATACAAACAAAAAATATATTTTGTACACGTATTCTTGTCTCTTGTTTCAGGAATTTTTCGTGTTCACAATAACTTATTGGTTATTACCCTTTTCCTATTTGTGCTAAGCACTAGACTAACTAAAACACAGAAAAAGAAAGTGATGATATTTAGCTTTCCAGTGTAAATATTTACAACCAAAGGGGCAAATATTTATCAGAAGAAAACTGACGGGGCGAAAAGAGAAAAACCAGAAAAGCTTGAAACGGAATTAGTGATCGCTGGACGGTGAGTGAAGTAGGGTGCACGTGACGACAACCCAAATCCCGACATGTACCTCGTCAACACGGTCCGCTTGGGCCCCATCCCGTGGACCCATCTGCTTCTGATTCGGTCCTCTTAAAAATTGCTGCGGTTTTGCAGTCGGTGCAGTCTAAAATAAAAATAAGTTTTAACGAAAAACTTATGGAATTATTTATTTTAACAAAAAATTATATTTTTACATTAAAGGGATAAACTTAGTATTATTTATTTTATTTTTAAAACTCAAAATTTTCAAATTATTTTCATTAATTTTCTTAAAATAAAAACCTGGGAAAAAGATGAAACAACCGAGAACCGGTATCCTGAGGGAGTCCTCACGGACCCACCCCTGATTCACGGCATCCTCACCGTCCGATCATGGTACGCTCGGCAATTTGCTAAAATAAGCTGGGTGGTATGGTGTGGTCTTCCATGCTGGGGGAGGCGGGGCCGGTGAAGTGACGTAAGCAGGGTAGAATTTTCTTTAGCGTGCGCCCACCTGGAACTGAAAACAATAGCTGACGCGCACGTTAGAGGTGTCGCGTGAGAACGCAGACCCGCGCCGCGGGACAAGGCTCGTCAATCGGGAAACAATGCCGGCGACATGTCTGTTGGATCGTCGGCACAGATTATCCACAAATGATACAATTTAACGTAAAATTTAAAAAACGGGTTTTGTTCGGATCCAGCCGCGTTTTTCATTTTCCTGCGTTTTCTCGGGAACCAAACAGTAAATACGAAATAACAATGGAGTGATGATACAGAATGAAACGTCTCATTTCATTGCAGATTTCTGAACATTTTAACTACTAACTGAACAACACAGAGAGCAGCTAAGATCTCTCAGATGGGAATAAAAAAAAAGAAAAAAAAGAAGAAGAGAACGTTAGATAAAGGTCGGGTGGGTTTTTTTTCCCTTCGGGTATATACATAAGGAGCTGTGGAGCAGTTTTTAATATTAAAAAACTGCATGTAGGGGGCTAATTTCAAAATACATGACAGCTCGAGGGTTGCTAGCTTTCTCGTTTTCTAAGAGGGGTTTTGTTTCTTACATAAAAAGGAACAAACTTGGACCGGAAAGAAAAAAGGGGGGATCTTTCGCGGCGGGCGGCGGTAGTTTAGGCGACTTCTGAGGGGGGAGGAAGGTTGAGGTCGAGATCGAGCCGCCCGTTGCGGGAGGTGCGCTCGAAGTCGACGACCGAGGACGAGGACGAGTCGCTGTGGCCCGAGCCTGATGTGGGGGCGGGGGGGTCGAACCTGCAAGTTTCGCGGGCGTGCTGGAGGGCGTCGAAGAAGATCACGGGACGGGAAGCGGGAAGCGGGCGGAAGCCGCTCGCGGCGGTGAAGTAGCCGCCGCGGGTGGACAAGCGGGGGGTTTTGAGAGTGAGGTCGAGCGGGCGCGGAGACGGCGGGGAGGAGGACTCCACGGTGCTGCTGTGGCTGCTGGGGCTGTTGCTGATGTTCGTCGTCGCAGCTAATTTGGCGGCGTTGTTCATGTTGGCGATGTTGACGGCGTCGAGATGGAGCTCAGTGGGGGTGGGGAAGTTGGTCTTCGCCTTGCCTCCGCGGAATTCACGCGCCGCCTTGTCGTAGGCGCACGCTGCCTCCTCAGCGGTGTCGAAGGTCCCGAGCCAGACGCGGGTCTTCTTCCCGGGATCTCTAATCTCGGCGGCGTAGCGTCCCCAAGGCCTCTTTCGGACACCCCGGAATCGGGTCTCGTTGGATGTCGGGTTCGGGTCCTCAGAGCCGGATTTGGGTGGGGACTTCTCCGTCGTCGGAGCCATGGCTGCTTGGAGAGAAAGATGCGAGCTTTGAGAGAGAAAGAGAGAGGGTTGGTTGGGGAGAGGGAGGGAAGTGAAGGTGCGGTTTTATAGCGGGGAGAGTGTTAAAGCGACGCTCCTTTTTGGGCGCTTGTGTGTTGTGGAGAGTGGAGAGTGCACAATCTAAGCCTAATGTGGCTTCACTTGCACGAACCACCTCGGTTACTTCTGACCACCTCTCACCTCGCGCCACGCATTTTTTCCCTTTTTCTTTCCTATTTTGTAGATTTTTAACCACCCCCCTAACTCTCTACAAATTTAATGCTGGTTTTGGTACATTATACATACATCGTATGTATCTTTGGTATGTACAAAAATGTTCTTGCCCTGTTTGGTAACTAAGATTTAGTGAAAAGATTTTATTTTATTTTATTTTTCCATTTTAGATGTTTTTGGTACATATCCTTATCTTGCTTCATTCAATTCCCATATTTTGATGAGAAGTATTTCTAATTTTGTAATGGAAATTCTCATTTTTGTATTGATATTAAGATTGAGTGCGATGTTTTTAGTGGCGAAACAATTCTATGTTATTTCGGTCTTGGAAACTGCACCACATTATAAGTTTGCAGTTTTGTGATGTTTTATGATGGATTTGTAGTTTGATGACTTTTGTGGGTCTCTCGGAGCTTGATTTAGGTATCTAGGTGGAGGTTTCGGGCGCATTGTTTTGTTCAGCAATCGTCTTTGTGCAATTGTTGTAATGGTTGTATTTGGGAACAATCCGACGAGATTGAGATTAGACTTTTACAAGTTTGAAGGTGAAATTCTGAGATTGTCATTGACTCCTTGTTAGGTAAGTTTGTGAATGCAATTATGGGTTCATGATATTCGGTCTTTGACATTTCAATTTCTTGAAGTGCAGTTTCGTCACACGTTTCATGATGCCAATTTTCTTGCATACCTTTTGGCCCGAATACGACATATTCTAGCTTTATAAAAGCCTCTAGGTCGACTTATTTTTTATTATTGTGCTTGGCCCTTATTGTCTAGAATCAGGGTAAGAAGTGTATTGGTTGCATATGTAGTGTTATATGTCGTTATTAATTTTGGCGTGTCAAACATATTTTCTATTACTGTGCTTGACCTTTATTGCCGAGAATCAGGGTAAGAAGGGTATTGGTTGCATCCATAGTGTCATATGTTGTTATTAAGTTTGGCGTATTGGACAAGAAGAATTGTGCTGCTTAACGAATCTGGGCCCAATTTATGTTTGCATCTTTAACAAAATAACAAGACGGTCTCCTTGACACAATCCGATGAATTGAGATTAGACTTTTACAAGTTGAAGGTGAAATTCTGAGATTGTCATTGACTCCTTGTTAGGTAAGTTTGTGAATGCAACTATGGGTTCATGATATTATCTTTGACATTTCAATTTCTTGAAGTGCAATTTCGTCACGTGTTTCATGATGCCAATTTTCTTGCATACCTTTTGGCCCGAATACGACATATTCTAGCTTTATAAAAGCCTCTAGGTCGACTTACTTTTTATTATTGTGCTTGGCCCTTATTGTTTAGAATCAGGGTAAGAAGGGTATTGGTTGCATCTATAGTGTTATATATCGTTATTAATTTTGGCATGTCATACATGTTTTCTATTACTGTGCTTGGCTCCTATTGCCGGGAATTAGGGTAAGAAGGGTATTGGTTGCATCCGTAGTGTCATATGGCGTTATTAAGTTTGGCGTATTAGATAAGAAGAATTGTGCTGCTTAACGAATCTGGACCCAATTTTTGTTTGCTTCTTTAACAAAATAACAAGATGGTCTCCTTGGCACATTCATTATTTTAAGATGGGAACATGAATATTTCAGACATTCAGAGAGATGGTCATTGGTCCACTCCTAACCCACCGATATTGCCACAGCTTAACCACCTATTGCTACATGTTCGGTTTTATCACAAAATGTCTCAATATTATTAGGAGTGGAACCATACACTTATATATTATATTATATTTTCTTAATTCTCTAATGTAGAACTTATATTTAACGGGATAAGGATATCATAAGCTAAGGTTCGCTTCACTTTAATTTTAAGTGAAACCTATAAGTTATGGTTTGATAATTTAGCATTGGTCTTGCCACGAAATAATTGAGAAGGGTTTGTTAGTATTGTTTTAAAATAAAAGCCCTACACATACGAAACCGGATTCCCTCCGAACCTAAAGGAATTGAGCCCAAAGATCAAATGATTTAGGCCATTGAAATTTAATTCAACGGCTACAATTATTATAACTTTTAGAGAGACTCCTTATTTGTAGCCATTAGATCAAATTTCAATGGCTTGAATCATTTAATCCTTAAGCTCAAATTTTTTCGGGTCCGAAAGGGATTTGGTTCCCTACACATACCATCACATTACAACCATACATTACCAAAAAAAAAAGAAGAAGGGTGTGTGTGGTGCCAAATATGAAATTAGGCTAATTTAAAAATATGTCAAACTTCACATCATCATAATTACCTCCAACATTAGCCATGGAATTGACTAGATCTCTGCTTGGACCTAATTTTGCACGCACTCTGTCCCTATGCTCTAAGTTATTGAATGAAAAACAAAATTTAAGAATCATGATTGGTGTCCAAATAAAGGTTCAATCAATTGAATAATCAATCTAGGTTTAGAGTTTTAGTTGAAGACAATGAGACTCGATGACGATACAGTTTTGGCCAAGAATAATTTCAAGTATGTTAAGAGAATTTGCTGAAGAATCAAATACCATCAAAATTATACCAATCGGTAGACTTGACCATCAAAACACTATACGCGAAAAATCTCATTATACGCAAATGCTTTAGGCGAAAAAACTCCCTATATGCAAACCATTTCTCACACTGCTGAAAAAAAAAACACTAACCATCCTATCCCTCCCATCAACACCTCTCCTCTTTAGTTTGGATAGGTAAATAACACTATGTTGACAACCGGCAATACCTTTAGTTTGGATAAGTAAATAGCATTGGAGTCGTAGAAGCAAACGATTCAAGAGCGCCTTTAGTTTGGGCAAGTAAACAACATTGGTTTTGGTCGGTTGATAATTTATCCAAGTCTCGGCTGGCGAAATGAGGTGTTACTCAAGTTACTTAATGTTCAGCACATTGATAGTCAAACCTTTATTGAACTTCATTATAAAGCACAACTTGTCTTCAGGTTTTCAGAACCCTAAGCTGAGACGTGTTAATTCCTCGGTCGTAGTCACTCAAATGCAAAAGTCACCAATGCATTCGACACCACCACCACCACATCTGTCCTACTCACTCGACTGAGCTTGGTCGCGAGTTGCCACACTCACCTTCACAAATGGGACGTAATTAGCTGATAGTTACTTAACTTGCACGCCACATAGGCTTTATAACTTTTAGGACCAACCATCTCCCATCAGGAATTGGTTAGTGGCGGCTCTTATAAGGAGCCAGATGTACGATCATAGACGTTGAGGGTGCCCAACTATGGGTGAGGAAGGACATGGAGAGAGAGAGAGGGAGAGAGAGGGAGAGAGAGAGAGGGAGGGGTAAATAGTTGAAGGAGAGAGAAACTAAAAAGGTGTCAACTTTTGTTACCAGATCTATTGAGTTAGGTTCGTGTTTCTATATTGTGAAGAGAATTACGCATTTGTCTTTTTAACCTCCTGCACACATATATTTTTCTTTTAATCATTAGACTAAATAAATAAAAGAAAAATCAAGTGACCAAATTAAAGATCGAAGTGTCGAAGGTCAAATAGGAGTAAGAAAATCACTTCCCTCCTATATTATTGTTATGGATGCTTTGTATTTTTTTTTGAACAAACAATATTGTTATGGATGCTTTGTATTTTTTTTCTTGAACAAACGATATTATCTACACTAAAGGAGAGTGGATGGGCTTAGCCTCATAATAGGCTAGCAATAATAAGGTTCAAATTTGCCTTTGTTGAGAATCGAACATAAGACCTCTCATTTCCAAGTAAAAAAAAATACAACTAGACCATAATACTAAGTGGTGTAAATGCTTTGTATTTAAAGTAACTATTTTGTAAATTGATGAATATATATGCCATATTCAAGATTTTCTAGTAAAATAGTATTGTTAAGGGTCACATTTACTGTTAAAAAAGGGAGGGCCCTAATATATTATATTCGCACAAGCCTTCAAAATCTCATCATGCAATCAATTTTCGAACCTCTTTTTTCACCCTAAGATTACGATTTCATTTATTAGACTATATCCAATGCATCATAAAGTTTGAACTTAAATGATATATTTTCGGGAAGAACTCAAATATTATATTAGAGTCCAAATATAACAACCTTTTCACTACAATGCAATGGAAAGTTAAAACCTATGTATAAATTTTAGTCAAATTGAAACTAATATTTGACTTTCAATATAAGACCTGATTCTGAAGTGAAGCTCGTCCCTACTAGGAAAACTATTATTTCAACAAGAACAACGACATTTGAGTTTTGAAACCAACCATCTGCCAATCCACGTACTCAAATTTGAGTCCGAAATTAAATGTTTTCTCCTTCACATACTTAAATATTAAAAGTCAACCCTGAGTTTTAAATTTTGCAATCCAGATAGTCTTAGTAGTGTATAATAAACCATTTCAGAAAGAAATTAAATGCCTCATCACATAAAACATTACTAGCTACATTCTAGCTTTATTTATTTCGAGATATGCTAAGGGGATTTTTTAAAAAGTGAGACTCTTTATAGACTATCTGTCACTTAATGTTTTTGACACAGTATTTTATAGTATATAAGAAGGAAGGAATGCAAAAAGTAGGCATGTAAAGGAAAAAAGAGTTTGGATTGAGAAAGGAGATTTAGAATCGATAGAAGTAGTTATTGGGGATTGTTCACCGTCAATCGTTTTGATCATTCTGTAAAAATTCGCCTTTATATTGAAGAAACCACAAGTTCAAAAATAAGGGTTTGATTTGACAAAAATGCACTCAATTCAACAGAGATTTTTCAGAGAATGACTAAAATAATTGACAATAGACAATCTCAGAGATCGCTTCAGTCGATTTTAAATCTTAAAGACTATTTTAGCTAAAAAAACCTTGAATTTTAATGGTATTCGAATAATAAGCAGCAACAAGAAAAAAGGCAGAATGGGCAAGTGACCATTCATATTCTTTAGTAGCTCCACCTTTGCAACAACATAAAATACATGTGGCTTTTTTCTGCATAACATTGTATCATGCACATAAAAAATTATAATAATTATGTACTCATGTTGTGTGAATTACTTTATTATGTAAGTGTATGTTTTTACAAAAAGGAAACAGAAAATATTTAATAAATGATATTCAATCATATCTGTCCAGTCCACAAGTCTCAATCAGTAAGCATTCAACAAGAAGATCGAGACTGTAAATTACTGTCACACAAAAGGAGTCCAAAGGTTTCTTAAGAAAATTTGACCCCAAACGTAATCCTTTCGCCTTTTTCTCTTTGAGGGAAATAAAAAACTACAAAAATAATAATTTTTTTCCTTTGCCCATCGTATCTCATACAGAAAATAGCACTCTATCCATATTTCATGAATAATTTACAAATTATCCAATTTCTGGACAAGAAATAGCATGACTTTAGATCTTTTTTGGATGAATCCTAGGCATCTCCCGTGCGTAGGCGACGGCTAATCCCTCAAGCCAGATCAGAACCCATTCGAGGGGCAAGCTCTTCCAATGCTGGCTTCTCCATTCACAAAGGCTCGAACTTGAGACCTTGCTTAAGAGGAACAAGTTCTTTACCACTTGAACCACCAAGCATTGGTCAAGACTTTATATTTTTATATATAAAGCCAACAACCTCTTTTGGGTCACAAGCTTCACAAAAAATATTTGGATAAAAATTCCCCCAAAACAAAAAATTTCAAAAGTAACCCAACATAATTAGGGGTGGAAGAAAAAAACAAAAATTCCAAACCGAATTGAAAAAATCCAGAAACGGAACCGAAAAAAATCCCAAACCGAAAATCCCGAAAATTTCGGTACCCAATACCGAAACGATCTCAAAAATTCGGTATGAGAATCAGTCTCACATTTGCATTCGTTCAGTAATCCCAAACCGAACCGAAATAAAAAATATATATTTGAAATTATGACAACCGTTCGATTTGGTTGAGATTTAATCTCAACCGTTGAATCCAAATAAACCCTAACTCAAACTCAATCACTCTCTATGAGTCTCTCTCGACCTCACCTCACCTCAGTGACCTCACCGACTCACCCTCCTCATCGTCCTCGACCTCATCTAGTCACCTTCACTCAGTCACTCTCTTAACCTCACCTCGCTGGAGAATCACTTGTTTTGTAACTGCCCCATCGTGAGTTCGTACATCACTACATTGTATAACCCTCGATTCCTATTTCAATTTCTCTTGTTCGAGGCCCTTTTTTGCATTTTGAATTTTTACAATTTTTTATATGTCAATCAAATTTTTCTGGTTTCCAAAGGCTGCCCTTTTCGCTGCCGTGCTGAAATTCGCTGCTAAGAAATTCGAAGTACTTAATTTTCTAATTGATTATTAGAGTATTATTAGAATTTTTGGATTGGTTGGTTGTTTTATCGGGCATTGATCAGATTAGGCTTTTCATTTCTAAAATTGATTCCTGATGTGATTCATCAATGTTTGACGTCTGTGGAAGAATCTATTTATACAAGGTCCTATATCATTTATTTCTCCACATATTCTTCTTCTTTAAGTTTAGTGCAATATGTCGATCTATACTTGCTAGAGGACTCAAAAGGTTGCATAAGGGTACTGTTGAGTTTTGTTGAGGAAAGGAGGATAGAGTTTTGTGGGTATGACAAGTATATTAGGGAAACAGTCCCGTGGGCACGTTGAATGGTGTTATCTTCTCTGGCAATTGTCTTTTCATGTCCAGTCGTCGAATATCTCAACACTTCATCCTTTTCGTTGTCCGCTTGATCATTCAGTCGCTTAATGGATTACAAATCACACCGTTGGGCAAGGTGTCAAGGGGAGTCTTGAGGAAAACACTAGGAATGCTCGGGTTGTAGTGTCGTCTGTGGTTTAATGTGGTAATAGTCCAAAATTATTTTGGGATTCATAAAGATTTGGTTTGATATCGATATTGAAATTAGGATTTTTAAAAACTTCAGTTTGGGAATCGGGACAAGGGTTGCAGTTCGATATCTCATACCGAATCAGCCCTAAAAATAATGCACCAAATCATGGAAGGGTATTTTCATAGTTTTAACAATGTTTTTTAATAATTAATTCTTTTGTAAAGTTTTTTTTATTTTTTATTTAGTTAGTACCTCACAATGGACTAGCAATAATGTGATTCAATCAGTTGTTCATTAAATATTAATTTCTCTATTTTTAAATACGTTCAAAATATCTTAAGAGGTGTGTAATGCCAGTTATAAAAAAAAAGTCTTTCACACACGCATAATAATATGATTAAATCAGTTTTCAAATGATTAATTTTTTTTTTAACAAACGATATTATCTACATTAAGGGGAAGAGGTGGACTTAGTCTCACAATAAATTAGCAATAATGTGATTCAATCAATTGTTTATTAAATAGTATTTTCTCTATTGTTAATGTAAATTCAATAGAATGTAGATGAAAATCGAAAGACCAATTTTATTATGTGAATTTAGCTGCTTTGATTGGTTTGTGAGGGTTTTTTCTAACATGATCTAAGATTATTTATTTACTTCAAATATTTAACTTTCCTTTTGTCAATTCACGCATATAAATACATTTAAATAGTGTAAGTCGCGCGTAGCATGTTGTGATTCAAAAAATGCATTCTGCACGGGCATGAGCGCGTGCATGAAGGCTAGTGGAATATAAAATAAAGAGAAGAATAATGTAGATGCCCTTTCTCTAAAGGATCCATTTTTGGTAAAAATAGAGATTAGTTGTGGGACTCAATCCACATTGACGGCTAATTTTCAAGTTACACTTTATATATCATTCTTGCAAAACATAAGCCAAATTGAAAATGTTTGAGACATCTAATTGAGTTCAAAAAAGTTAGTGAACACTATATTCTAAGAAACATTGAAATTTCATCATGACAATCAAATGAGTAAATAGTTTTGTATTTAATTGATTTTTTGCAAGTATGATCTATAAATGAAGACTTAAAACATAAACTATTTGGATCGTGAAAGTTCGGTGTACAATGGATCCCCACAACTAGTGCCCATTTTTTTAAACAAAAAGGATCCCTTTAGATAAAGGCTCTGAAATACTATATATCTATTTAGATTTAGAAAGGTAACTTAGTACATGGTCCTGGTCTTCTGTTTTATAGCAATACATTACCTATTATACCAAAATTCTAGATCTAATAACTTTATAGTCGTCGGCTTCTTGCTTCGATTTGGGGCCCTGATAGCCTTTCTCCTGTTTTCCGAGCCGTTCTCTTCATTCCATACCAAAATTCTAGATCTAGTAACTCTAAAAATTTGATATTCCAGTCTTCTAATAAATAAAAAATAATGACTATTTTGAGTGATTCTTGAGTTAAGTGTCATTTGTCTTTTTCTTTCTTACTTTTTAACAAATGTAGTATGCTTACTTCACGTGTATTGCATAAAAGTAGACCAATAATTATACACAATAAAAGAGCGATAAGAAACAACTTATTACAATTATTAACAGGCAATGAGATAATAATAAAGGCTTCACCACAACTTACATATTGATATTTTTCTTTCTGAGAGATTTGAAAATTGATATAATAAATGAAATTTGTTCCATATCAGTATACCAGCTATAAAACTGGCTAGGAAACTTCATCAAAATGCTAATATTTTGTATCAAAATTACACATGCTTCTCAGATAATATAAGCATGGCAATCTTATAACACTCATAACACACACATCTCTTATTGGGATGTAAATTTATACCACCTATCTAGCTATTCGTCCACAATTATATTAGTAGCACATGATATCTATTTTTTTTTTTTGGAAGATTTTCAAAATTCAAATTTCATGAACAATAACAATCGATAGCATAGGTAACAATTAAAATGTTAGTTGAGCACAAAAATAAAATCCCAAAAGCAAAAGATAAAAATTAAATAACGTAAAAGGATGATTTACAAGGTAAATAAAATTTTGAGGACTTATAACTTTCTATTTCAATAATGAATTTCATCTTCTGATAAAAAGAAAACAAAAACAAAAAAAAAGCGTCATCTAGAGGACTCGTTAGTTAAGTACCATTTATCCTTTATGTTTTGTTATTTGACAAGTGTATATTTGCTCACTTTTATATTTTAACAGGTGCATCCTGCTTACTTCATACTTGCTATTAATTTAAAATCGGGAGAATTTTTTTTTTTTAGCCTCAATGTGATACAATAATATTTTTTTCAATCCGAATTGCTCTTGTAAGAGATCCGTTACATAACGAATACGTTTATTTTTCAAATGATTCATATCGTCCCATTCCAAATTTCATTCCAATCAAATGATCCATAACTGCCAATCTATCTCGCGGTAACAAAAATGTATTGTTCTGAGGTATATCAAGATTCAACCTTGGGTTCATATTTCGTCGACCAACCCTTCCTAATTCACATCTTTGTTGAAATATTAATTCGTTTGGATAAGTTTAATATTTCATCTAAAGTCATACTTGTTTAGCTTGAAATTTTTATTACCTTTAAAGCTTAAATCATTCGTGAAGCATGGATAAGATCAAATACATTGGAGAAATCAGATTTTGCCTACATATCAACAAAATAGTAAATAGCAGGGAGGAGGCTTTTAAAGGAATTGATCTCTATTTTTTTTTCCTAAATGAGATTAGTTGTGAGGTTCACACTACATCGAATTTTAACAATCCGAACTGTCTATTTTTCAAGTTGCACCTCATAGATCTTCCTTGCAAAATATTAGTCAAATCAGAAATATTTGAGACATCTAATTGAGTTCAAAGAAATTGACGAACACTTCGTTCTACAAGAAACAATGAAATTTAATCGTGATAATTTAATAGCCAATTATTTCGGATTGAATTGAATTTTTGCAAAAATGGTCTATGAATCGAGACTTACAAAATAGACGGTTCAGATTGTTGAAGTTCAATGTGGAGTGAGTCCCACAACTAATCTCTATTTAAAAATAAATAAATAAATAATTTGATCCCTTCCCTTCAAGGGCCTGATAACAGCGATTACAAAAGCCCTCCTCGACCATTATATACGAGAGGAATTTGCAAATCTCTACTTAAAGGGTGTTCTTTGCATATCCCTTCTACAAACCGTTGTGATGATTATAGAGTGCATTTCTTAATCCCTCCTAGCAAATTTTTTATTATCTATTTTTGACTAACTTGGTCGCAATCTATTGAAACTTGGCAATCCATCATCCAACGTAGCCTTTAAGATTTTTGCATGACTCTTCTTACAGAAACATCACCCATATATTTAAGTGGGTTCCAACACTTCAAAGAAAAGGTTTAATCGTGCTAATAAACATTTCATTTTTTATACAAGTACACAAAATGAAAAGTAAAAAAAGAAGGTATGTTCTTGGGGATTATAGATTTAAATACCATTTGTCTTTTTCTTTCTTAAATTTTCACAAGTTTGTTTTGCTTACTTCATATGTCTTGTTATCTTTCAAGGGTAAAATAAAATATATTTTTATTTTATTTTATGATTACAAATAGAATCAAATTATAAGATTAAGTTTTAAAGAGATTAAGTTTTTTATTTATTTTATAGAAGGACAAAACTTATCCATGTGACAGGTGATATCATAGTTGTTTTTTAATTGTATTTCCATTTATAATTTTACTCCTCTGTATCTCTTTACTTCTTTCTTTTCTTTTTTTGCTTCGGTCTCTTTTTCTCACATCTTCACTCTTTCTCTCTCCTCTCTTCTTCTTCTTCGTATTATTTCCTGAACGAGTAGTGTCAACTCCGAAGAGGAACCAACTAGTGTTCAAACCAACATAAATTTTATGCTCAACACAATTATTAAACCTACCAGAAACCGCAAAATAGACCCAAAAATGAGCTGGTAACACACAAACACAAACTTAAAATTATCATTATGATATACTCACAAGTATCTTCACCAAAGGGCGCTTATAGACGAAAACACTAAAATTAAAAACAAAACTATGGAGGAGGGCTAGGAGAACGGTACAAAGGCTGTCATGGCCCCCGACTCGAAGTTGAAACCGACGACTATAAAGTTATTAGACCTAGAGCTTTTGTATGGAAAGGAGAGAACGTATGCTAGGGTTTTTCGATCGACCGGAAAATCATTATTAGACATCATTGGAGTAAAAACTTTTAAGATGCTATAGATTTAAATTGTTTAATATCCACTGATTTTGCTTAATTGTAAAGTTAAAGCTCTAATTGTTTTAGAGGATAAAGTTAAAGCTCTGATCGTCCAATGCATGTTACTTGAGATTAGAGTGAAAAGGAAATAGGATTAGACATTAGTGTTAATACATGATTAACAAAGGGAAAATGCTTGTGTGCATTTTTGGGGATGTACTTGTCCCTTCCTTTTATAGTCTAAATATTATTATGAAAACTGCCACTCTTTTTATCATCATCTAAAGGTAATCTATGTAAAAAAATCATTCAATATGGATATCGTTTAATCATTCATAGACATAAAATAAATAAACAGCTCATCATAATAATACTACTTATTATCAAAGTCGGTAATTGGTTTAACATATAGGAAGTACTAAATGTCTGTTAATCATATGTGAAGGACCCAAGCATTATTCTTAGCAAAGTATTCCAAAAGAAAGAAAATAGATTTTGACTTCCATTGAACTAAAAAAAAAAAAAATACTTTGAATTTGAAATGAGTAAAGAGAGCCCGCGTGGAGCGTTGAGGTCACGCGCCACAGGTGCCCGTGCGCCCAACACCCACACACTGTAACGCCTGCACATTCCCAAATTTCACTCGGCCGTGGGCCCACGTGGATAACAAAAGAGCGGCGATCCGCGCTGGCGCGTGGTGAGGCCACAAGGCGCCACTGCGATGGGAGGGCGGCTTTTATACCGGCGGTTAGGAGGGCGCCGTCGTGGCTGCCGATTCTTTTTGTGTTGGGGCGATAGACGGGAAGTTTGTGGCGGCGTTTAGTTTTGGGGTTTGTTATGAAAACTGTGGCGTGGGCCCGGCTCTTCGCCGCGTGAGTCAGATAGGTGAAAATGCTTTCGCCACTCCCTTTTGAACTGGTCCCATCTGATCCGACGGTGGTACAGTCTTTGGCTTGTTGCGATGATGCCGCGTGTAGCGGTGGTTTTTGGCAACTCTTGTTCAGCCACCGCAAAGGAAAGTTCTTTGTACAGTGGACCCATTTTAAATGGAAACAAACAACGTGTCATAGAGGGAATTAAAATGTTAGGGTAACTTGGTATAGCTCAGATTTTATTTTATTTTTTTAATTTATTGTATGAAAATTTCTCACTTAGTATTACGGCCATGGTATTCTTATTCACGTATAAGTGAGAGTCTTACGTTCAATTCTTGTCAAAGGTGAATTTAAACAACATTATTGTTAGCAATTGTCAGAATAAGCCTACTCTTCTTCTATTTAATGTAAATAATATCATTTATTGAAGAAAAAAATTTAGCCTAAGGGCAATGTCATTTTCATCTTCTTATACTTTTAGAAGCCGAAATCATACCATGGCCACTACGTTAAGCTTTTGCTAATATAAATTTATTTCTTATAATTTTACAATTTTTTTTCTTATACATGTATCCACTCTTAGCTATGTAAATTTTCACCTCCACCAATTTTTGATAAGTTTTTGCTATACACACAAGCCTTGAATTCTCTTTTCAGAGCAAGTGACTTAGACATCAAAGATTCAAAGACCAACCACCCCTGCCCACCTGTTGGGCACTTGTGGCTTTGGTCATTTATCAAAGGTGTGTATTTGTTTTGTAGTACAATTTTGCAAGATAGAAGGCAGCAGAATTTTCCTACCACATACACCATTTATAAAAACTTCCAATTGATTTTATATTCGTAAAATTAATTTATGCACTTTTGCAAGATTAGTTTCAAAATTCATGCACTTATGCAAGATCAGTTTCAAAACTCTTACACTTCTACAAGATATGTTTCAAAAAAAATTAGCACTTCAGCAATATCAGTTTCAAAATTCCTGCACTTCTAGAAGATCAATTTCAAGATTTATGAAAATTTACAAGATTAGTTTCAAAATTTCAGCAATTTTGCAAGATCAATTTCAAAATTTATGAAATTCTGCAAGATCATTTTCAAAATTCCTACACTTTTGCTTAACTAGTTCTAAAATTTTAGTATTTTTGCAAGATCAGTTTCAAAATTTATGCACTTCTACTCTATCAGTTTTAAAATTCATGTAGTTCGGCAAGATTAGTATGAAGAAGAAAAGGAGGAAAGAGAAGTACGAAGAAAAAGTAGGAGAGAGAGAAGGACAAAGAAGAAGAAGGAGGAGAGAGATAGGTTGGAGAAAGAGGAGAGAAAAAGAGAGAGAACTCAGAGAAGTACCTAAGAAAAACAAGGAAAGAGAATATAAGAAGATAGTGATTTATCTTTCAAACATAGATGGGCAAAATTGTAAATGCAAAGATAATAAGAAAAGCAACCATGTGGCACATGGAAGTTTTGTCCCTCTACAAAATAAATCTTTTTTTTTTAATTTTTTTTAAAAGGCAGCTAGCTATGGTTTCACCATAACTATCGACTCTTTTGGTGATGAGAAGACTCATAGAAGCATTTCATCCTTCATTGGGCACCATCGTGTGATTCACCAACGACAAGTATCGAACAAAAGATGTGTCGTGTTGAACATATGATTGAAATTCGCAACCACTGAGCCGCTTCGTCATGGTTATATATAAAAAATTTCTATCCCCAAAAATCAAAATGTATTATAGTTTGGCTCTTTGTGTAATCATAAAATAATTTTTTTTTTTTTTTTTTTTTGCCAAGATAACACATGAAATAAGCAAAACAAACTTGTTAAAAAAAAAAAAAGACAAATGATATTTAACTCTAGAATCCCCATAAACACCTTTTTTATCCTTTTCTTTTTATTTTTTTAGTGTATTTATAATGAGAAATATGAAAATTGTAGTAGCACGATTTACCTTTTTTTTAGAAAAGTGTAGGAAGTTAGGAACATACTTAAATTTATGGGTGATGTTACTGGAAGAAGAGTTAAAGGCTACGTTTGGATGATGGATTGCCAAGTTCTAATTATGAATTGAGACCAAGTAGTAAGGAAAGGATCACAAAAAAAATTGATAGGAGGAATCATTACACAGGTATATAAGAGAGAATTGCAAATTTCTCTCTCATGATCAGTTCCTAAATAATTTGACCTCATGCCCTTAGAACATGGAAATCCCTCAGGGTTTAGGGTTTAGATGATATGTAGGCAAATCTATTTACTTCAACATATTTAATTTTATAAGGCGTAGCAAACCGTAATTGCTGCTAAAATTTATAAATAAATAAAAAAAATGAAAAAAAAAAAATGAAGAAGAGAGTGTTTGATCTTATCCATGTATCACGAATGGAATAAACTTAAACGAATTAATATTTTAATTCAATGTATCACGATATTCTTTTATTTTTTACAACAAAGAAAAACTTATTACTGTATAAAATAAAATTGAGGCTAAAAGAAAGTTTTACCATGTCCTCATTCTAAATTAACAGCAAGAATGAAGTAAGCAGGATGAACTTGTCAAAAAAATAAAAGCAAGCTTGCTTGTCGAATAACAAAACGAAAAAGATAAATGGTACTTAACTCAAGAACCCTCTAGCAGACAACATTTTTGTTTTTGTTTTCTTTTTATCAGAAGATGAAAATTGATTATTAAAGCAGAAAATTATAAGTCCTCAAAATTTTTAATTTACCTCTTAAATCATCCTTTTATGTTATTTAATTTTTTTTCTTTTGTTTTGGGGTCTTTTTTTGGCTTCTCAAGTAACATTTTAATTGTTATTTATGTTATCGATCGTTATTGTCCATGAGATATAAACTTTGAACATCCACATGCTACTAATATAATTGTGGACGAATGGCTAGATAGGTGGTACAAAAATATACTCTTACAACAGATGTGTGTGCTATGAATGTTATAAGATTAGCTGTCCTTATAATTATCTAAGAAGCATGTGTAAATTTGAGACAAATATTAGTATTTTGATGAAGTTTCCTAGCTGGTTTCATAGCTGGTAAACTAAAACTTGCAAAAATTCTTATATGAAATATGTCCTAGCGAAGTCTTTTATCATCTCCTCTCTACAATTGCAATTGTAATAACTTTTCTCTTATCAATCTATTGTATATAATTATGGATCTATCTTTATGTGACAAGAGTAATGCTATTTATACCATATTTTTGTATCATATTTTTATACTACCTTAGGTGGCATTTAATATGGACAGCCACATCATTTGAATTAATCAAATTTTTAAATTTAGTTTATTATTTAATAAACTAATAATTAAGAAAAACTAGTTAATTAAATGATGATTGTGGTTTACGATGAGTCTTTCTCTTTTCTTTCCTTGGATTTTGCAAATTTTTCAAATAAGATGTGAATGCCCACATCAGATGCCAGCTAAAGTGGTATAAAAATGTGGTAATAAACATGAAGTAAGCATAATGCACTTGTTAAAAAGTAAGAAAGAAAAAGGATAAATGGTACTTAACTCAATAATAACCCAAAATAGTCATTATCTTTTATTTATTAGAAGACCAGAATATCATTTTTTTAAGAGTTGGGAGATCTTGAATTTTGGTATGAAAATGAGAGAACTGGCACCAAGTCAAGGCAAAAAACCGACGACTATAGAGTTATTAGATCTAGGATTTCGGGAAAGGAGAGAATGGCTGCTAGGGCTTTTTGATCGACTGGAATATCATAATTATACATCATTGGAGTAAAAAATTGTAGGTGTGTTTTAGATTTAAATGATTTATTTTCCACTAATTTTTTGTTTTATTTCAATTAACCTCTCAATTGAAAAGTTAAAGCTCTAATTTATTTCATTTTAACGTTATGAGATAACAAGACACATGAAGTTGGCAAAAAAAATTTGTCAAAAAATAAAAACAAAGCAAATGGAGGAGTTTTTCCCTTACACCACGAGGGGGACGTGGGTTTGAGCCCCATTTGCTCCCTAATCTAACAACTCTATTATTTGACAAAAAAAAAAAAAAAGACAAATGTTATTTAACTCTAGAATCCCCAAGAACACATTCTCTTTTCCTTTTCTTTTTATTTTTTGGTGTATTTATAATGAGAAAAATGAAATATTTATTAGACGATTAACTTTTATTTATAGAAAAGTGTAGGAACATACTTAAATATATATATATATATATATATATATATATATATATATATATATATATATGGTTGATGTTATTGGAGAACAGTCATGCAAAAATGTACTTAGTTAGCAAACAATATTATCTACATTAAGGGGTGTGTGAGTGGGCTAAGCTTCACAATAGACTAGCAATAATATAGTTCAAGTTCGCATTTACAAGAATCGAACCTAAGACCTCTCATTTACAAGTGAAGAGGAATAAATCATAAAAAAAAAATGGATCTAATGGAGACCAAATTAGTAAAAAATAGATCATAAAAAAAATGTATAAAGGGAGTAGGAAGTGCACTCTAGGATCATCACAAAGGTTTGTAGGAGGGATTTGCAACCGACACATTCTAAACAGGGATTTGCAAATTCCTCTCCCATTTGTATAAAAAGCATGACTTTAGATGAAATATTAAAACTTATCCAAACAAATTAATATTTTTTCTGGATTAAATGTTACAAAAAATAATGTATCACGATATTCTTTTATTTTTTACAATAAAAATATATATATTATTGTATCAAATAACATTGAAGCTAAAACATTTCTCCCTCCCCATTCTAAATTAACGGCAAGTATAAAGTAAGCAGGATGCACTTTTCAAAAAATAAAAGTAAGCTATATACCTTGTCAAATAACAAAACTAAAAAGGTACTTAACTCAATGTTCCTCATCCTCCGGAAGACGCCTTTTTTGTTTTTGTTTTCTTTATATCAGAAGATGAAATTTTGATTATTAAAGTAGAAAATTATAAGTCCTCATAATTTTATTTACATTGTAAATCATCGTTTTATGGTATTTAATTTTATCTTTTGGATCGATTTTTTTCTTTTTATTTTTATTTTTATGCCCAGCTAATATTTTAATTTTTACTTATGTTATCGATCATTATTGTTCATGAGATTTGAATATAAACATTCTTAAAAATATTAGATATTATGTGCTACTCAACATAATTGTCGACGAATAGCTAGATAGTGGTAGACCGACCAAAAAAAGCTAGATAGCGGTAGAAATGTACATTCTAATAAGAGATGTTGTGCTGTGAATGTATAAGTCGGCATGCTTATATTACCTGAGAAATATAAGCATTTTGATGAAGCTTCCTAGCCGGTTTCATAGCTAGTAAACTAATCGAACAAATTTCATTTATCATATCAATTTACAAATTTCTTAAAAAGAAAAATGTAAACATGTAAATCATGGCGAAGCCTCTTATTATCTCATTGCATGTTGATAATTGTAATAAGTTGTCTTTTATTGTATACAATTATGTGTCTATTCTTATGTAACACAGATGAAGTAAGTAGAATACACTTGTTAAAATGTAAGAAAGAAAAAGACAAATGATACTTAACTCAAAAATCACGTAAAATAGACGTAATTTATTTATTTATTAGAAGCTTGGAATATCATTTTTTTTTTTAGAGTTATTAGATAACAAGAATCCGACGATTATAAAAGTTATTAGATCTAGAATTTTGGAATGGAAGGGAGAGAACGGCTACTAGGATTTTTGATTGACATGACTATCATCATTAGACATAATTGGAATAAAAAGTTGGAAGTGTGTTTTAGATGTGTAATTTTGAGACAAATATTAGCATTTCGATGAAGTTTCTCTGGTAAACTGATAAAACAAATTTCATTTATCATATCAATTTGTAAATTTCTTAAAAAGGAAAAAAAAAATCTATCAATATGCAACTCGTGGCGAAGCCCTTTTATTATCTCATTGTCTATTAATAATTGTAATAATTTGTCTCTTATCGCTCTTTTATTATGTACAATTATGCGTCTATCTTTATGTAACACACATGAAGTAAACATAATACACTTGTTAAAAAGTAAGAAAGAAAAAGACAAATGGTATTTAACTCAAGAATCACCCAAAATATAGTCACTTATTTATTAGAAAACTGGAATATCATTTTTTTTATAGAGATATTAGATCTAGAATTTTGGTATGGAATGGAGAGAACGACTAGGAGAATGGAGAGAACGACTAGGAGAACAAGAGAAAGGCTATCACATGTCTCAAGTCGAAGCAAGAAGCCGATGAATATAAAGATATTAGATTTAGAATTTTCGTGTGGAAAGAAGATTACAGCTGGTGGGGTTTTTGATGGGCTGAAATATCATTACTAGACATCATTGGAGTAAAAAATTGTACATGTGTTTTAGATTTAAATGGTTTAATTTCCACTATTTTTTTTTTGTCCTATTGTAATTAACCTCTCAATTGTAAAGTTAAGGCTCTAATTTTTTTTTAAAGGATAAAGTTAAAGCTCTATTATGCAATGCATGTTATGTGAAATTAAAAGGAAATAGGATTAGACATTAGAGTTAATACATGATTAGCAAATCGATAGTGCTTGTGTGCTCTGGGCTCCCCTGCTGGCGACAATATATTCTAAATATTATATGGACAAAAAATTATTCTATGTGATGTTGGTTTAGTCATTAGTATGCATAAAATAAATAGATAGTTTATCATCAGAATGCTAGTTATTATCAAAATTGTTGATTTATTTAGGATGTATGGATGACTAAACGATCTTTAAATTAATGAAGTTTGTAAATTTAGTATTTAGATGATGATAAATAAAATAAATAATTTTAACTGTAATATTTAGATGAAAAGTTCGTTAATCATATGTTAAGGACACAAGCATTTTCATTAGCTAAGTATCCAAAAGAAAGAAAAAGGATTTTGACTTGGTTTGAATTTAGGGGTAATCTCAGTTTCCAGTTTCTTGGTTTTCAACATTTGATACATGAAGTTTTTTTCATCCCAGAGTGATACCTAAAGTTATAATTT
The DNA here is from genome assembly GCF_041283825.1 of Pyrus communis. NCBI lineage: Eukaryota > Viridiplantae > Streptophyta > Magnoliopsida > Rosales > Rosaceae > Pyrus > Pyrus communis. The sequence continues at coordinate 28,299,828 of NC_142575.1, forward strand.
TGAGATATTTTCATACATCCGTTAAGGTTGCTGTTAAATCTGCCGTTATGTGGTGACGTGGCGCCCATGTGGACAATAACTGGACGCCATATGTCAATATGAGCCCACGTGAATATTAAAAAATTAGGCTAATCTCTATCCCACCCCTCACCCACCCCACCTTCCCCTTCCCTAATACCCACCCACCACCATCCCTTTTCCCCGTCCCCTTCCCCAAAAACCCCAAACAACACTCCCTCCCTTCTCTCTCCATTCCAAAATTCCACCATAACCCTTTTTTTTTGGTCGAACCACCATAACCCATTTCATTTTAACAATCATTCTTCTAAACAAAAATTCCACCATAACTCATTTCACCTAATCACCAAATAAGCAGAAAAGAGACAAGAAAATCTTCAGAGAAACTTATAACCTCAGGAAAAGATCTTGACTTATACATTGGATCAAATAGATGGGATGCACGAACACCAAAAGGAAATCTCTACAGAAAAAATTGCAATCTTGAACCCAGATGAGCACGCGGAAGAATAGGGATCAAACGACCTCTTGATTCCGTCGATCCTTGGCTGCACTATGAAATCGAACTTCTCTGGTGGCGGGTTAGCCTGTGCGTGCGTCAAGCTCTCATCCAAATCGAGAAACTTCGTCATTTTCTTTGGAGAGACAGCGGCAAGCAGTGGCTCAAACAAGAGCTTGTGGCAGATCGGGTTTCCTGATCCGGGTTCGCATTCTGGGCGTCGGTCGCGGAGAGAGAAGGGAGGGAGGGTTGTTTAGGGGTTTTAGGGAAGGGGAAGGGGAAAATAGATGGTGGCGAATGGGTATCAGGGAAGGGGAAGGGGAAGGTGGGGTGGGTGAGGGGCGGGATAGAGATTTAACCCAATTTTTTTTCTTCTATTTTTTTAATATTTTTAATATTCACGTAGGCTTATATTGACATGTGGCACCCAGTTATTGTCCACGTAATCGACACGTCACCATTTAACAGCAACATTAATGGATGTATGAAAGTATCCTAAAATTATGACTTTACGTACTACTCTAGGATAAAAAAAATTTTATGTACCAAATATTGAAAACCAAGAAATTTCAAAGTAGTAAACTGAACTTAACCATGTAACTTAAATAAAACTCTAACACTAACAGTGCTTTGAATTTGAAATGAGTAAGGAGCCCACGTGGAGCGTTGACGTCACGCTCTACACGTGGCCGTGCACCCAATATGCCAACACCGAGAGCCAAAAGAGAAAAATTCGCTCGGTCAACGAGGCGTTTGACCCACATTTTGTAACGCCCGCACACTCTCACAATTTCACTCGGTCGTGGGGCCCGCATGGATAACAAAAGCGCGGCAATCCGCGCTGGCGCGTTTTTCTGGTGTGGGTCGCGAAGGAAGGGCGGCTTTCTAACGGTGGTTATGAGGGCGCTGTCTCGCCTTTCGTGCTGCCGCTTCCTTTTGTGTTGGGGCGATAGACGGAAGGTTTGTGGCGGCGTTTAGTTTTGGGGTTTGTTAGACTTTTTGGGCTTTGTTGTGAAAATTGTCGGGATGGGCCCGGCTCTTCGGCGCGTGAGTCGAACCGGTTCGTGTGTGTGGGGGCTACGAAAATGCTTTCGCCTTCCCTTTTGACCTGGTCCCCATCTGATCTGACTGTCGTTACAATCTCTGGCTTGTTGCGATGGCGCCACGTGTAGCGGTAGTTTTTGGCAACTCTTGTGCAGGCCACCGCATTGGACAGTTCTCTGTTAGGGTGACTTGGTGTATCTCTTTATTGTTTTCTAATTGTCAGATCTTAGTTATTATACTTTCATCATGAAGGTACTAAAATGTAGGGGTGGACACGGTCCGGTTTCATTCTTGAAATGAAATCGGAATCAGAAATTTTAAACGGTTCGGTTCTGTTCGGTACGGTTTCGTTTAAATTTATTATTAAAATCGTACGGTTCGGTTCATCATGATTCCGGTTTGGTTCATGCCGGTTTACGGTTCTAACCAAAATTATATATATGTTTTTTTTTTCTTTCTAATTTTCTACTTCTAACACCAAACACATATTTCAACCATAAATTCAAGTAAATTTGAGTTTCCACTACTATATCTACAAGATTTGTGACCAGAAGATAGAAAGTGCGCGTATAAATATGAATCAAAAGATAGAAAGACTCATATCAAGACCAAAGTGTAGATCTTATGTAACATCCCACATCGCCCAGGGGAGTGATCCTTAAATGTATATTCCCATCCCTACCTAGCACGAGGCATTTTGGGAGCTCACTGGCTTCGGGTTCCGTAGGAACTCCGAAGTTAAGTGAGAAGGGGGCTAGAGCAATCCCATGATGGGTGACCCACTGGGAAGTTGCTCGTGAGTTCCCAAAAACAAAACCGTGAGGGAATGGTAAGCCCAAAGCGGACAATATCGTGCTACGGTGGTTGCCCGGGCCCGGGAAGTGATCCGCCTCGGGTCGGGATGTGACAATTGGTATCAGAGCCTAACCCTGGTCGCGTGTGTGCCGACGAGGACGTCGGGCCCCTAAGGGGGGTGGATTGTAACATCCCACATCGCCCAGGGGAGTGATCCTTAAATGTATATTCCCATCCCTACCTAGCACGAGGCCTTTTGAGAGCTCACTGGCTTCGGGTTCCGTAGGAACTCTGAAGTTAAGCGAGAAGAGGGCTAGAGCAATCCCATGATGGGTGACCCACTGGGAAGTTGCTTATGAATTCCCAAAAACAAAACCGTGAGGGAATGGTAAGCCCAAAACGGACAATATCGTGCTACGGTGGTGGAGCAGGCCCGGGAAATGGTCTTGCTCGGGTCGGGATGTGACATCTTAAACTAAAACTAAAATGTACATAATGCATAATATATTGGAAAATAATGGAGAAAAATAACATAGGGGAGAAAAGTGATAAAACAACAAAGGAGGGGGAGAGAAGTGAAGAAAAATATTGGGCTTATGCACATGGTCTTCTTGGAAAAATGTCCTATTTATATAAAAATAATAATAAAAAAATAATTTATATTAAAAGCGGTTCGGTCCGATTCCTTCGGTTCTTAATATTTCCAAACCGGAACTGAAACTGTTTGAAATGGTTTGGTTCGGTTTTTGTTCCGGTTTTGACTTTTTTGGTCAATGCGGTTTTTTACGTTTTTTTTTGTCATGGTTTGACGATTTTTATCCCCACCCCTACTAAAAGGAATCAGTCAGTGGACAGAAGCTTAACACCCAAGCGTCTAGGAGGGGAAACCATTTTTTTTTAAATTTAATTATATTTGTTATATAATATAAATAGATGTCTACCTATATTTAAAAAAGTTACATAATTAGAACACGTTGAAAATATTTAGAATAAGCATATAATGAGTGTTCATATATAGTTATTCAACAAATCTAATATTATAATGTATTGAAAAAATGAAATGCAAAATAAAAGTTATTTATTTTCTGTCTAAGTGAGAGCCGCAATTTAAGTGGGTTTAGGTAGGCTAGAAAGGTCTAGGCGTTCTTTCTTAATTTTCAAACACTTAAAAATTAATCAGGGCAGTGGGTCGCCTAGCGCCTAAAAAGGCGTTATGCGGAAATTTCTAGAACAAGGAACATTACGATTAAGTAATGTGGTGCGGTTTGGCAGGGCCGTCTCTGAGATTTCGGGGGTCTTGTGTGAAATTTATAAAAGGGGCCCTCTTTAAGATAGTTTTCAAAAAAAGTAGAACAATGTCTTGATTTTTGAAAACAATCACTTAAATCAAAACAAACTTTAGCACTCACTAATTGCAAGTTTACAAATGTCATTAATCATAAATAAAAAAGCTACAAACATAACATTTACTAAATAATCAAAAGCAGTTCAATCTTAAACAACCAAATATGGATAAAAACTTCAAAACTCTAACTTTATAATTTCACTTGAATATATGACATTATTCTATAATAAAATTGAAAAACCATAGTTTTTTGGGGTGTTATTATTGACAATTAGAATTAGGGGTGGGAAAACGGGTAGAGGACCCACAGGTTTAGGTGGGGCGGGGCGGGGCAGGTCCAAATCTTCAGACCCACGGGCCCCAAACCGGCCTATTTCTATTTGAATGAATGGATGGCCCATTCCTATAATGAATATAATCAAAATTGGGCATGTTTCTCTCTCATTTCGAAACCTTTCCAGGCTTCCAGAGTCTTCTCCCTTCTTCGATTGCAAATCGAAACCCACCAAGTTTAGCAAACTTCTTCACGTCTCTCATTTCTCTCTCACCCCTTTCTCTCTCACTCTCTCTCTCTCACCCCTAATTCGAACATCACTAAACTTCTTCACGTCCCCGACATCATGACGCCCCAGCAACCTCGATTATCCTTCTCGAGTCCTGATGACATCCCAGACTTAGAGAACCCAAGCACCCCACCACCCATCTTCTAGATTTGTCATATCTCTCGCAACTTCTGCAACGCAGTCTTGCGATGCACTCAGTGTCACAGGTAAAAACCAAACCCCCATTTTCTTCTCTACTTGTTTTCGGATATCTTGGGAACCATCATATTTATCATATTTTTTCAATTTTTATTACATATTTTAATCATATCTGTTTTTCTCTTTAATCCTTTTTTTCCCCTTTATTTTTTTTATCAAATTTTGTTTTAAAATTAATTGAATTAAACTTGTATTTGTTCATGCGAGATGTGGATGGATATGTGGAATTATTATGGGGTAATAAGAATTCAAAGGGTTTTGAGTATTGGCTTTTTTTGTTTCAGATATTTCTTAGTATCCTTCGCTTTAAACTGGCATATATGTACTTTAGTGAAGCAAAAGCTAAGTTCTTGAATGGATTGAACTAATTTGTTTCTTTGATGGATCTAATACTAGTAATTATTAGTAGTGTTTGCCTTTGCCGCCATTGTTCTATGTTTTTAATTCAAAAACACCTACCAAGTGATAGATCATAGATTTGCGTTTGCTGCTATTTTGTTTAGTGATTTGCATCTCATGAAATCCTGAACATTTGGACTGTACATGTGTTTGGAAACTCAGAACAACTTGTGAAACTCGTATTTGCGAAACAATTATTGAATGACAATAATTATCTTGGCACCATAAGTTAGGTTAGAATTTGTTCTCTTATCACTAACTTTGAAAAATAAGTTCAATTGGTTTTGTAATGGACGAGGAAGTTGGTTAACAAGGGTTGGTTTCTACTATAAAGAGAAGAATCTAGCCAAATTAACTACCAAACTTGGGGTTTATTACTGTTAAAGTTTCAGAGAGATTGGCCGTAATCCACCATTAATCGCATTGATACTGTCTACACTTAACTACCCATGCAATTATTAGATGTGGTTTTTATGCAAAAAGCTCAATACAATGAAACCATTTGATATAAGCTATGATTTATTTTGTAAGATGACTGATGTGAGATTGTTTACTTTATTCAACTATTACTGATAGGATAATCTTGAAGAAGTTAAAGTGTTTTTTTTTTTTTTTTTTAATCGAGAAGACATAGAATTTTATTAAATGGGAAACGATCCAATATAAGTTGCAACAAACAGCCTAATAAAAATTGGGGATAACCAAGAAGCCCATTCCACAATAAGATAAAAACATAAAAAGAAAATTATAACCCTAATCTCTATCCAACATAATGATGCCACCGTTGCAATCACTTCGCCGACAGCTAGAAAAGCAGTTGCCCTAAGAAAACAAACTCTGTGTTGAATTCAACGAAGGTATCGCAAACACAAAACTTTTCAACCCACAACAAGGAAGTATCCCCAACCATATGTCTCCACTGAAACCACCGCATTGGAGAAGAGCCACAAGATTACCACCATCACATGCCTCAGCGAGTAGAACAAAAAATCAAAACAAAAAGGAAGGGGGTCGGGCTAAGGGGGCATCTAAAACACCCTCACTTTGGGCAAAGCCGTATCATGCTTGGCCTTGATTTTTCGACATTCCAGTCGGGTGCGGAGCCGCGAAGGGATATAGATTTGTGGGCAAAACAAGCAAGACTCAATTGGCTTTGAGCAAAAACTAAGGAAGGGGATGGAATGAGAGAATCAAGAGCAAATAAACAAGATGAAAGGGGAGGGGTGTTGGGGGTTGAAGGAGGTGGTTGTAGGATGGGGATTAGGGTTGTCAAGGGCAAAATACCGTGAAAAACGCTAGGAAACGGTGAATGACGCCGGGAAGAAAAGCTGTGACCTCATAGTTCGATAATCATAGGCAGCAGAAGGACAAGACACAAACATAATTACTAGAGATGAGAAGGAAAAAGGGGAAGAGCAAGGGGGTTGTCGCTGACCCCAACCAAAAGAAGGAGTCGACGGTGAAAAGCATGGGTTTTTTGGGGGTTCTGTGCGAGAGAAAAAAGGAATTTTAGTGGGATGAGAGGTTGAAAAGTTTGATTAAAAAATAAAAAATAAAAAAAGAGGTTGAAAAGTTAGTTAAATGGTTTGTGAAAGATTTGGTGAGACTAACTTCAAACAATGGCTTGTTCAATACTATGGACATAGGTAGTGATAGGACATAGATGTTTCACTAATATTTAAGCCTACTACTGACTGGCTTGTCTTCAATATAAATCAAGTTTTCGAGTCTAATTTGCAATATCTGTCAAAAGAAAATAATAAATGGTATTAATGTTCTTCACTTATATTTAAGAAAGACGGACAAACAACTTAAGTAATATGTCAAGATGTGAGAGAGACCGATGCACAGTCCAACATCGAAGTTCTATATAAAAGGATTCAATGCTATTAGTAGTCGAACAGCTCTATATTGTACATGTTTTCGATATATATTTTACATTTTTCAACATGCATTTTGGACTCCCTCGTTTTTTCTTTTTAATTTATGAATGATTTCACTACTAATTTTTGAATGATTTCACTACTAATTTTTTTCCCATCTTAGAATACGGGTGGGTGGGTTGTCACGGCTTCACATTTTGACTTTTAAGTCAGTGACGATGTCATCCTTTGAGAAAGCTTTAAATGTCTCTTTGGTGGTTCACTCAGTCCTTTGTTTACTTGGGCGGGCTTCTTGTGGTGGAGGTAACTCAAAGACGTTTGCATGACAATTTGCCGCCTATAACGCAATTTCAGCTTGCTGTGGTGGAAGAACCGCATGCAGATTAGGGTTTTAAAGCCTTCGAATTTTCGGTATTTTCATGGAGGGCAAGGGGAGAAGCCGTCGGAGCTGGATTATGTGTGGAAATTTTTCAGGTCGACGGGCCGAGGGCCCACTCCAACAACACCGATATTGTCCCCACTTAACCCACTTGCACAATCCTCAAGTGTGGGGTTTTATCACAAAAGGCCTCAGTGTTAATTAGAGAGGGGTCACGCGGGGCCAATGGAGACCCACCCAATCACGTGGCAGTACGGGCCCGTCCCCTGGCTCTGACAATATGGGGAGTAGCCCAAGACCATATAAGCACATAGCAAACCTTGTCCCTCACCGATGTGGGACAACTCTCAACACGCCCCCGCACGTGTGGCGGATTTTCAAGCCTACACGTGGACAACAACTGGGTGACGTGGAGCGCGTGTGGCCGTTTGGCTTCACACGAGGACAACCCGCTCTGATACCATGTGGAAAATTTTCAGGTCGACGGGCCGAGGGCCCACTCCAACAACACCGATATTGTCCCCACTTAACCACTTGCACAATCCTCAAGTGTGGGGTTTTATCACAAAAGACCTCAGTGTTAATTAGAGAGGGGTATTTCTATTTAAAGCACTCTTCTCTTCTCCATCTGTCCGATGTGGGACTGGGGGTTCCAACATTATGTGAGCTGTTGAAGAAGTTTGGGCATAAATAAAGACGCTCTGGTGTCTGTCTTGTGCAGCAAGAATCCGGAGAATGCAATACAGAAATGTGTCACCCTATACAGCAATACTGAAGCAAACACGACCGTAAAAAACTAAAAACACGTCGCTCAGATTACAAGTCCAATTGTTTTTTCGGCCAGAGATTTCAAGTCCAATCTTAAACCTGAAATTTAACATTGCTCAGCTACAGAGAGGAAATTAAGAACAAATTACTAACCTGAAAAACGAAGATGTTGCACACAAAGGTTCCAAAATTTTTTACGCATGGACGCATCTGGATAATATCCCAAACCTCCCAGATTTGTTGAAGCAAAATGTGTCTTTCTAATCATAAACCGCAACTCCGAGAGAAGAACACAAACCTTGAGCACAGCATATATTTCGTTAGACCAGAACTCAGTTTTCCATAAATATTCAATCCAATACAAGTTATATAGCTAGTACGATTTTATTGAGATACGAAAAACTGAAGTAAAAAGGCTTACCCGACAAGCTAGCTGATTAGCACGATCACCCTCCAGTTCAGGAGGGCTGTTAAGAAAGGAGTCTAGTTGCTCTGCAAGGATTTTGCGCTAAGAGAGTAGACAAAGATGCTTCAGATACAGTCTCAGTAGTGATGATCGACTGCAGAGACCATTATTTTACATATGGGTATAAGCATTATTTTAGAGAGTTGCTAGACCCACTCATTGTTCTATTTCCCCACCTACCATAAAAAGTGAAAATTTGAAATTATATTTCGCCAATCACTGTTATTCCTAAAAAATTGAAATGCTATTTTCCCATCGACGATAATTTACCAGCAAATAAACGACTCTCCAAGTGCTATGCTCATGTTTGATTTTGTACTCCAGTAACTATCATCAGTTGCTAGCTTGTTACTCTTTAATTGGAAAAGGCATCCACACTTTGTCGATCCAAAATTTCTTCTGTCCATATTCTTTGTCTTTTTGCTTATGTATTGTTTGTTTCTTTCACAACCAAATGCAAGTCTAAGGCTCATGTTACCTCTTCGTGCTAACCTGTTATTATGTATCTTTTTAGTGTCCTTATTGGTTATTTTACAAATGAGCAAAGTTGTATTAAAAAATTCATTAAAAACAGGTGAGAATAACAATAATCTTATTTCATATTAAATAGAGACAAAAAATTATGCGTGAACAAAATACTAATAAAAATATGTACGTAATGGAAGGCTTTATAAATATTGGAAACGATTTTCTTCCACCCCAAACACGCCCAACACTAGAAAATCTAACATGCCCTTCAAATGCCGACCGTTGAGAACCTTTTCCCGGGAAAACAACATCCAACGGAATTTCAATTTAAAATTCCAAACCCAACCCAGAAACCATCACTCCCCCAATCCGATTTCACACAAAGCCCTCTCTTACCTTTCCAAATTTCACAACTGCCAGAGCCCAAGGAACGCAAAGCCCGAAACTTTCACCAAGAATTCTCAATTTTACTTTCTGGGTAGGAATAAGACTTTCGTCCACTCTGTTGCAGATGCTGAAGAAAATGAGCGGTTTGGGGAAGACCCAGATGATCGAACGGCTGTATTAATTCAAAACATCCTCAAGTTTCGAAGGGACAAGCCGGCCGAGGAGATTGAGTGGGCGCTCGACCGATGTGGGTTTGTGCGGACAGATTGTTTGGTTTTGGATGTGCTGCGGAGGCATCGGTCTGACTGGAAACCCGCGTATGCGTTCTTCAATTGGGTTTGTAAAGGTGGAGGAGGAAGTGGGTATTTGCCCGGGTCGGATTGTTACAATGGGATTCTTGACATTCTTGGCAAAATGCGGGCTTTTGATGAAGTCTACCAAATGCTCGACGAAATGCGCAAGAGAGAGGGACTTATCAATGAAGGAACGTATGAGATTTTGCTCAATAGGTATGCGGCTGCACATAGGGTGGAGGAAGCAATTGATGTGTTTTATAAGAGGAAAGAGTTCGGTCTCGAGCTTGATTTGGTTGCTTTTCAGAAGCTTATGATGTGGTTATGCCGGTATAAGCATGTAGAAGCTGCAGAAACTTTGTTTAATGTGAAGGGGAAAGAGTTTGGGAAGGATATAAAGACGTGGAATATCATTCTTAATGGATGGTGTGTACGAGCGAATGTACGCGAGGCAAAAAGGTTTTGGAAAGATATAATCGCGTCTAATTGCAAGCCGGATCAGTTTACGTATGGGACTTTTATAAATGCACTGACCAAGAAGGGAAAGTTGGGTACGGCACTCAAGTTATTTCAAGCAATGTGGGATCAGGGTTGCAACCCAGACGTGGTGACATGCAATTGCATAATCGATGCCCTTTGTTTCAAGAAGAGGATTCCTCATGCCTTGGAAGTATTTAAGGAAATGAATGTCCGAGGATGTCTCCCAAATGCAGCAACATACAACTCACTAATTAAGCACCTATGCAAAATACAGCGTATGGAGAAGGTTTACGAGCTTTTGGAAGAAATGGAACAGAGGAAGGGTAGTTGTCTGCCCAATGAAGTAACTTTCAATTACTTGCTTAAGTCGTCGAAGAAACCAGAGGAAATTCCTGGCCTGCTGGAGAGGCTGCAGAAAAATGGATGCAAGATGACTGGTGACACATACAATTTGCTGTTGAAGTTGTATATGGAGTGGGATTGTCAGGAAAGAGTGAGATATACATGGGATGAGATGGAGAAAAATGGGTTGGGACCTGACCGACGATCTTATACCATTATGATTCATGGGTTCCATGATAAGAGAAGGATCAAGGAAACTTTGCGCTATTTCCGTGAGATGACTTCAAAGGGGATGATACCAGAACCAAGGACCGAAATATTGATGGATTCTATGAATGTCCAGTCAAAAAAGGAGGGTGGACAAGTGGAAAAGCAAGCGGAGGAAAATGACAGTTTGACATGGCCTTTGAGTACAGAAGTTTGAGAAAAAAGGGAGCAAGGTAAAGCTTTGTTTCTAGTTTTTGGTTTACTTGAACTAAAAAATGCACTCTTTTGAATAACAGCGAAGTACTTTCTCGTGTTCTTTATAGGTTGAACTTGACATCAGTGTCTTTGTGGAACAATTCTTGAAAACGGAAATGGAATTGTGTGCATTGTTGGGACCATGAATGATAAAGTTGCCAAATTCATACGTGCAGGTGCAACACTACGAACGAACTGGAGTAGAAGTGAAAGAGAATTATTAGAGATAACTTGAGACAGGGCAAAAGCATATTGTTAAATTACTTTTGCATTGAAAAGTTGCCTTAGAACTGAAGTTGCAACCGTAGAGAAACTTCCACATAGAAATTAAGTCCAATATTTGCCAGTTTAAAGGTTGTGTCTGATTTTCGGAACTTGCTAGCATTATCGAGTGTTGAGTCAACATAACTGTTAAGAGTCAAAGTCTTGAGTCTGCCTATCTGCGCTGCCTATGTGCAGATTAAACAAAGCCCTGGTTATCATCAGTCGCATAGTCTCTAGTCTACATATGATCAAAACTCTAGTTCTATATGTAATGTATTAGAATTATAAGTTAATGGTTTTGCTGTTAAGCAATCAAAGATTCGATCAAGGCTATTAATTGTCGAAATTCTGACTGTTATTGCTGTTGAGAAATCATGAGCCTGTAAATTGTCGAAATTTTTACGGTTGTAGAGATGTAAACCATGCTTTTCCTCTCTCTCCTACTGAATCGGAGACTTCCTAATCCCCTTACTCCATAGAGCCTTTGCAGCATTACTTCTATGATGTTAGGAGCACTCCCACACCCGACACAAATAGTTTTACCCCACGACAGCGGAAGCAGATTCAAAGGTTGAATCCGTCTTGTCAAAGCTCTTCCTCCTCTGTTACAGGTATTTGGTCAACCTTATGCTTACATAGTTTTTGGTTTTGACTTTCAGGAGTTAGTTTGAAATTGTATGAAACAGAAATTCTGTAGAATCACTTAAAGTTGAATTAGAAAATGAACATGGCTTAAAGATGTAATGGTTGAAACTAGATTTGGTGGGATGCGCCAGCCCGAGCAATAGTGCAACGCTTGGGCGACGCTCAAGAGTCCTATTAGCAAGCTAATGTAACGGACTCTCTCCCTAAAAAAATTAATTTAATATCGTGTGAACCATTGGTTCACGTATCAGATATTAAACTGATAAGAACAGATACTACACTTGATCTTAGCCAAAAGGCCGAGAAAGGTATGCTTGATATTGTGTTGTAAGACCCTATTTATTTTGTGTCTTCTCTTTTGCCCTTTCTTGCTGTGGCCGGTGTGGGACTGAAAGATTTGCAAGTTGACAAAAGGAGGCTAAATTGCATGCTATTCGAAGGGTGCCTTTCATTGTTAATACCCATGTTACTTCCACTTCCACAATCATTAAAAATAAAAACAAAAATTGCTCAAAATTCATTAGGACCGTGCCATTCAAAGTCTTTTGTTTCAGTGATAACATAAGCAAACATACACCAAAACCCTAATAAGATTGTCGAATTAAATTGGAGTGCTGCTGATGCCATTCACTAGTTCTATTTTCCAACGCCACCTTATATTCCCACCTATCGCTAAAAGTTAAAAAATGAAAATACTATTTTCTCACCCGCCCAGATTCCTAAAATAACTTTGATGTATCTTTCTTTAATATGAAACAAAAAACTGAAGGAGAACTCAAAGAACCCAGCATCCGTATCCACCTACCCGTCGTGGTGACAACAAATAACCCCCTCCTCTTCTCTTCTAATCCTTGGATTGTTCATTTTATTCTAATGCAAAAAAGTGATTGTCGGATGATCGGAATTGAGTTAAGGAGCACGTTAAGGTGAGGTACGTCTTTGGAGTTCGTCTCAAGATTATGAACTAGTGATTTTCCACCCACATGTTGGGGTGAGATGTGCCCTACTAACACACGAATTTAAGGTGTGCTTAATCTGACGTCTGACATCGACATTAGGTAATTGATGCTAACCAACAATATTGGACGGCATCTTAAAACGTTTCTTAACATGAATATACAGAAGGGTTTGAATTTACGATCTGATATTCATTATCGCGAGTTTGATGAAGACCTTGTTTTACTTGAGGCTGAAGTATGCTTGGCATGTTAGAAAGAAGTGGCATAAAACCGTAAAAGATTTAACTAGTTTTGGTGGGATGCGCCAACCCGAGCAGTAGTGCAGCACTTGGGCGACTTCTTTCTAACGAGGAGGAGGAGAAGGATCGTCACGGCTCCTACTTTCAGAAATTTCAAACCTACCAATCAATCCGTAATTTGCAACTTTATGTATGTTGGGGAAATTATATCTTTAGTAGAGAGTCTGACATGTTATATTGTTAGTCCAACGTAGACTACTAATCGAGTTGAATCTTGTTTGAACGCGTAGGAAGCGAGCACATGGTCATGTGTTATGGAAGTAGTTAAAAAAGTGCAGGATTTTTGGGAGAGTATCACCAATGTGTCGACACACCTGAACCTCTTGTGGACGAGGGAATTTATGAGTAGAGTTTCAGGTAGCTACTGGCAAACGTACGAAACAGAAATAGATCGATCGAGTTCTCTCCAACCGGTGGAGGCATAGTTCTTGGGAAAGCGTAGTAGGGGAAGGTGGGGGCTGTCGTCGCTTGATAGGGGCAGAAACCAGGGACACGGGAGCTATTTGTGTAGGGTGTGTCGATTGCCTTCCACCCCAACATGGAACATCTCTTCTTTGTTCTTAACCAAGAAAAACCTCTCCCATTTGTTGACTCGCTCTACAAAATCGGCATTAGTGTCACTGAAATCCTACACAGAGTTGAACATGGCTAACCTCTAGTAGAAAACGGCAAGCCAAATATCGGCATTACCGCACAATCACACACTCCCGACCCATCCTTTCTAGCTGAACTCTTCCATAGCATTTTCCCATTCATTGGGAAACATATTTTTCATGAGCCACAGAGTAACTTAAACAACAGTCTGGAGTCTTGTAGATAACTCAAACCCAAAATCTATTCGGCACATCCGCATTTTTGACAGTTAAGTATACAAATTTGGCGAACTAGAAGAAAAATGAATACGGTTAATCATGTACCATACAAAGGAGAGGTGCATACATTCAAAGGACAAATGCTACACATTACAACGGCAAAATAGTAAACGACTGACCCAACAAAGGAATTTTATCAGGCACTAGCAGTCTCTGTCGTTGGGGTGTACCAGCCGTGGTGGATCTCAACAGCCTTCTTTCTTCTAGCCAGTCGAGACTTTCTCCGTGCTCCAGTATTCCTGTGCAGAGTTCCCACCTTAACTGCTTTGTCAATGATGGAGTATGCCTCTCCAATGAGCTTCTCAATAGAAAGGACCTCTTCGGGTGCAGCATCTGGCTTCTTCTTCAACCCATCCAGAGCTTCCAAAACCTGGTAAAGGTAGCCAAGAATTAATCAATAGCAGGTAAACATGCCAACAGTGTCTTTCAAATTTTATCTTCTCCATTACTTTCCAGCAAAAAGAAAATAATTAGGAAACTACACGGTTTTAATAACAGAAACAGAGATCACTTCAGAACCCGTTGGGATAAAAATAGCATCACACTGCTGGATAAAACACAAATGTTTGTGGCTACCAATACAATATGTGGAAATATATATACCAGCCCAAGCATCCTTACAGTATATAAGCACATAACTAACATTTTTCTCTGACTTTACCATATGTTTTTTAAAAGATGATGCTCCAAAGCACTAAGCAAAATAATTTCTCCAGCACAACTTGCACCCACACCAATCCAATACTTTATCTTCGTACAATTGTCTGACGATCGCATAAAAAAATGCTCTTAAAGACAAACATGTAGATCGAGAAGTAAAGGTGTTACTATTAGTATTGCAGTGCAATCCATGAACCATCCATTTCTGCAGTAAAATGTCCTCAACTTAGAACCAGTAGAATTTAGCCAACCAAATAATGAAACCCGATGCAGAATTTGGTGGATAACCTCGATTATGAGAGCAATTTAGACACTGATATGGTTCCTCAATTCAGATGAGAATCCAAGGCACCAAACATGGTCACAAGAAACAAAACCCAAACAATGCAAGACGACTACTTTCGTCAACCCGAAAACAATCAGAATAAACTTATTTTTTACATACAATGCAAACCGAAAGAAGCAAAACCCCTCGGTTAAAATAAAATTAGCTTGCCGAAAAGAGAAGTACCTTCTTCATCCGGGTTTTGATTTCGGATTTGCGGGATTTGTTGTAAATCCTCCTCTTTTCGGCCTGCCGAGCTCTCTTCACAGCAGAGTCGGGCTTCTTCGTGGTGACCTCACAAACAATGGAATGTCGAACCGGCCTCTGAAGTGGACTCACAGCCAGATACCCTGAAAATAGCCAAGAGAAAGATGTAGTTTTTCTCTTTTGATTTAACATTGTGCTCTGTATGGTTACTGATAAATCGATGACATGATACAAAAAACCAAAATTTTACACCAAAAATGGAAAAATCTTCCACCCAATAACACGACTGGGATTTTTACAGCTGGGTTCCAAAACCCAATATTTGAAATAAGAAAAGTTTCAAAATTTTCAAAACTCCAAGAAGAAAAATGCAGTAAATTCAAGAGAGAGAGAGAGAGAGAGAGAGATTTGATTACCTTTGGAGAAGAAATTGGGAGAAAGGGTAGCCGAGAAACTGAGGGAAGTTGTGGAATGAGTAGTGGCAGAGGAAGTAGAAGGGCCATTGAGTGAAAGCTTGCTGAATCTGGAAGGGATGGATAGGCATGTAGTTAGGCAATGAATTCCAGCTGACATCTCTCTCGCTCTCTGAAATTGTTTGAAGCTCCGTCTGTAGAGTGTCGAAGAGAATCAGAGATGGTGCTTCCTCTTCCTCTGAATTTTATCCACTGCGGATATGAAATTCCTATCTTGACCTGCGGCGGAGTTGAGTGTATGGAATTACTCTTCTGCCCCTCATAATTTTTTAAATTTTATTTTATTATTATTATTTTTTTATTTATAAATATTTGCTGATTTTGAAGTTGTAAAAATTTCTAACGTAATTTTTTTGTTGATTAGATTAGAATGCTTCCACGATTTTATACGTTTAACGGATATTTTCAATGATAAAGATATATTTATCGATATTTCTCTAGATAAAACGAAATTTAAATCCTTTGTTGTGCGCTAGTTTCATTACAATTGATTTATCTACCTTTAAACTGGAATTAGTTGAGAAACTTGAGAGAATTCTCTTTGATGCTATATGGAATTCCAAATTCCGCTCTAGCTTTACGTATTTAAGTTCTGAATTCACAGTTAAACATACTTCCACCGTTAATCTGAACAAACTTTTGTATGCAACATGTGGGAATAGTAAACTCATAAGCTGAACACGGTGGCTGGTGTTACTCTCGAATCGGTCCTCCGTCACCACCACCGGCTGAGCTTCAAGTTGCTTCCTAGCAAGGTACGGACCCATTTCAACAGCGTCGTGCAACTGCACACAGAAAGGAATGAACAGAGAAGATACGTAAGATGGTAACATAGGCATTCACGATTGATTCCTTTGTTTAAGACAAAATAGTGAAGACAACCTAAAAGGGTGACCTCAAGCCAACAAGGCTTCCTGCTTTGCGAGGGAGGTTAACATTTTCAGTTTTTTGTCCCACAACTTTTCCCTTCAATGGTTTTCAACTCACCCACACCACATAGACCAGACAATTCACACAAATACATATATGATGGCAACTGAGTGACTATCGACCAGTGTGTATGGATCGAACAAAATTAAAGAAATGATCTGTACACCAGCGTGTACGCTTAGGTCCAACCGTTTTAATTATTCCGTGATGTAATCAAGGATCCCCCAAAACTCTCCCACTCTAAGAAAAATAAAAATGAAGGAAGGTTATGTACAATAGAACTAACCTTCGCCGCTATCCCAGAAAGAGATTGGTCGCTGGCAAGTTTGCTTGTCATGTTAAAAGCGATGTGGATTGCCTTGCAGCAATTATATCTGGCTTCCATAGCTGAACAATAATTTTCATTCACATGAAAATAGATAAGATTCAAATAATTAAAGCCAGTTGAAAATTCAGAACCCGAAATAAGAAAAGAGAGTAGTCATTTGTCCGAGTCCAAGAAAAAAAATTCAGAAACCAGAGGAAAGCATATTAAGGGTTTGCCAAATTCTGAAATGTGCAACCAAACTTCAATTTAGAGGGAAAAGCAAATAATTTAGCGTTATCATATAGCAGGAGAAAATCAGAGAGAACGTTTTAACAAAGGTCATGCGATGGTTCTATAGAACGCCTTTTGTCTATTCACTCTCTAGTCTCTAGTCAAATGGACTATTAGAAATTCATTTGAGAACCAATCCTAGATAACATATTAGCCCATGCAAGATAATAAGTATTGGTTTTATCATTAAAATACACAAAATTGAGCACCGAAAGAATGTATCATGTAGTTAGGGTACCACTGGAAAGAATAACTGTTATAAATTGTACGAAAAGTATAAACCAATTCCATGTAGTTAATTCTGTATATTTATAAACTTGCAACGTAATAAATTGAATGATTACAGAGAAAAAGTGAAACACACCTAGTTTAGTGGTTTCAGTAATTGGATCAGTCACTATGTTTGTTATCTCTTGCTTTGAGCAAATCTCCATCAGGCACCATGGGCGAGCCACCAATCCAGACAGCATTCTATATCCCTGAATCATCCACATTTAATAACCACCATAAATAGTAAATACCAAAAATATATACAATTACAAGTATTAGCATCAGATGCTGTATCAGATGTAGTAACAATATAAATTTTTATATCTTAATTTCTCCTATATGCCTACAGAAGTAACATCAAACTTTCAATTATAATTTACTTTACACATTGTTCTTTACCACAGGATCAAAGCATAGCGCTTTGGTCACCGACAAACGAACACTTCCAAAGGTGATTCACAATATAAAAGGAAGCGTGTTATCAAAAGCAATTAGTAATTACAGCAACGAATACCATAAAAACATATATTCAGTCTATTCAAGTATCATATTTGCAGATGGAAAAATATAACACATCTAAGGGGCAAAACCAAACTAAACGGAGAAAATAATTCGCATGTTACATAAACTGCAAATTTTCAATTATATACAGGTCCAAAAAAGTATTCAACAGTCACACCACCAAAAAATCCACAATTCAAGATTTTATTAGAAGTCTTACTGCTAAACGAATTTCCGAATCCTGTTTGAGAACTGATAGGAAAAGATCCTGCCAACTGCATCAACAACTAAGTAAAACTTCCACACATTTTAAAGACTTAAATGAAGAATGACAAGCACGCTGAAAGACAAATGATTCGTAACAGAAATTGTTGGACTCATGCCAAAGGATGAAAATTCAGGCAGGCAACCTGCACCCACGTGCAAAATATTTGGAGGTTTATGAAACAATAAAATTAAGAAGGAAAAAGCTGCTCACAGATGGTGTCAGCTTTGAACTCTTAGATGCTGTTTCATAAATCAAGCGTCGAAGGCTTTCTTCTGCATCACTAGTCAGTATCATGCTGTTTGCAGATCGAATTTCCCCGGAAATGTTTCCAAGGGCATGTAAGGCAGCCTGTCTTTTCATCAAGAACCATTGAAGTAAGAATTTGAATGTAAACTACAACAGATACTATCTTTTTTATCATCAACAAGTATTTGGAATCTTGGACAGATCACAAACACAGTTGTCAGTCAATTACTAGGAAACATCTTATATCCCATGGTCAGAATCCAAACTATTCATATTTTTATTGGCAAAACCAATATTCCAATGGATGCAATCAAAGAATAAAGTTGCTTTGGGATCCATGAATGTAGTTCTTAGGTGGGGTCAACACATAAGATCATCTATGTTTACGTACGTTATAGCAGGCATTGTAATCTCTCACCCGAAGGAAGGTACGTGTAATAATCTGTTATCCCTCTTACGTGATATGGCAACTAAGATGGGCTGGATAACAAAAGTCATTTAAATAAGGGTGTGATGGCTCCTAGGGACAATGGAACAAGGCTTGTAAGGATACTATATCAAGTGAACATAGTCAACAAGTTATGTGCCAATTAGTGTCTCTGACTTAGAAGCCTCCTCCGGTCAAACAAATGTCAGAGATTCTAGAAAACGCATCATAAGAGACTGCCTAGCATTCAGATTACCAAAAGCTATTTGATTATTCAAATCGATTAACTTTTGACTATGGCATTATTAATCCCTAATAAGTTTCGTTATAAAAAATTAAAAATACTCCCACACCTCGAAAGCTCAACTATCCCCAGTTTGATTATAGATGACAAGCTTCTACTACTGGGAGAAGCATACTCACGGCTCAGGATCTATTAAAAAAATTTCATGTACAAGTTCATTGTCAAAGTTAATTGTCAGACCATATTTATCACGTAACCCATCCATGTTATTTGGCATGGAAGGTGTATCTAGTTGGCTGCAACAGTTAGTGGATTTAGAAGCAAGGACATTGTAATACAGCATACTCAATAGTTCAAAAAATAGGAAATTGTAGCATAGCATACTCCTCATTTGTCATCAGCTTCCTTTACCTTTTGGAAAGGTGTATACCAAGACCATGCAAAACATGATGTCCTTGCAATGCCTAGTTTTTCTACTCCTATTTCTGTATTCCTTGCATGTACTTTTTTAACAAATAGACAGACGGAGACTAGTTAGTACCTAAAATAGGGAGTTAAAATAAGAAGATTATCTTATATCACTATATCTCTTTCCACGACCAAGGCAATGAGTGTTCTAATCCTTACTGTGAACTGTGACAGCATTTTAATCTTGGATCTTATAGTTCAGAGTTAGCTACTTACTAAAGAGTATGCGCGCACACACACACACAAACCCCTTGATACAGGAGAGGCTTCAGATTCAATCAAATTGGCAAATTAAAACATGATAAGGAACATAAAAAATTGTATTAAAAAAAACGCTGCGCTCCTTGAGTTGCTAAGATCATCCCAAAAAACCAGGTTGTAAATATTAATTTCTTGATGATGGTAGATATGTTTCACGCTATGAAAACCATTTCTCAAGCCTAGTGAAGGCACTGGCATACTTACATGACCCTATTTGACCGAGTGCTTCAAGAGCAGATTCACATTCATCTATTTCTTGAGTTTCGGATGAACTAAGTATCCTTTCTATGGCTGATAATACAGTTTTTAAGTCTGCAAAGTCAATATTAGTATCAAAATCAATTCATGACCGCTTTTTCATTTTTATGATCTTTGGTAAAGCAATTATATATTTTTTTTGAAGTAACAAATCTCAAAGTCTACCTTTTGAAATCATTTAAGACCGTCCCCAAAAGAGAATAAATAGTATGTGACAGAAGCTATATATATAATGCTACATGCTGGAATACTAAGTGATTTGAGTGGCATATCATGGTCCAAGATATTATGTTAGCGCTCTCTTTCAAACCTAATGGGAAAATTGGGGTCCAAGTGCAACTGGAGATTTGGAGGTAGCTTTGATTCTTTGGATAAATGTAAGCAAGCAAGCAAGCTAGCCAAAAACCAAAAACAAATTAAGGGTGTCCACTAAAGAAGACTATTTTCTTCTTTTTCTCTGGGTCCGAAAATGGGATGACAAGTGCCGCTGCACTAAAATTAAGAATGATATCTGTCCTCGAAATACAGGTAAAAAAAGCTACCAAATGAGCCAGAAATAATGCAGGCACTAGACTACAGGGCTTCTAAATGCAGGATGAAAGGTAAAAACAATGGCTTTATAATACTCTGAACGATGCAAGTAGATATTATTCATCATATACAAGTTTCCAAGTCTGTAAGACCTACTCAATTCATCTGCAAGTATGTAATTCTCCTTGGACAGAATTCTTCCACTAATCATCATTGCCCTTGTTCTTAAAATTGACTCCATTGATTTGTTGCTACAAAAGTTATACAACCATATTTCTACAAGACTTTAGGCGATGTAGAGTACTCAAAATGAAACAGATAACAAAAAATGTTGCTTAAACACCTGATTATAGAACTAAGTAGTTGCAGAAGGGTGCTTGCAGACAAAAACTCTCTACCATGCTCGATCTCTGTCAACTTTATCATTTGCCACATACACAAGAACATCTCAATATAAGGTTTTTAAGCAAGGAAAAGAGTATCAAAAGAAAACAATACCAGAAATTTGGAATTCTCTATTGATTGGATTGTAAAAGAAAACAAATGAGAGAACTTAAGATGGATGCCATTCACTTGGAGATAATACATACAAATTATGGGCCACATTTCTCTTAAGCATTGTGTACTAAACATTGGTCCTGGAACAAAGTAGTGGACCTGATTTTTCATCTTCATACAATTTATGTATGCTTAGTTATTCTGCAGATCTGATTTTTGAGTTTTAATACAGAGCTTGTAGTAAATTATGATCAGTATATGGCACGAAATGGAGCACCAAAGGAGCTAATATGGAGAGCTGGAAAATAGATAGTTATGCAGATTGTGTGTGTGTGTGAGAGAGAGAGAGAGCAGTGTGCAGATGATCAATGGCCAACCTCATACAAAAGCTCCAAAATGCTCAAGGTTGAAGGGGTATCATTTGTGTTGTTGATTTCTGCCTCAAAAAGTCCAAGTAGATTTGACTTTTGAACTACTGATGCCACATTGGCGGAGACAGAGAATAGCTTCACTATCAAAGCCAGAACCCGGACCCGTCCCTGCAAAACATTAATATGATTTTTTTTTTTTTTAAACTAAGCAGAGAAAATCAGCAAATAATCTAGAATCAGAGACAGCACAGTAGCACACATGATACTTGGAAGTTTGCACAGAGATTGTAAATGCATAGAAAAACTTTTCATTCGACTGTCTAACATTGGTACATCTATACAAATGGATTAAACTATCCCTTTCTTACAACCACTTTAATGACATGCCTCTGATGCGCATGTCAACAACACAAATTAGTCAAGTATCACTACAGTGTTGTGTAACAGAAAAATGCGAAAGACCAGCATAGTTGATAACTAGTTTTCTTTTACAGTCCTTTCACTAAAATAAAGGCCAAATTTCAGGAAAGTTTAACTGTACATTTATAAATCACAAAAGTAGCAACCTACCACTGAAGAGCGTTGGTCTGCTAGAGCTCCAAGATGTGTAGCCTCTTTATTATTAGCTGGGAAAACAATATCCTACATATTGACAGTAAGAGATTTTCAGTAAGAGATTTTAATAAGCTATCACAAAGTAGGTATTCATTAAAACAACATTTGAGGAGATCAAAATTTAAACTCAGAGTATAGCACTAAATATGATGTCCATACTATGCCTTCAGGAGAACCAGCTATCTTCGCTATTGCATCCATTGCTAGAGTTGCAACTTTTTCATTGCCAAACACCAGAAGAAAAACATTATCATGAACTCCAAACATAAGGGCAAAAATGAAAACTAGAAAATAATTTACCCTAAAAAACAAGATAACTAAAATATAATTAAAAATCCAAGTATCGGTCTTCAACTTAAAATTTGATGAATGAGGCAATCAAACAAAAGAGGATATATAATGCGGTCAAGTATAAGGTGTGTTGCAGAAACGGAACCTTCATTCAAATTCTCGAGAAGGCAAGAAACCTGAAGATTGTTCTCATGACACCAGATTAAACTAGGCAATAGATTCGTCTGTTACTTGCATAAGTTTTTCAACTCCCCCAAAAAACAAATTGAATAATCCAAAACAAACAGATAAATTCTCTAATTAGGAACAAAACTACTCAACAATCTCAAATCAAAGCAAAAGATGCATAAGCAGTTTTTATACATACCGTTTTACAAGCTAAAGATTTGACTTCTTGAGACTCTGCCATCACACCAACTTGTATAAATGGCTGAACAAGAGCAAAAATAAATGTTTATGAATCTAGATAGACACATAATACGTACAAAAGCGGCTTTATTTCTGGAAGTTAATTGGGTTTATACTTTATACTTTATGCTATGGTATAACATCTTTCATTTGATTGAACCAGAGCAACATGTTCATCGAAAGAGCTTCCCCTATGGCATTCCAATACATCATAATACGAAATGCTTTAAAGTTTTATCAAAGAAAGACTACCTGAATTCTAACCAAATTCAGGACAACCCTTCTTTCATTTTTCACAAGAACACAAAAACACTCATCAGAAAAATGCAATCAGTTAGGACAACAAATGAAGGGGCATACCACGAACTGGGGGATGAGAGAAGCCCCATATTTCGTCTTGAACACCCTTTCCAAGACAGCAACCAACGTGCTTTCCAGACCGGGCACATCAACTTTGGTTTGCAAAGCACTGCAAGCGAGAAACAAAACAAAATCAATTCACACCAAGTTCAACTTTCATTAACAATGTCAGTGGAGACTTTCATCAAACAGTTGACATGCACACATTCCCATTACCAAAAACCGATACGAAAACGAAAGAAAACTGAAGTCGAGCACAAAAACTTGGAAAACAAGTTATGGGTATAAGCAGAAAAAAGGGGTTACTTGAGAATGACGGGAAGAAGGAAGCAATCGAGAAATTCCTTAGCTGATGCGTCGTTTTGAAAACCTGCAAAACACAGTGATATTTGTTAAAAAAAATAGCTTAGAAAAACTGGAAGGAAAGCGAGTGGCAGCGGTTTAGTGCTTACCGGGATAGCTTGCGAAATCGGAAGCAGCTTCGAGTAGCTGAGTTGGGTCGTCCACCGAGTACTCCTCCATAACTTACAGCACTAGCAGTCGCACTGAAACGCTGTGCGCGTCTCACAGAGAGAGAGAGAGAGAGAGAGAGAGAAGGGGACTACGAAATTAACATTAATTCGTTTCAGTCTGAGATATTGTGGACTGGGCCCAAAGACACCCATACAAGAGATATTTCACTACACGTTGATGGGCAAATTAACCCTCCTTCCCATGCAGATTCGGTACTGTATGAGGCGGTTCACTTTGGTCATCGGGGTCATTTATATATAAAAGCAAGCAAAGTCAGTGGCTCCAAAAAATGCATTTGCAGTAGTTCCAACTCGAGTTGGAAGTTCCAAACCTTCGCTCATTTTTTTTATTGTTATTTAAGGGTTATTCTTCTAAAATATCGATTGAACTAGAGTTTGTTTGTAATAAAAGGTCAATAAATTTCACAAATTTCGTTTTCTTTTTTGAATATTGCATGAGCTTGGCGCTAGTTTGTGCGACTAATGGAGGATGTTTTGGGTGTCTAGGCCCATGGGGGGATTGCAGTCCTCATGTTATACTTTTGTTTCCATTGGGCCATTTGCCCACCATTATACCAAGATAACAATTTAGTTGTACTTCTTTTATGTTTGTGGTTCGTCTCTAGTTCACTGTAAGTTCAATGTCAAATTATTATAGTTAGTTTACTATGTGACATAGCCCAAATACTCTACCCATAAATATAAACCGTATCATTGTATTATAGGCCAAGACAAGAATAAAATGTAGTAAAGCAGTCCTAATTCCCTTACTTGTTTAATTTTAAATTCCTATAGGGTCGAAAACGCGGGCTGCCTTCATCACAAATTTATTAATTCCGGGCTTCTGGGTAGGACAATTGCTTTGGGCTATTTTGAAGCTATGCGAGCTGGTTACATAAAAAAAAAAAAAAAAAAAAATCTAATTTTATTCGATATCCAAGTTATACGTAATCATTTGCCTTCATAACTAAATAAGCAAACATTATGTATATAAAACTGAACCATAAATCAAATAAGTAAAAACGAATTTTTCACGTTGATGCGTCATTCGGATCGGTTTGGTTTGGCCGATTTGATCGTTCGGATGATTTTCGCCTAACCCTAGATAGGTCAAGATAATCACAATATCAACTTGTACAATCAAATCACTGTTACAAATATGTCACATGTGTAAGAGGATAAGAATAATAAGCCAAGAAATACCAGAGATGCAATCATACGCATAAGAAAAAAGACCTTGATATATATAAACACCAAAAATACACAGAGACTCATAATTCACTTCTCCTTCCATAAATTCCAAACCCTAGCTTTTAGTGTTTGGCTGTTTCTTGTTTGGTTTCATTCTGTTTGGCTTCAAACCCTACTTTCATACCTTGATCCCATCGCAAAATAATCCACTGCAAAGGAAATTATAAAAACTAAAGCCAAACAGGGTACAACGCGTGCCATGCTATTTCCATGAACAAATCCTCCGATGGTGTCCTCCAATGGTCCCACGTAAGTAGCGGCCCCCCCCCCCCCCCCCCCCCCCCCCAAAAAGAAAGCACATACCCGAAAATTTCACACTGCTCATTGCCTTCCCATGCACAGATCATACCCCTTCATTTTCAACCTTAATGTACCAAAAACCGCTGACCACACTTCATCATTATGGACTTCCACCATTGGGTTCCCTCCACGTGGCGGGAGATCAACGTACAGCAGCTTGTACATGATTGCATCTGAGTCACACGATGTTGGTGATGATTGTTTGTGACTTGTAAAACTGAAAACATGCATCTGGTTTTGGATTTTTTTTCAAGGTTTTAGGTTTCTGAAGGACAATGGCAATTATCTGTGGGCTGTAATATTTCCAAATTTAAACACCAACTGGCAACAGATTCTTTAGAAGACATAATCTTTTTTTTTTTTTTTTCTTCTTTTTTTTTCCTAAGGGTATGGAAATGGAAGGGACTTTTCAGCTCAAGCAGGTAAAAACGTCTTAATGAGAAAATGTAAATGTCAAGCGTTTTTCGCTCTAATTGGACGAGCTAAATGAGTTCTCCCATTTTAACAAGTCCGGCCACGTGTTTTACTTGCACCCCCTAGTTTCTCTAATTGGTTGTGTACCATAGACGTTCCTTTAGTTTGTCTTGGCTTGGGGTCGCCTTTAGTTTTTCTAATTGGAGCATGAACAATGACATATCATGATAAAAAGTAGTGGTAACTTGCGGATTTACCTCTCCGCACACGTGGGATGCAGAAGATTTTTTTGCTCCCACAGGGATGAGCTAAATGAGGGCTTCCCCATTTCAAGAAATAACCTGAACCATAAACCTCTAATACTGCCCGTTTATAGTAACTCCCGGCCGGGTGTTTTAGCGTGAACAATGACAAAGAGTGGTATAAGTGGCGGTAACTCTTCATTTAGACTTAAGCACTGGAGACGCTTTAACAATATTTGTTTCTGCATCCGAGACTATGTGTTTGATTCCCTCCTCTCCCAGTAGCAGTGTGATATGAAACAATGAAAATTATGAGTAGGGTAATGCAGCCGTCCAAACAAGGAGGAAAAGTAAATGCAAGGTTGCATAATGTGTTGGCTAGGAAGATACATGGTCCCTCCCAAAGCTAATAAGCTAAGCTGACAAAGAAAGAATACAATGTAATGTAACAGATAGAGTACTAAATTGTCCCTTCTATAAGACTATATCTGCGAGGAGTACCCACTAGGAGAGCAGTGTCCTTAAGCCTCAAGGGTCTCTGTATTACCCTATATATAGAGTCTGTGCGCGAATGTGAAAGGTAACCATCCATGTCTAACAAGTTCAACTCACCATTAATGATTTAGATGGTGGATGTTTGTGACAGTTCAACAACAGCAAAATCCTCCAGAAAATAAACCCTTTTTTTACAAATTATATAGAAAACTTCATTTTAATCCTTGGCAAAGATGACTTTTAGATTAAAACCATGACTAAGATCAAAATCTAATTTTAGTCTCTTGATACATTAATAACCTCATTTATTAATTATATTTTGATTTTTTAATTATTTCTCTTTTTCTTTCTAATTTTTAATGTATTAATTTTATTTCATTATAATTTTCATTTTCATTTCATATATCGTAATATATTTTGTTGTAAACATTTAGATAAACTAATTTTTGTTATACAATATATTTTGATGTACATTGTCTTCTTCATTTAGGTACATTAAATTCATTATAATACCTTTCGGTGCATACATTTAGGTACACACATTTTGATACATACATTTCGATACAAACATTTAGGTACATTAATTCAATATAATACATTTCTGTACTAACATTTCGGTGCATACATTTTGGTACACACATTTAGGTACACACATTTAGGTACATTAATTTAATATATTACATTTCGGTGCATATATTTAGGTACATACATTTCGGTACTAACATTTAAACACATTAGTTCACTATAATACATTTCGGTATTAACATTTAGGTACATTAATTGAGTCTTTCAAATTTGAAGAATGTTAAATAAAATTAATAAATTAGAAAACTCTTTTTTGGTAAAAAAAAATAAAAATAAAAAAAAATAAAATTTGTATGTTAATAAATTTAAATATTTAATGGGAGACATTAAATAAAATGCACATTAATTATTTTGAATCAAGGACACATCAAGGGATTATAATCAATATGTAATCTAACACCAGGTTTATTTTAAATTTCAATCTTCTTGAAGGATTAAAGTTAAAAAAACCCTTTTTAATTATTATTATTATTAAGAGGATAGGAGGTCTGAAATTATTACAATAATTTAGAAGAGTAGGGGTTTCAAACTCAGAACGCATGAGTGGAAATCCAACACCTTATTAACTAGGATATTAAACCACATGCGATGTTTACAAATCACAACAGGTTTGGTATGTTAAAACTAGCAATTAGCCTGATCAGCAGAAAATCTAAAAGAAAATCATGTCATGATTCATTCGCACAATGTCGTTTGGCCAACTCCATATAGCCCCTAAGGCGACGACGGAATGCCAGTTGCCTTTCCTTTAACTTATTTGGTAACCCAAACGTACTTGGAACATAACCCTATTATAATTAATTAAAAGAGACAAGTGTCATATCCTATATTTGTGGATCTCAATTAGAAAGTTTTTAAACTCATTAAATTGGACCACGATCTCAAATATTTGAGAAAACAAGTCTCATACCCGGGGTGTTAGAAATTCTGGAGCTCGATTGTCAAGACATGTGTCTATGCTGCCACACATCATATAGATTATAGAATCACTTGTGATCCCACCCAAATGAGGAATGGTCTATATGACCGACTGTGTAGAAGAATCTCTTCACACTACTAGAAATTTTCACTTTGCCGATAAAATTAGTTTGTCGCCAAAAGTCAAATTTCCACTTTGCCGACAAAATTAGTTTGTAAAATAATTGATATCAATTAACTTTTCAAGGTCATTATTCAAAGACTATTCCAAAAAATAATCATTCATTTGAAAATCATTTAGCTATTTCGTAATTAAGATATTTCATATTTTATTTATTCAATTCTACTTAAAACGATATAACAATTTTCAACTTGGTTAATTTTGACAAACATGATCTTTAGATACATATATAATTCCAGTAATCAACTACATTATTATAGAACAACCGAAACGAAAGAAAGCATAAGAGAATGTAGCTAGTACTTCCTCACATATAGATAGTGTTTATTTCTTCTTTTACCTAAGAAAATAAAGTTATAATGCAAAACCAAATTATATTTTAACCGTTAAATTTTTGTTTAAGAATATAAAATCAAAATCTAACCGTTAAAATGTCCAAATTATCTATACACACTAATCAAATGCAAAACGATCAAATATAAGGGTTATAATCCCCTTCATGTTCTTTCAAGTTCAAGAATGCTATCAAACAAGACTGAAGCCTCTGCATCTGTAAGACAATAATTGGCAAACCCAATGCAGAAATCAATGAGCTAGATTCCAATCCCAATCCCAATCCCCACCCGAACGAACTTAATAACATCCCAACGACAAATCAAACATCATCACAACCGAGAAAAGGGGAATAAAGCATACGTGCAATTACCATTTAAAGCAAAACCCAGACTATCTTCAGAAAAAGCTACTCACTGCAATCCGCATCAGAATATCTTATCTTAATAATTAATATTAAGCAGATAATCTAATAATGCAAGATGCAGGTGAATCAATATTTTTTTTTTTTTTGGGTGGAAGACAGGTGAATCAGTTTCACCGTCACTGTTCCAACCAATAACCACAAACACATATACCTCCATTTGTAATCAGCACTTACAAAGTTCACCTTCAAACTAACTACTTCGGTAACAAAACATCACCGCGGAGTCAATCTAAAAGAGTTATCAATCTAAAAGAGTTATAATCCGATCACCAACTCTTCATGTAATTTCAATCCCCGCTACTCAAAATTCGTGTTCGTCTATATATTTTCTTGGCTACCATAGATTCTTCAGCAGCAAATAATCACTTACTAAATTCACCATTAGATTACTTAGGTAATAAAACACACCAGAGTCGGTCATAGTCTCATGCAGTCATATAATCACAGGCCAAACATAAAACAAACATAAACTACTGATAACGTCACAACTGAAATACCGAAACTAGCCCTGCTACTACGAAGTGAATCGGGCGTTTTCGAATAAAAAGTCTGAAACACCCCCGCACGTGTGGAAGCCTCCATGATTTTCAAAGACACTCGGTCTTGAAGTAATTCCACATGCAATCAAGCTCCGTGGGGCCAACTGCCCTGACTTCCTCGGATACCGGAGGCCAGTTCCCGGTGAAATCGACGGAGGATCCGCCGCCAGCGACAGAGCTGCCAACGTGGACAGGAGGATGAGCCGGCATTGGGGAGAAGAAGAGTGGCAGCTGGAGATTCTCCTGCAGAGACCGGAGGCTCGGGAAGGCCGAGACGCCGCCAAAGTTCGGCGGCTGGGGCGGAGGAGGGTGAGCCAGGTCGAAGCACGAGGCTGGGAGGTTGAAGCCATTGTTGCTAGGGTTGGTGGAGAAACAGGACACGTGCTCCATGGGGATTGGACTGTCGTAAGAGCAGCCGTCGCCGGCGGCAGAGACGGGTTGGTAAGGGGAGGAGTCGAGGAGGGGCGGGAGAGAAACGGAGGAGGGGGAGCTAGGTTCTGGGCAGAGAGAGACGCTGCTGGTGGAGCCGTTGCCCATCCGGGTCTTTTTGGATCCGGGTCCGGTAGCGGCTGATCCACTGCTCTTCTGGAAAACCCGGGAAATGACCCACTCGTCCTGCACGTGTATTGAATCAATGCCATAAGCGAAATTGGTGAAAAAACCAGTCAGCTTTTTGAGAAATTAGTCATGTGGGTAGGTGGTGACGTTTCTATATGCATAATTTAAACCCTAACGTAATTAGTGCCTAACAAAAAAACCGAAATGGCAGCAAACGAGGAGACCTCATAGAAATTATAGCAGAATAACAACGTGACCTATTTTGATAACTGAGCTACAAGATCTTGCTCCGGAATTGTTATTTATGCTCAAAATATTCAAGTTTCAGGTGTATGTGCCGTGATACAAGATAGCATGGAAGAGGATATACGGAGGACCAACTGAGACATCCTCTACCAGTGAAAGCCATTAATTAACATTAGTACGATCTGCATAGAAGGTTACATTTACCTAAACCTAGCTAGCAACCCCCAATGTACCAACTAATTTACCTAACCCTAGCTGTAAATGATGTAGTACTACTAAAAATAAAAACTTTACATTTTAATATGTAGCTTAGACATGCATGAGCGTCAAAGTTTCCAATATAACTTTAGGGGGAGAGAGAGAGAGAGAGAGAGAGAGAGGACCTTGGAGCTCCGGGAGAGATAGTGGTAGGCAAATTTGCCTTCAAGACGGTACTCATGCATGACCCAGTTGGATTTTTCACCCTTGGGAGCTCTACCGCGGTAAAAAACCAAAGTCTTCTTCATCCCAACGAGCGCGCAAGTCTTGGAGCTGTAAATCTCCCTGTCCTTTCCGGTGGCTTTCCAGTACCCGGCTTCAGTTGCCCTGTTGGTTCGGAGCCCCGTCGGGTATTTCCGGTCACGCAGGCTGAAAAAGTACCACTCTTTCTCCCCCATCTTTGCCTTGTCTGCAAATTTATTCAAAACCAACGCTTAAATACTAATTATAATCAACACCCAACATTTATAAATTAATTCATTTCAAGTTATGTACAAGAAAAATTGTTATAATCCAACCCGAACACTTAGAAACTAACTACAACTAAAACCCAAATTTAGAAATCAATTATTTCAAGTTATGTACATGAAATAATGTGATTAATTAGCATGAGGTGGAGTTAAGTAGTTGATTAATTACCAGGGAGCTCCCAAGGCTCACACTTGTTGAGGTCGACTTCAGCAATGGCACGGCCGGTGAAGCTGCTGTCAAGGACCTTCTTGAGGAGGTAGTAGGTGATGAGCTCCTCATCGGTGGGGTGGAAGCGGAAGCCGGGTGGCAGGTGGGTGTTGTGATCAAATTGGGTGGAGAAGCTCATGATGTCCATGGGTGTCGAGAGAGAGAAATCGAACAAACAACGAGACAGTCGTTGGGAAGAAAACCCAGAAGGGACTTTTGGAGTGTGTCTAGGTTTTAAATAAGGTGTGATTGTTTCATGAAAGTTGTTGGAGGTCAGGAAAGAGTGGAGTGGAGTGAGGGGTTTTGAGAGTGAGGGGATGAGTGTTTGTTTTGTAGCTGCAAGATTTGGTTTTAGGGAGAGAGAGAAAGAGAGAAAGAGAGAGGAAGAGTGTGAGAAGGGTTTGATGGATCTGATCTGAGTGGCAGAGAGAGAGGGGAAAAGGTGAAGGAGATATAATAAGGTATGATATGGCTGGAAAAATCTGTGTTTTTCTCTGTCCTCTCTGCCGTATACATTTCCTCTCTTTCTCTCTCCTCTTTCTTTCTCCCTCTGTAAAGAGAGAGAGAGAGTGTGTGTGATGTGTCTGAGGAAATGGGCTGTGCAGAGCTGGGGTAGTCTGTTTAGAGTATGCGTGCGTGCGTGAGAAAGTGTGCAGGTATTCCTCTGTCAGTGAAGAAAATGAAAGGGAGGGAACAGAAAGTAGTTTTATGAGAGCCCTTTTGAGTTTATGTGAAAGGGAAAAAAACAATAAGAGAAGGGGAAAACAAATTTTTATTTTTTTTTTAAATCAATTTTCCATTTTTTAAATATTAGAAAAAAAAAGGAGAGGTAGAGATTTTCACCATGTATCGATAAAGCTGTTGCAAATCTCTCATGTCAGCACAGTACATATAATAATAATAAACCCAATACAAGCACAGAGAGCCCTGGTGATTTATATACACCATCCCTTTTTTTTTTTTTTGGACACAGTAATACACATAATCTATGCAGCTGTTTTTTTTTTTTTTTTTTTTTTTTTTTTACAATTTCTCTGCTAATTAAGAATTTGTAAATGGGATTCATAGGTGTCTAATAATCCGTACTTTTATTTATTTTTTCATAGTGGGGCTTTACATGGATGTTCTACCTCATGTTTTTTACACGATTCATATGCCAACATTATAAAATATCGTGTCAAAAATATAATGATGTAGAAAATTCATGAAGAATCTCACTTTTGAGAGAGTATGTTTAGCATTCCTCAAGCGTTTAAAGCACCCCGTATAAATGTTATCAAAATGTAAGGTATTCCCTTCAACATTGGAAGTTAAGAGTTAAACCAAAATACTAAGTCAATATTATAACCTACCACAGTTTATCATCCGCCACAAAATTAACTTCTCTAAACACATGTCCACCGGCACTTTAAATGCCAAGGCAGTTGGATTAAATTGCCCTTATCCTAGAAAATGTTGGTCCATAGGCCCAAAATTTGGCAGGCAACTTGTGGCTCGAGGAAGCCCATCGAACTGCCTATCGAATAATTGTTGGGCCTTGAGCTCAATGGCAGTGACGATGTGAGAGTAGCGATAGAGTGGGCCTCCCTCACGTGCACAACCTAGAGCCAAGCAACTCGTTTATTCGTGTGCCTTAAGCCATCTCCAACCGAAGGGTTCAGAGGGCCGAAAATACCCCGAAAACCGTCTCCAACCGAGGGCTAGGCCAGAGGGTTCGTGAGCCCCACGAAATAACATTAAACAACATAAAAAAAATATTTAACAACATGAAACTTAAACAACATTTCAAAAAACATTTAACAAAATAAAACTTAAACGCCTACTCTATGTTGTTTTTGGCCCAAAGATGTGTAACAAGATCCTATTGTAGGTACTTGTTTGTGGCACGGGAACATATCATTCTGTAACGCCTCATGTACTCATATATAGAGATACTACCAATTCTTGGATTGAAAGGCAAATTAGGCCTATCATATATTTTTGCACGAGCCTTTCTTGACCTATTTGAATTGTCTTGGTCTTCATCGGACTCTCCATCAATATACCCATCTCGCTCATCCTCTACTATCATATTGTGTAATGTGATGCCAGACATCATGATGGAGTCCAAATTTTCTCGACTCCACCCTCTTGCCGGTTCGCTGATAATCTTCCACCGTGCTTGTAGAATACCGAAAGCTCTCTCAACATCTTTCCGGTATGCCTCTTAGTGTAAGGTAAACAACTTTTCCTCGTCATTCCTAGGGTTTGGAATTGCATGAACAAGTGTCGCCCACTTTGGGTAAATGTCATCTGCCAAGGAATACCCTATATTGTATTGACGGTCATTGATGTAGTAGTCAAGTTGAGGTGCTTTATCTTTCATCAGGCAGTTGAAGAGGGGTGAACGCCTAATGTCATTTTGGGATCCAGGGACTCCAAAGAAAGCATGCTAGATCCATGTGTTATATAAGGCAACCGCCTCTAACACAACAGTTGGCTTTCTCGACCTTCCGCAAAAGCCTCATTGTCATCCGGTGGGACAGTTCTTCCAATCCCAATGCATGCGGTCTAATGACCCTATCATGCTCGGAAACCCATGGTCTTCAGCTTTGCGAAAGAGCGGATCCAAATCTTCTTGATTTGGCTCGCGGAGGTACTCTCGTCTTTGTAAACCTGAACAACTGTGTCACATAATTGTTCAAAAGTATCAAGGCATGTAGACTTAGACATACCATGGATTTCATCCATCAAATCAGCTGGGGAGCTGTGGGCCATCATTCGGAGTGCAATAATAACCTTCTGATAAGGTGAGAAACCAAGATGGCATGTTCTGTTCCGCTTCTGTCAAAAGTATGGATTGACTTGCTAGACATCACGAAGTAAACACTCAAAGACATGACGCATCATCTGGAAGCGATGTCTGAAATCCTCTTATGTGTACACGGAGTTGGGCTTGAAGTAGTTGTTCATCAGATTGGCATGCGTCATCGCTCTGTTTCCTGGTTTGTAAGAGCAACCAGCAACAGAGCCACCCCATTAAGGTTGTTCCTTAGTTGGCTGACACACCATGGCCGCAACCATGGTTGTTACTCTGTTTTGTTTGTTGCGCCTTACTTCAGCTTCTTCATCAGACTCATCATCTTCTCGTCTCATCTGCGCCCATTTTTCTTCCATTGGAATCCGAAGAGGATCCAAAGTTGGAATTCATTGCAAACTTGAATTGAAAGATATTGAATTCAAAGTTGTGTGAATTATAGCCCAATATCCACCCTATTTATAGCAAAAAAAAATTCAAATAAGGCTAGCTGACATCACTTAGCCATTGGATTTGAATTTAAGTTGTAGTTTTTAAATAATAAATTATGTTTGGCCTTCGGTTGGAGACGATTTTTTGTGACATGGTTAAAACGAGCCATATGGCCCTCGGTTGGAGATGGGAGCAAATATGACCATGTACTGTTTATTAAAATATTAATTTCTTGGAGGGCCAGAAGGCTAAAACGAGTCATCTGGCCAGCCTTTGATTGGAGATGGCCTTAATCGTTGGTTTTTCCAATAATAAAAAAAATTGAAAAAAATCTTTTGTTGCACCACACCGCCACGTAGCACAATTTGGCGCATCTGATTTCATAAATGGAGAAAAATTACTTTTTAGAATAAATATTAATGACAATTCAAGTGTCTTGTCCTTGCCCTTACCCTCCCAAAAACGTGAGAAGACTATTGGAATCAAGCATATGAGCTTACAATATGTGTTTTTATGTCTTAAAAGTAAGATGGGAAACAAATTAATGTATAAGAAGGAAAAAAAAGCTTTGGCTTTATGCATGCATGCATGGTTTCTGGTATTCTGCGTTCACTTTTTCATATAAAGATTAGGCCAAAGAACTGGAGCTTTGGAAGTGAGATAGAGAGAGTGATTGGATTTTCGTACTACTGCTCGCTTTTTAACACTGTTGGAGAGAGTGATTGCGCATCACAATTTCATGCAAATTAAGCACACCAACCGTTTGGCCCGTATGTAATACAAACATATTACAGTCAAGAAGTAGCTAAAACCAAAGTCGATCCCCTAAAATTTATATTTAACAGACTCAGATAAAATAGATGGTTTACAAAAAGGTACTGTATTTTATGGTCATCGATGATAAGTTGAATTAGAAAATTAGAGGTTTTTTTTTGGTCGGAAGAAAAATTTAGTACCAACACAACATACATATATGCATAGAGGCTCAATTAATTCCACAAAACACAAACAAAAAGTCGATCTTTGGTTCTTGTTCTTTTATTGAATTGGAGCTTTGATGATTGAATTAAAGATCCATAAGTATTGGTCTATGAATCTATAACAATATAGAATAATGGTTATTTTGGGTAGCTTTGTTAAACTTTCATTTCTAAAAAAAAAAAAAAAAAAAAAAAAAAAATTCATTTTTAGTTTGGCCATTAAAACTTAATAAAAGTTCTAACCATGTTACGCAAAATGACGATTGCCCATATTGTGACAAGTTCAAATAACAATGCTTATAATTTTTAATTCATAGACAAATTTCCAGCCAATGCTCTCAGGGAACAATATTCTAATTTTTTCCAAATTAATTTTTTTAATAGTTAATACAATAGTTAATTTGATGATTGCTACATTTCATTGATGAATTGTACAACATCGATTCTAGTACAAAACAAAAGATTTTGCAATCATTTTTTTCAGATATCAACCTAGACAAAATGAAGCATGATTCTATGAAAGAGGATTCTCTCTTGATGCTGTCTATGCGGAATCTTGGGATCAATTATCCTAGTCGTTTACCACAAATCTAACGACTACGACTTCACCAATCTCAAATTTACTACCTTCTCTCTTCTCCTGTTAAGAGATCGAACGAGTTCGCAAAGGAGGCATGTTGTCCACTCATCGTAAACTCGATTGGCAGAGGAAATAGGTTTGCCACAGACGAGAGGTTATGATCCCACCTTCGTCGCGCACCGAAACATGTGCCGTCTGTGATGGCGTTTGGTGGGCAGAATTGTAAGGAGAAAGAAGGCGGTGGATGAGACATGTTGTCCATGGATTTGGAGGTCCTTCCGCCGCGACGACGCATTTCGATGGCTTGATTTTTTTTTTCTTTACCGTTTTATCAGTAGTGAACGATCATGATTAATGAATCTCAAGAGTTTGCACAAAAAATGATCTTTTGGATTGTGTGCTCTCAATCACAATCATAATTATTATCTCAACATTCCATGTTATGCAATAATATGAAAATGTAAATATTTTTTTTTTTTTTTTTTGTATTTTTAAATTTAAAGTTGAAAACTTGAAATCTTGAAGGGTGCGAGGTCTCCTGAGAGCCCTGACCTCACCTTTTATACCATATTTACGCTCAATGCTTTACAGTGGTAGCAAAACAAACCTTACTGGAACTGGAAGTGGACAATATTATTCTATCAGACAAAAGGGTGGAAGGGTAAAACAAGAAAGTGAAAAATGGATAGGAATGGTTGGTGAAGTTGATTTATTGATTTTACACACAACAAAACCAATCACATATTACCCACTCGATACTTGTCATTCGTTAAACCAAATTAATCAAAGGCTCCATATTAATTTCAAGAAAAAATTAAAAAATAAATTAGTATATAAACTAATTAGTTAATTAAAATCAAATAACAAAAATAAAAGGCTTTATTTTCTCGACCGCACCTCCTCCCTTCTCCTTGCTTTTCCCACCAACCCACTCCGATCATTAAATCAATTGATGCCCAAAAATATATTTGAATCTTGTTCACTTCATCTAACCTAGAAAAATATTGTCATTTGGTACTACGCTCTGGTTATATTCTTATTTACTTGTAAGTGGAGAGGTCTTAGATTCGATTCTCGTCAAATGTGAATTTGAAACACATTATTGCTAGCCATTGTGAGGCTAAGTCTATCTCCTCTCTCTTAACGTAGATAATATTGTTTTGTTAAAAATAAAATAAAAAAATAAAAAAATAAAAAAACCTAGAAAAACCTTGTTATTTTTCTTCTAGCTATCAAATTCTTTTTTTGTTTGAATAGATATATAGCATATATTGTTTATGTGTTGTTTAAGGGTTTACTGTTAGACAAATAAGGAATATGGTTGGAGTCCTTGTGTAATTGTATATAATATTATTATTGGAAGAATAAGCCGTCCTACAGCCGTCAAGCCGTCCTACAGCCGTCCTACCTTGTCCTACCTACACACTAGCCGTCCTACAGCCGTCAAGCCGTCCTACAGCCGTCCTACCTTGTCCTACCTACACACTAGGACAGCTACCTTGTCCTCTACAGCCGTCCTACCTACACACTAGGACGGCTACCTTGTCCTACCTACACATTTGTATCATGTATATATATCCTTGTAATCTTGTAGAGAAAAACAATGAGAAAAAAAGCATTCTCTTCCATTTTTCCACATTCACGTATCAATAACAAATATATTTTTTAGCCTACATACCTTTTTTTCTACATGGTATCAGAGTAGGTTTATAACCCTAGCCCTAATTTTTTTTTCGGCAGCTTTCTCTGCCGTTCCCATGGCTGACTCTTCTTCTTCCGATGGTGTTTTTTCCCTTCATCATTCCGACCAACCGAATCTTGTCCTTGTATCCAAGAAGTTGAATGGTGATAACTACACATCCTGGGCCCGTGGCATGCAGCTTTCCTTGAGTGCCAAGAATAAACTTGGTTTCATCACTGGCGATATCCAAGAACCTTCTTCCTCCGACGACCCTGATGCTCACGCGGCTTGGCGTCGTTGCAATGACATGATTCTCTCTTGGCTTCTGCATTCCTTGGAACCTGACCTTCAAGAATCTGTGCTTTTTTCCACCTCTGTCCAAGCTGTATGGGATGATCTTCGCGAACGCTTCTCTCAGAGTAATGCTCCACGCATCTTCCAACTCAACCGGGAACTTGCTACAATTTCTCAAGGTTCTTCTTCTATCTCCGCCTATTTTACTCGCCTGAAAGCTCTCTGGGATGAACTTGCTTCTTATAATGATGGCTGCACGTGCTCTTGCAACGCCAAGCATGACCGTCAACAACTCATGCAATTTTTAATGGGCCTCAACGAATCCTTTGCTGCTGTTCGTGACCAGATTCTTTTAATGAATCCCCTTCCCACTGTTCGTCAGGCCTGGTCCTCGGTGTCTCAAGCTGAAAAACAACGCTCCCTGGGCGTCATCCGCTCTGTCGATCAACCTGCTGCCATGGCTGTTCGTGGCCCGTCCCGTCCCTCCTCTGCTCGTCCTCCCCACCACTGCACATACTGCAATTTTGATTATCATACCCGAGACACCTGCCATAAACTTCGTGGCTATCCCGTTGGCCATCCCCTCCATGGCCAACCGTGGCGACCACCGCGCCGTGCCACTGCTTCCAGTTCTTCCCGCAGCCATGCACCTTCCAGTCCTCCCCGGCAGCCACGGTTTTCTGCTTCCCGGCCCCATAATTTCACCCAGGCCCATCACGTGCAAGGCACCCAGGCCCCCGCCTCCTCTTCTACTCCAGCGACCCACCAAGTGCACGGGGCCCAACCCACTTTGCATGACTTGCAGCTTGCCATGCCTGACCTCTCTGCCGAGCAGCACTCCCGTGTTCTAGCTGCTCTACGTGACACCACCACCCCTCCTCAGGCCAATGCCGTGCTCACTACTGATTTTGCCCAAGGTTTGTTACCTATCACCTCTCGTCATGGTCAATGGATACTTGACAGTGGTGCTACGGATCATATTACTTCTTCTGCTTCATGTTTGGTTAATCGTTCTCCTTCACATTTGCCGCCTGTTTCTTTGCCTAGTGGTGTTTCCGCTCCCATTACTTTTACCGGCACTCTTCCTTTAAATTCATCAGTTACTTTGAATGATGTTTTATGTGTCCCTAATTTCCGAGTGGACCTTTTATCGGTTGGTAAACTTACAGATGGATTATCGTGTTCCATAACCTTCTTTCCTTCTTGGTGTGTTTTGCAGGACTTGGTTTCGAAGGCGATGATTGGTGTGGGTAAGCGACGTGGCGATCTGTATTACCTTGTGGCCCTTACCTCTTCTCTCCCCACCCGTCAACCTCTCTGCAACATCATTACCATCCCCTCCTCCCTCTGGCATAGGCGTCTTGGTCACCCCTCCTCCACTCGTTTGCAAGTTTTAGCATCTAGCTCTCTTAATTGTACTTTTGATTCTAGTCATATTTGTGATGTTTGTCCGTTGGCAAAACAAACTCGTCAACCTTTTCTTTTGAGTTCAATTTCAACAACTTTCCCTTTTGCTTTAATTCATTGTGATATTTGGGGCCCGAATTGTCAATCTTCTTTTTCTGGTGCTCATTATTTCTTAACCATTGTGGATGATTTTTCTCGCTTTACGTGGGTTTTCCTCATGAAACATAAATCCGACACTCAACAATTAATTAAGGATTTTTTTGCTTATATCACTACCCAATTCCGCACTACTATCCAATGCATTCGTACTGACAATGGTGGCGAATTTTTATCTCTTCGTAGTTTTTTCTCTGATCATGGGGTGCTTTTACAAACTTCTTGTGTTTATACCCCCCAACAAAATGGCGTTGTTGAAAGAAAACATCGTCATCTTCTTGAAACCGCTCGCGCCCTTCGTTGTCAATCCCATCTTCCTATCAAGTTTTGGGGGGAATGTGTTCTTACCGCTACTTATCTCATCAATCGTCTCCCTACCCGTCTTCTCCATCATAAATCCCCATTTGAGGTTCTCTTTTCGAAAACCCCATCTTATGACCACTTCCGCGTCTTTGGTTGTCTGGCATATGCCACCTCTGTCACTCCCACCACCAAATTTTCCCCTCGGGCTCATAGTTGCATTTTTCTCGGTTATCCTCATGGACAAAAGGCCTATACCCTTTACGATCTCAACAATCACCGCATTTTCACTAGTCGAGACGTCATCTTTCACGAAACTACTTTCCCTTATGCCGTTTCTCACCCTCCTATCCCATCCTCTTCGCCTACCCTACCCATCCCACCCCCTCTGGACTTTACATATAACCCACCCCTTCCTGCCCCGACGCCTCACCCTCCTCCACCTTCCTCCCCTTCCACGCCTCCCACAGATTCCCTTGCTGCCCCCATTACCCGTTCCTCCCCATGCCCCTGCCCTCTCGGCATCCCCTCCTTCCCCCCCGGCTACTTCCTTACCTTTCACCCTTTTACCCACGGACATCCCTACCCCCCCACTACCTACCAATCCTCCCCTTCCCCGCACCTCTTCCCGTGCCCATAAACCTCCATCCTATTTAAAAGACTACGTTTGCTCGCAGATGATTCTACCATCCCACCATCTTCGACTTCGCAACCCGGTTCTACACAAGGTACGCGATATCCACTTTGTAATTTTCTCTCTTATCACCGTTACTCTCCTAGACATTTTTCTTACATCAACTCTATCAGTCGGACTGTGGAGCCTTCCTCCTTTGCCGAGGCTGCCACTGACCCCAATTGGCAACGTGCTATGACTGAGGAGCTTCAAGCTTTACATGCTAATGGTACTTGGACTTTAACTTCCTTGCCCCCTGGCAAAATTCCCATTGGTTGTAAGTGGGTGTACAAACTCAAGCACAATTCCGACGGCTCTATTGACCACTACAAAGCTCGTTTGGTTGCTAAAGGCTTCACTCAGGCTGAAGGTGTTGATTATCATGACACTTTTTCTCCTACTGCTAAGATGATTACGGTGCGTTGTCTTCTTGCTCTTGCTGCTAGTCAGTCTTGGTCTCTTCATCAGCTTGATGTTAATAATGCTTTCTTACATGGTGACTTACATGAAGAAATCTATATGTCTCCTCCTACTGGTCTTCGACGACAGGGGGAGAATCTTGTGTGTCGCCTTCACAAGTCACTTTATGGTCTTAAGCAGGCTTCTCGCCAATGGTTTGCCAAATTCACTAGTGCCATCATTTCTGCCGGTTTTCAACAATCCAAAGCTGACTATTCATTGTTCACTAAAAAGTCTGGTATTTCTTTCACAGCTTTGCTCATTTATGTGGATGATATTGTGATTACAGGCAATGATGCTAGTGCCATTAATTCTCTGAAGTCTTTTCTCCGTGATCATTTTCGGATAAAAGACCTTGGTGATTTAAAATATTTTTTGGGTATTGAGGTTTCTGGTTCCAAACAAGGGATTTATATTTCTCAACGCAAGTATGCATTAGAGATTCTCAAGGACTATGGTTTTTTGGGAGCACGACCCATTGCTTTTCCTTTGGATGACACAAAATTATCTGATAAAGGAGAACTTCTCAAGGATCCTGAAAAGTATCGACGATTAGTAGGTCGGTTAATATATATCACTATCACTCGGCCGGATATCACCTATTCTGTGCATGTTCTAAGCCGTTTTATGCACGAGCCAAGGATATCTCATATGGATGCTGCGCTTCGTATTGTTTGTTATTTGAAGGCTACTTCAGGTCAAGGTTTATTATTTCGTTCTGACAACCAGACCAAGTTAACTGCGTTTTGTGATTCTGATTGGGCAGGTTGCCCTATCACTCGCCGTTCGACTACTGGGTATTGTGTATTCTTGGGCGGTTCTTTGATTTCTTGGCGGACGAAACGACAGAAAACCGTTTCGCTCTCTTCAGCAGAGGCGGAATATAGGGCCATGGCAGGTGCTTGTTGCGAGATAGTTTGGCTTCGTTTTTTGTTGAAGGATTTGAACATTCCTTTGGAT
Organism: Pyrus communis; assembly: GCF_041283825.1. Lineage (NCBI taxonomy): Eukaryota > Viridiplantae > Streptophyta > Magnoliopsida > Rosales > Rosaceae > Pyrus > Pyrus communis. Next base: position 28,341,522 of record NC_142575.1, read on the forward strand.
GGTCCTTCCATTTTATTTTGTGATAATCAAGCAGCGTTACACATAGTTGCCAATCCTGTTTTTCATGAACGAACTCGTCACATTGAGATGGATTGTCACTTTATATGAGATAAGATTGTAGATGGCACAATAGAGACCAAGCATGTGGGTACGGCACAACAGTTGGCAGACTTGTTTACCAAACCTCTTGGGAAAGAAAAGTTTTCGGGTATGTTAAGCAAGTTGGGAGTTCTTGACATCCACTCTCCAACTTGAGGGGGAGTGTTAGACAAATAAGGAATATGGTTGGAGTCCTTGTGTAATTGTATATAATATTATTATTGGAAGAATAAGCCGTCCTACAGCCGTCCTACCTTGTCCTACCTTGTCCTACCTACACACTAGCCGTCCTACAGCCGTCCTACCTACACACTAGGACGGCTACCTTGTCCTCTACAGCCGTCCTACCTTGTCCTACCTACACACTAGGACGGCTACCTTGTCCTACCTACACATTTGTATCATGTATATATATCCTTGTAATCTTGTAGAGAAAAACAATGAGAAAAAAAGCATTCTCTTCCATTTTTCCACATTCACGTATCAATAACAAATATATTTTTTAGCCTGCATACCTTTTTCTACATTTACAGAGTGAGAATTGCTAAGAAATAAAAAGGAGGGTTTTATTTGGTGCCGATTTGGCGGTTGCTTCTCAATCACTTTTTTTTATCAATTAATCATACCCAGTAAGCTAATATGTATAGAAATCTTTCTTCCTTTGCTCAGACATTTTAATTAAGAGATTTCCATTTTCATTTGTCACAAAGTCAACATATCTTTAAAATTCAGATATATGAACACCACCTTTGTAACTTTGACGTATAAGACGTCAGAAGCCTTCTTATCGGATCAATACTTCTGTCGGCCACCTCCACCCCCTCGTCTTTCTAATGGAGGTGGACTGAGGTGGGGTTTGTGTTTTCATGTTTTCATCTTTTACTTTTAAATATTTTCTTTTAGGTTTTATGTTAAACAATTATTATATTTAATGTTTTAATAAATAGCAAGTTTTAAGTAGATGATAGTGCCACTCAACAAATTTTAGTGAAAATAATACTTAACTACTCAAATATGAGTAGGAACTTCTACTAAAAAAATTTCAAAATTGTTCGTTGTCAATTTATAGAAATTTGTGTTTATAATCAGAACCGTTCATATTATAAATCGCCATATAAAGATTGTCTTTATAAAAAATAATTAAAACTAAGGTCGTTTAATCATCAAACTCTTTAAAAACAAATGAATGGTATTGGTAGAAACATTACAAACTGTCTATGTATTTACTACAATAGATTGACTAAATGATCTTAATTTTAATTTATTTTTTACAATGATGATTTTTACAGTATGACTCATAATATGAGTGATTATGATCATAAACACAAAATTCTGTGATTAAAACATTAAGAATTTTAAGTAAAAATTTATATTCATCTTCCAATAACAAAGTATTGTTTTTTAATGGTAAATCGAGCCCGCACAATTTTTTTTCAACAATTGATAAAGAAATTTCGGCTACCAAACAATTTTAGGGTATTTTCATTACTTTTTGGACGAACGCATGAGTACAAAAGCAGCACTAGTTTTGAAAATGGAGTGCTTCAAAAATTCAACATAGTAAATGATTAAATTCAGCATGCATGGATCGACTCAGCAATCCCATCTATCCATCCATCAAAATCAAAATCAAAAGAAAGAAAGAAAAGGTCGGGGTGGGAAGATTGATGCAATCGGATTTTGACACATCATGCTCGGATTTTGAGACAAAACCTTACCCACACAGGCTTTACATCAAATCATCTCTTCAATCTGCATGCTCGGGTCTCTCACTCTCTCTCCCATGATCTCATCTCACACCTCTGCATGTAACGAGTTCAATATATCACGTAATGTTCATGTTAGTAACAAGATATATTATGTTACGTATAAATTCTTTATTATATAGTATTACATTATTAAATCGCACTATTAAAGCGGTAAACTCGTTCTCATCTAATGTTCTCGACAAAGCCTGTTTAAATTTGTATGGGATTGGAGAATGAACAATAAATATATTGCATTATATGCAACTGCAGACTGCAATGCAGACTGCTGAGAGTTTTGCACATTTCATTGCATTTCCCATCTTTCAATATTTATAGTTGTCAAGGCACTTCATAACATTAGTTAACAGAAAAGGTAAAAAAATCCCCCACGTTCTTCTCCTATTTTGGCCTCCTCTATGACTTTTGCTTTATGGCTAGGGTTCATGGCTTCTCTCTATCATCTGTTGCCCTTCATTTCCAAACGAAATGTCAATGCGTTGGCTGCTCAGACGTTTTACTTCGGCCATTGTGACTATTACATCACGTTTGGGATTTGGGAACACCAAAAACACAATATATATATTATTTTGCATGCAACTTTTCCGTTTTCGATAATGCAACGTAAACAACTATGTCATGTCTGCAATTTGCTGCTTTCAATTCTTCGATTGATGATCGATCGGAGATGGTGCAAATTTTGCATGGTTTTGGCAGCTAGAATATGGGCTATGAACTGCTGTGAAACGACGATCGTCGTAGGAGAGGCTATTACTTGCTGATGAGAATATCTTATGACATGGTATACGTACGCAGCTTGGATATATGGAGAGGAGAGCGCAGTTTTCAATTCAACATTTTTTCGAGTCACCAATGTTATTTCCAAACTTTAACTATGGAATGTACTTGCATATTTATGTATGTGATATAACAGGAATAAATTAATCTTTGTAACTTTTATGTTGTTACGTTAAATTAATTTAAAAAAAAAAATGTTTATATTATACTATCAACTTATATCATGTGATTTTGTTACTGTAACATCTTTTTTTTTTCTTTTCAAGATATGGTGATATATACTTGTTAAATGGAGTAATTAGAAAGCATTTTTTCACCTTGTTTTGGACTAAACATCTTTTTGTACAAATTTGATTAAGATACTTTGATCAATTGTCAATTGAGCATTTTTATTTTTAATATATATCCACTTAAGCTAGCTTACAACTAATTTTCTATAATCTAAGAATTTTATGTGACGACCCGTCCCGAATAAATATATATTTTCTCCCCGAATGTGTGAAAATGACGATGATGCCCTCGATGGCTTGGTGACATGGATGTACGTATATAGTATTAAATTATTTTTCCCGCTAATGTGATCAAATTGTACTCGACGTCACGAGAGCGTCGACGTGAGTTAGGGCCAAATTGGGTTCGTAGCGAAAATGTTACTAAGGAATAAGTGAAATTTGGGTTGGTTTCTTTTTAGTTGGACTCAATTGTTTGAGCCCTAAACATTGTAGCTCAATTAGGGCTTGAGACCATTTTAAATTGGCCAACCCGTGGCCACACACACACACGTGCAACCTTCACCCTTTCCTTTCTTCTCGAACTCTCTCTTTCGTCCGTACGACCAGAGCCCTCCAATCTTCAAACACCATCAAAACCTCACAGATCAAACTTCTAAGGACCACCTTCGAGTTCCTTGCAAGCCTGCGAGCCTAACCATACCCTTTGTTCAAAGAAAGGACGTCGGAATCATGAAGAACCATAAGCTCCGGTGAGGTACTCTGTTACTCCGATGTGTTCGTGGACAACTCACGAGATTTTAAGGTTCAAAAGGGTCCTAAACAATTCTATAAGGATCCTAGGCTAGTTTTGGAGTGGTTAGAATGTCAGAATACTCGGGTTTGTCAAGTTTCAATTTTGGCCGATTGTGTTGAGCTATTTTCCAACCATTTCCTGAAGGTTTTGGGTCTTCAAATAGGTAAGATTATGTTCTCCTTGTTGAGAGCTTCAAATCCATATAAGATTTGTGGAATTTGGTTGAAAAACGAAGCAGAAATTGAAGTTTTAGATTTTTCCAGTTTCCGGCGTAGCAGACGACGACCTGCGGCGTCTCCGGCAAAGCCATTGGAGAAGAAGAGTAATATTCCATCAACTTTGACGGAATATACTGACAGTGTTAGGTAACTTTAACGGAATATTCCCTAACGCCGTTAGGGATTTCGTTAGTGTGCCAGGCACATGCGCGTGGGCGGCTCGTGAGGGCGCGTAAGACATCGGAAATTTTTTCTAAAAATATAGGGATGCTTGTGGCGTTGAGTTGGGCACGATGGTATATTCAAACACCCCAATTGAGTAACATATGAGAAGTTGTTACACGGTTTTGGTTATATGCTTAGAATTAATGTTAAATTAGTTGTTTCACATATAAGTAAGAAGTTCCCGAAGGACGAGCATAGCCAAGCAAGACTTGGGGGTTACAACCCTACTACATACCAGTGAGTGGGCTTTTGGTTTTCTATATATACGTATATATGTTTTCCATTTTCCCAGAAATGGTTTTAAATGGATTTACATTTTTAAATGCCATACATTTTCGTATATGCATTAGTATAGATATGCATATTATTGCATGACACTGCGGACGCCCAGGTAAGCTTTAGGTGAATGCATATTGATGATAGTAATTGCAATGTGTATGGTTATGTTTGGATGCATTTAGTGCTCATTATCTTGCACCCCGGTGTTAGTGCTCTGTCCGAGGCTAGGGCCTAGCCTTTATATGATCGTTCACCTCCCGCACCACACGTTCACCTTGGATCTAAGGCAGGTGCCAGCTTGTCGTACATACGACATTAGGTGGTTCCGACTCGTAGGTGACTTGCGGTACTTTGCACAGCCTTCACGTGATCGTAGCACTTAAGCGTATCTATTTACACCAAGCCTGTTGTATAGACCACATTAGGATTAGGTGGTTCTGACTTGTGTGCAGGAATTGGTAGATAAGCTATAGGCTTAGCCGTACAGGTCACGTTAGATGACTCTGGCTGACATTAGTTTACATTGATTTATTTCACCTGACTTACTTATTTCATTGCTGGGATACTTGATATGGCATATACTTGGTTTTCACTACTCTTGAGCATGACTTCTACAAATGTATGTATTACTATTTTCTAGGAAATTACACGGGTTTTACGGTGAAGGGTTATTATTTTTTGAAAGAGAAATGGTTTTAAAAAGCTTTGTTTTTGCCCACTCATGTTTTCTATTTTGCTCCCCTCCAGGTTCTAGTTAGACGTTCGTGTTGGTGGCTTACAAGGACTCTCCAGCGGTTCTGATAGACTTCAATTAATGTAGGAACTTTATTTCATGTTCTGTATAATTAATACTTAGCCTGCTGGGCTGCACTTAGGTTACCTATGCTCTGAATATATGTATCTACACTTTAAATACCTTCACTCACACTTATGTATTTGTCTAGTGTAAGTTAGCTAGTTGGTTTTTGTTCACCCACACTTACATAATACTATCACTTTCATATTGCGCACATGGCTACGTCACCCTCACGTGACGGCCAGCGTGCCTCAATTCCGGTCGGGGTGTGTCATTTTAAATTCGTTTCTCTTTCTCTTAAAAATATTAATATAACTAATTATTCATTATCCATAAAAAAAATAGTTTTTATTTCTTATTCTATTTGATTAGTCTCTTACTTCATTAGAAAAAAAAAATGTCATTTTAATACTTTCATACGAAAGTTTCATTAATTTGTTAAAGTTTTACGTATAGTTATATAAAGAAATGTATTTAAAACTTATGGTTCATTTGAATACAATCGTACCAATTTTTGTTACATTTAGATTCTAAATGTACCAAAAAACAAAATGCATCATAAATCCAAATGTACCCTAAAGCCAAATGTATTCATATTATAGGTAATCAAACGTACCACTATAATCAAAAGATCATACAATCAAATGTCCCGCTAATAAAATTGTGGGAAAAATATTTAATCAAATTCTTAAAAAGAACAAAAGTTAAATTATCGAATTGAAAAAAAGATGCACTTATATCAAAACACCCTAAATTAAAGAGTTAATTGTAACAAACACTTCATGAATTACAATATTTGCAATTTGGATGGACTAAATAATTAAATTGTAGTGTCTTCACTATGTCGCGCATGACATGACAATCTTCATATATATTAACAAAACTATACAATAATATATTAACAAAAAGCAATTCTAGACTAATGAATTGAACATGTGTGTTGGTATTCACATACCTCATTACCTCTTTTACACCTTGTTAATTTTGATTCTCTGATCTGTTTTTTTCTTTTTCTTTTTAAACATTATTATCTACACTAAAGAGGGGAGAGAGTTAGCTAAATCTCACAATAGAGTAGTAATAATGTGGTTCAAATTCGTTTTTGGAGATAATTTAAGCTATAACTCTCACTTACAAGTGAAGAGGAATATCATTAGAGTGTAGTACTAAGTGTCTATTCTTTGATTTACTATATGTAATTCGAGAGTTTACCTTTTTTCTAAAATAATAATTATTAAAAAGAGTGAAAAATGTTCGAAATTATTACAATAATTTAGTAAAGGATGCCGAGATGCATAGATAACACCTAACATCATATCTATTTGGATATTAAACCATATGCTCAAGAGTCAAAAATTAAAAAGGGTTAATCTCTATTTACTATCCTCAAGTTTCGTGGATTTCAACATTTAGTATATAAAATTTTTTTCGTCCCAGAGTCATACCTAAAGTGTTAATTTTGGGACAGTCTCATACATCCGTTAATTTTTTTCGTTAGAACTTTTGTTAACTGATGATGTGGCGCCCACATGGATAATTACTGGGCGCCATGTGTCAATATAGGCCCACTTTAATATTAAAAAAATAATTTAAAAAATTAAAAATTAAAAAAAAACAAAAAAACAAAAAAAACAAACAGCCATCTCCTCGTTCATCCCCTGCACCCTCTCCTCCCTCCCTTTTCTCTTCTGCAACCTGCACCCCTTCCCTCCCTTCTCTCTTCTGCACCTGCACCACCCTTCTTTCTCTCCTCTGCAACCCGTACCCACCCTCCCCGCACACCCAACTCAACAAAATCCCACCAAAGGAATTCCAATTCAACAAGAATTTGGTATTTTCAAGTATGGATCTTCTAACCCAGAAAATGCAAAATCGAAGCAGGTGGAGGAGACCAAAGTCCTCCCAATTTTCCAGAAAACTATAAAGTTAAAAGAAAAAAAAAAAATCAGATCAACTAATATTGGGTTTCTTTTGTGAACCCAGAAAAATTGGGGTCTCTTTCGAGATGAAAGAAAGCGGGAATAGAAAAGGAAAATCAAAAGGAAAAAGGAAGAAGAAGGGAAGAAGAAGAGACGGAAGGGCAAAGAAAAGGCCCGTGTCGTTGCATCACTGGCAAATTTTGAAGCTGCTTCAGCAGCTGATGCTGAGTCTACAAACTGCATATGTCATCCTTCACACCACAGCATGCGATTCGCACCACATGAGGGATGTATATCAACAGCCGCAGAGGGACGTACATCGAAGGCCTTGGTGTACTTAGTGGCGATGAGGGAAGGTTAAGAGGCAATGATAGCCGCTAAGGAAGCCTTCACGGCAGCAACACGGGACTCCAAGACAGAGTCGCAAGTAGCAGCAGATTGACGGCGGCGCACAGAAGGGAATCCAAGAATCGATATGGGTGATACCATTGTAAGAACCCAAATCTCAAACCCTAACTCAACCTTAACTAATGCACATAGAAGAGAGGGAAGGAGGAAGATAAAAGGAGGAGAGCTCTAATATTTTTTTGTATTGATTTCTTGGTGTAAATTTTGATCTGGTAGGATGGCTTGGTGGGTTCTTGCAAAGGAGAGAATGGAGGGAGAAGAATGGACAGAGCGAATGAGAATAGGGTGCAGGGATGAGGAAAGAGACGACTGTTTGTTTTTTTTTTTTTAAATTTTTAATTTTTTTTAATATTAAAGTGGGCCTATATTAACACGTGTCGCTTAGTAATTGTCCACGTGGGCATCAAGTCATCAGTTAACAGAAGTTTTAACGGAAAACTTAACAGATATATGAGACTGTCCCAAAATTAGCACTTTAGGTATGACTCTGAGACAAAAAAAAAATTTATGTACTAAATACTAAAAATCACGAAACTTGAGGATAGTAAATAGAGATTAGATCAATTTAAAAATACATGTAAAAAGTGAAAGGCGTATAACACCATCCTTTGAATTGTTTCAACATAGACAAAAACACTCAAGAGATTAACAAATTAAAAGGACACACTTGCATTGAACTGAAACCATTCGAATCCAACTACAACTAGAGATTTTTTCAAGGAAACGCAAAAGATGAAAGACCCTTTGGTCACCCATTGGGGTTTGGGAGCTTCAATTATTTTATTTTTTGAAAAATGATTTATGTTTGTCCTATAGTGATTGGAAGAAACAAACAAGGGGCACGTGGATCGAGAGTGGCATTGCGAATCGCGCGTGATGACAACATGAAATCACCCCGCCGTCCTCCACCAACGCCGCTTCTCTCTACCGCTTGATGCAGGTCTGTGGGGCCCACCACTCTGTGGTGTACTGTGGGTGTCGCAGTACGCAAGCGCTCCGACCCCTCGTCCCCCTGGGCCCAAATCCAATAAAAGAAGGGGGAAGGAACTAGGAAGGAGAGGAAAGCCTTGATTACAATAATCGCATGTGTCAGTCCAGTAATGCCACCCTAGAGTTCCCTACACCTTTGATTTTGACACGTCAACATCAGCGTGTGGGGGCCACCGTACGTGTCTTGCTTTGGGTTTTGGGGTTCGTGGACGTGCGCTTGATTCCATGATTTATGGCCTGAACTTGAATCCTGATGGGCGTCTTGTGTTGTTGTTATTTTGGTAGGCCTTCGGCCGCCTGATTAAATGATATTGGGCACATCGGAATTTAATTTTGTGCCCCACAAACATCATTTTGCAGTTTCTTGCACAATTTTCATGCATATTGTTGGCAAACAACAATCCATTATTGTTTCTCTATGTTCGTATTGAGAGGTTTTATGTTCGAGAATAAGTGTTTATAATCCATGTTTTGCCATTGTGATGTCAGCCAATATCATCATGCCATTTGTTCAAGTATTTTTATATGACATTATGTAGTTGGCTTGAATTACCATATTGACATTCCAATAAATGCATGTAAGTCTTACTTCTCAAGTTCGCTATTCATGAATACTTAATTGTAATTGTGTGGTTATATGACTTAGTTCAAAATTTCAAATTCATTCAAATATCATTGTACAAGAAAAAATGTATATCAGTAATGCAATAATTTAAAAAAAATTAGGAGAATGTTCCTCCCTTTTTTTGTATTTTTTACTTTATTATTTTTTCTTAGTTTATGTCCATCTGTGACTAGATGTAATTGTTTTATTTTTTATTTTTTTTATTTCAGATTCAATAAAATTTTCCTCCTATCCTAAAAAAAATTGGGAGAGAAAAGAAATTAACTTCGAGCAAAAATTACTTTAAGCTCTTTTAGAGAATATGTTTTTGAATTCTAAAAGTATCTAAAGTGTTTTTTGCAAAAAGTATCAGTTGTGTTTTGCAGAAATTATATCAAGTGATTTTTTAAAATTTACTTGCATTTTTACTAAGGTTTAATATAAAATAATATTATCACCAAAAATGATTTCAATAATTTTAAAAGCACTTCCAAACGTGTTCTTAATTCTTTTTAGCTTATTTGTACGAAAAGTTTCATATCTAGGAAATATCTTATTTTATTAGATATCACCTATTATGGCGGATCGAAGATTTTTCACTCTTTTTACCCAAACGAAAAGAGAATGTTTCCTTTTAATTAGGTCGTGCGGGAAAGATGAATCTTGCACATCATTTTCCTCGGTTGTTTTTTTGCTCTCTATCTTACCTGAATCCTTTTGAGGGGGAGGGGCGTGTGTGTGTTTCAACAAACATTATGCTCTCGTGACATCTATTGTGAATAAGAACATCGAAACAACATTACACAATTTCATGTGTAGCAGTTGTGTGCATTTACCTTCCTCGTCAAATTCAAGCGAGATCTTTTACAGATCTGTGTCTTTATGCCTGAAGTCCATGGATTCAGGGATTCGTGTCCTTGAAGAGAGAGAAAGAGAGATTCAGACTCTTAATTTGTATGAGGTGGACAAGTAAATAGGTTTTAATGAGGATCATATGATTCAAAATAAATGGCCTAAATCTTCGAGTCTGTCGATTCTGAACACAGAGATCCGAAGAGGATATCAATTCGTATTATTTCTACTATACCTTTCCTTGAAAAGCCCCAAAAAGGACAGAGCATGAAACGAATTGGATTCATCATATATCTTTCCACCATTGGATTGTCAATTTGTCACTCACATCAGTAATCTTTTTACATGAACAGACAGATTCCTTTTCGTTTTCTTTGTGTCCAAACAAGACTTTAGAAAACGCATCAGGATTCCGATGGCCGATAGCATAAAGTGGGAATCTGAGGAGCTTATTTGAGCCACTTTTAAGGATGGGTTCAATAACTTAGTGAGAAACTGATTGAATGTGCATGAACCATGCATTCCATCAAATCTATGTATACACTGCCCACAACTAATTCTACTTTTTATCACTTTCTACTGCCGGAAATTTACCATTTGTCACATGAGGTTCCATATTCACACATTCAAGTCCAATAATTTGATGCATTATTTTTAATGGCCTAACATTTTGGATTGAAAAAAAAAACTGGCATTTTGTTTCCGCGTGTTGAGCCTTGAAAATTCTAGCTTAGAATGGACTAGAGCATGGAACCCACATTTAAAAATCCTATCTCATATGGACTAAACTTACTAACGATTGTTGAATATCAACAAATGACATACACATAAAATTTTTTGTTTCGTATTGTATGGACCAAACTTACTAAGGATTGTCAATTATGACGCACAGTCGGATAAAGAGACAGTAAGTTTCATTCACTTATGTGGCCCAAAGCAAAGATTTGCCCCTAAATTTTTATTTTGGTCAATTTATCTTAAATTTTTAGTAAGTATTGGAGGTAAGAATCCAATTAAATTCTCCAAAGCACCCTCCAACACCATTGGTGACTGATTATTAATTTTTTTTTTAAATTTTAACAAGTGATATTATCTACATTAAAAGAGCGGGTGTGATTAACTTCATAATAGACTAATTATAATGTAATTCAAATTTTCTTTTAACAATAATTAAACCTAAATCCTCTTACTTATACATGAAGAAAAATATCGTTAAACTATAATACTAAACCACGATTAAAACTTGATGCGGCAAGAAATTAATCAACTAAACTTTTCAATCAAACCTGTGCGTAGAGAGCACAACTTGATGGTGATGATCATATAAATTTAATAAAAGTGGATTTGACGGACGGTTCCGAGGACTTGGAGGTGATGTTTCGATTTGATATGCCATTGACATCGTCTCTGGTTTGATTCTGTTGATTGGAAGCTATCATTGACAATCATGATTTTTTTTTTTTTTTTTTTTTTTTTTTTTTTTTTTTGTGTGTGTGTGGATCAAATGAGGTTAATCAAGGTCCACGTCTGATATAATTCTATCCTTTGTAAAAAAAAAGAAGAGGTCCATGTCTGAGGCCTAAGGGTAGTCTCCACGGGCCCAAATTGAAGGGATTTTCTGCATGCGCTGTTATGCAAAATAATTTGATTCTTCTCATTTATGCAAAATTTCAATCCGGAAGATGTAAGCAAGACTCCAGAAAATGAGCATATTTCGGAGGAGAGGGAGGTGAAAGATTGGTGTAGGTTCTGGGTTGTTCTCGACCATGTCAAGTTTCGAAGTTTTTAATCAAAATGCAAGTGCTTTCTGAAATAAGTATTTTTTTAACTAAAACAAATTTCTAAGTTTTTATGCTAAACATTATTAGAAGTGTTTTTTAATACCTAAAAACAATTTAAATTATCTTAAAAGCACTTTTAGACAAACTTGCATTTTATGAAATAAGTGTTTTTTTAAACTAAAAAAAAAGTAAATTGTAGCAATAACCCCTTAACTTTAACTCAATTGAAGCAATGATCCCTTAACTTAAAATCTATTACCATTGGTCCCTCAACACATCAAAACGTGCAGCCATAGTCCCTTAACTTTAATCCAACCGGAGAAATGGTCCCTCAACTTTAACCCAATTGAAGCAATGATCCATCAACTTTAACCCAATGGGAGAAATGGTTTCTCAACTTTAACCCAATCGTAGCAATTGTTTTTCCAACATAACTCATTTTGGCAAAATTGTAACGAAGTTGACGAAAAGGACCATAGTTATACGTTTTGATGAGTTAAGGGACCCCAATTGTAGCAATGATCATTCCAACATAACTCATTTTGATAAAATTCTGACGAAGTTGACGAAAAGGACCATAGCTATACATTTTGATGAGTTGAGGGACCAAGGGTAATGGATTTTTAGTTGAGGGACCATTACTTTAATTTGATTAAAGTTGAGGGACCATTGGTACAATTTACTTAAAAAAAAATTCTAAGTTTTTCTGCTAAACATTATTAGAAGTGTTTTTAATACTGAAAACAATTTAAATTATTTTAAAAACACTTTTAAACAAACTCTTAAAAGAATAAAATGAAGTCCTTCACCACATTCATGAAAAAGAGTTTCTCTGTAGCTACGCATTTTGAAACATAATGACTAGGGGATGCACACTTTCGTTCGGTGCGGTTTTTGGTTTATTTTGGTTTTGGTTCGGTGTGATTTTGGCGTAAGAACCGAAATGGAACTAAATCATCTAGTTTTGGTTTGGTTCAATTTCAAAGGGTTTTGGTTTCAATTTCACTTGTAGCAAGTCATTACTTTGAGGCAATGGTGAAGCTAAGAATTGTTTAGGAGAAGGGTGAAATTTGAGGCAATGGTCTGCAGGAAGATTAGACAATACTTCATTTGTCACATCCCGGGCCCGCTCCACCACCGTAGCACGATATTGTCCGCTTTGGGCTTACCATTCCCTCACGGTTTTGTTTTTGGGAACTCATGAGCAACTTCCCAGTGGGTCACCCATCATGGGATTGCTCTAGCCCCCTTCTCGCTTAACTTCGGAGTTCCTACGGAACCTGAAGCCAGTGAGCTCCCAAAAGGCCTCGTGCTAGGTAGGGATGAGAATATACATTTAACGATCACACCCCTGGGTGATGTGGGATATCACATCATTCAACTAAGTGCCTTCTCTTTATTGAGAACTATCAAGAATATTCGAACGAGGATTTAGACTACTGAACTATTTGAAGGAGGATTTAAACTACCTGAAATATTCGAAGGAGGATTTAAACTACTTGAAATCTTCGATGGAGGATTTAAGCATCATTTCTTATAGTAGGATTTAAGCATCATTTCTTATAGTATAGTTCTATTATGTAATTGTATAATGAGCAAGATTCTAAAAGATGGTATGCGCCAGTCGGTTGGTGTGATGTGCCGTAATGCCTAGTGCCTAAGCAGAGCTTAAGTAGACTAGGCGGATTATACATCGTATGAATAAATGATATTTATTAATTAACATAAATTATATAACATATAATATAAAAATTGATGCATTTTCTTTAATATTTTAGTCAATTATAGTATGAGATAAAGGTTCAAGTGATTACAAGCTCGTAGTATTATGGAAAGTTTTTTGAAACTCATATGAATTTATAGTGAATTTTAAAAGGAATAACTGTGTAAAAAATGTTGCCTAAAAGACATTGGCAAAAGAGGACACATAGAAGGTCTCAACTTAATTAGACAATAACTAAGAAAAAGTAGCGTAACTTGATTAGATAAAAATTGGAAAAAATAAATAAATTGGTGAAAGTTAAGAGGTCACTTGGGTAGGAATGGGAGAGAGAGAAACTTTTTCTTCTTCTTAGTTAGAACCAAAGCTACAAAAATGGCAAATTCAGCAATCTCTAGCTTCACAAACAGAATTAAAACTTTGATTTCGATTATAAAATAACCAAGCTGAAAAATAAATATGGATCGCGCAGCGTAATAGCATTGACAACATCATCCATTCAAGCATTTCTTCGCTCATTTTCCATGCAGGTTTAGAGGGCAGATTCCTCAATTTTCATGGGGATTTCAGACAATTGGAGAGGCAATCACCTCTCTTTGCTCTAGTGTAGCTTCGACCATGTTTTGAGGCACTACTTTGGTTTTGGTTCCATGAAGTTCAACAAAATTTTTGGGTTTTCAAGTCACTACTTTGAATTTCTGAACCTCAGCCTTTTCTCACTCATTTTCCTCTTGGACACTTACTCTTTAAAGGTCTAGGAGACATTTGAGCTTGTGAACATACTTGAGAAGACATTCGAGTTTGAGAATGCGATACTTGGGAAGACCTTGGACCTTGTGAAAGTGAAACTGATGGATGAGAAACCACTGAAACTTGTGAACTAGAAGCTTGAGATTGCCTCAGAGCTTATTTTAGTGGTTAAGGATTAAGAGTAAGAGAGGCGATGATTGAATTCGAATTGGTTAACTCTATATAATACAAAAACATAAATAATATTTAATTATATTTGTTGTTTTAAACTTTAAAATGCCTTAAAATATTTATTCATATTCTGTAATTTGTTTTAGATATTAGGAGCTGAAACCAAACCCTTTTTTTAGCTTGTTGTTCGGTTTCAAAACGTAAAAATCGAACCACTCAGTGCTGTACGTTTCGGTTTGTGTTTTGGTTTCTATTTTGGTTCTAAGTGCCTACCCCTAATTATGACTTTGGCTTAACTAGTGAAGGCACTAGTTGGTCACTTTGGTCCTTTGGGCTTAAGTGATAATTTATGCCTATATTGGGCCTGGATCACATATCTTTTAAACTACATTCTTTTTGTTAACCAATAAAAGTTTTAAATTAATTCTGTCAACAAAACCTAAGAAAAATAACCAAAATAAAACGTGACAACCGATCCTTAAATTTATGATTTTATATTAATTTTAAATGAGTGATTTGACGAAAGGCCTTAAAGGCTAGGGTATTGACTTTCGTTGACCAAAGTCTAGTGAGACGTACGAAATATTCTTTTATCGTATTCTTGAAGTACTCAACGATACGAACGTGTAGGTGCAAGCAGAATCGAAATCAGAGCTATGGTTAAAGTTTTATGGAGCTATGAATCCGAAAGTATTTTGAAGAAATCACTATTTTAATTATATTATATCACTAAATTGTCATGCCATATGTGTGTGGCTGAGTGGGGAAAAGAAAGGAATTAGGGAGGAGGAGAAACAGATGAGAAGGGATTGGGCAGAGCTGTCCAATCGGAGGAGAAAAGAGGGAGACGAGGAATGAATTAGGAGAAGAGGAGGAGAGTTTGACCAATCAGGAAGGAGAACAGAAGGGAAAGAAGGGAGAGTGAGATGCGTTAGATCGTCTGACTCGTTTCTTCCCTTCGCGTGACCTAGTTGCCTGACAACATTTCGGCGGTCCTTCTCCATTTTTCTGGCAAATTTCACCAAATTATCACCTAGAAACTCCCCACCGAACTTCCTCTCCATCCTACGCCTAAGTTTGATGGGGTTTCGGCCCCATATTGCGAAGAATGGACTAGTCGGTTTTGGGGGTACATGGTGGAAATCCACCGATTGTGAAAGCAATGTCGACCACAACCACCACCACCACCACCACCACCACCAAAACACTTCTCTGGAGGTTAGGAACAAAACCTAAATAGTTTTAGGGGTGATGGTGTTGCGGATTGATCGAATTGAAGAACACCCAAATTCTAGGGTTCCGGCGGGTTCGTTGCAATTTCAAGTTTTTCCCGGCCAAATTGGACTTGGCCACATGTATAAAAATTATTCTACTCATTGAGATCTTCATTTTTGTGAAATTTGAGAATTTTTAGAAATAGTTCATTTTTTCCGACGAGTCGGGGTGGTTGACCACCATATGCGGCGGCGTGTGTGGCAACACGTAGCCAGTGAGCCAACGCAACCTTTTTGAGTTAAATTTTATGTTTTGATATCAATTTGATAATCATTTGTTATAGTTCGATAGTTTGAACTTTGTATGGAATATTACGTCACTTGACCGTTTTATGTTTCGACGATCCAACCATTGAATCATCACCAAACTTTAATACGTTATAGTACGTAATATTTGAGGGCAATAGGAACTGATGGATTGGGAATCCGACGTATGGATATTCCTGAATTGGATTCCTAAGTTTGTAAAATAAAATATTGATCGCCACTTAATTTTAGCAATTGACGGAGATTCAATCGTTGGATCGTTCAAAAACTTTAGGATGATGTTCTAGAAGCTTATTGAAACCCTTGGGAAGTTACGGATAGGAAATTTGATGTACGGATCTTTCGAATCGGGTTACGTAGGGTTGTTGACCCTACATTCGACCTTTGACTGACGGTTGACTTTAAGTTAATGGGTTTCAAATCATTCTAGAACGTCCTTGGGAATGTGTTTTATGCAAGTTATGTGTTCTATTGATAAGAATTTTGAGACATGATTTGATAATTATTTTAGGTGACGATCGTTCGTGACGCCTTAATATTCGTGCTAGGGAGTTTTAGCGTGGACTCCAGGTAAGTGGGTCTTTTCCTTTTTATAGTGTGTGTGTGTGTATATATATAATACTTTTGAATTGATTTATGCATTTTATGCCATGATTTACTTAATCTTAAAATGCTGTTATGTGGTTGAGATTTATATATTGTCATGGCATATTCATATACATTTTACTTGCTCATAAATGTTGCACTATTGTGAGATGCTAAAATAATCCTATGGGATGCTCAGGTAAGTTCAGGTAAGTTTATTATGTTGTTGCAATCATTGAATCATTATGGCATGCATATATTCATGTAGCGCTCATCATTGTTGCATCCCTATGTTAGTGTTCCCACCCCGGGTCAGGGCCAGTCCTTCATGTGTATGTTCACCTCCCGCACCCAGGGACAAAGCTAGAAATTTCTTCTAGTAGGGGCAACCCAAAAATTAACTAAGAAAACCTTATTAATAGCTACCTAATAGATAATAGGAATGATTTTCAAATGATTATGTATCACAATTCCAATGTTACAAAAATTTCAGTGTAGTATTGGAAAGTGGCAGAGTGATAAGAAAAATATTAATACATGATTACACGAGATAGATGTTTTTCGATTTGAATGATAGAAAAAGAGCACTTTTGCTTATATAGTAATTCATATGAAGTATATACAATATGAAGGTATGTTGGACATTAGATACTTATATTTTTTTTTCAAAGATAATGCGTGTATATTTGTTGACCCTAAAAACTACCAAGCCTACATGGCACGTAGGCCGAGTAATTAATAAGTTAACTACGTCATTCGGCTATGTGCGGGGCGTGCCAACTCGTCGGCCAAGCTCGGCTGGGGAGTAAAATGTGTTGATATTGAGTTGAGCGTGCTGCTGACTTCTTAATCTTGCGATTGCGACTGAGGAAGGAACGCATTTTGGCCCTCACATTTCATCACATCAAGCCAAACATATAAATCAATCACACTCCACAACAAGTTCAATACACAAGTCAAATCACATAAAATAAACAAGTATAACATAATGTGATGCTATCAGTACATAAATCGAGGTGCATGTCAATCGAGGAAGACACGTCATCATGATAAGCCCAATAAGCTCCATGGAATCTCAACAACACTTTAAGATCAGCAACACACTAGAAGAACTCGGGCTAGTTGGCTAAAAAGCCAACCGTCGATCAAGGTCGAGAGTAGGGTCCACAACCTTAGAAATCTAAACTAAAAGATCCACCATCAGATTTCTTATCAGTAACTTCCCAAGAGTCTCACTACTCTTCTAGAACAACATACTAAGATTTCGTTACGATCCATTGGTTGGATCTCCGCCAATCACTAAGATTAAGTGGCTATCAACCTTTGATTTTACAAACTTAGAAATCCAATTTAGGAAGATCTGTAGGTCAGATTCCTCATCCATGACTTCTTATTGTCCTTAAATATTACATACTATTATGTATTAAAGTTTGGTGATGATCCAACGGTCAGATCGTCGATTCATATAGTGACCAAGTGGCGATCTCCATCAAAACTGTAGTCATACGATAATATTTCATCAATCAGACGTCACATATGGAATCAAGATATCAAAATTCATCTAGGAAAGGCAGGTGGGTTCTCAGCCCACGCGTCGTCGCATACGGTGACGAACCACCCTGATTCGTTGGAAAATTTCACCCAACTCCAAAAATTACCAAAGTTTACAAAAATATAGAGAACAACAAGGGGAAGAACTTTCATAACTGAGCCGAAGTCCAATTCAGGCGAAAAACGCTTGAAAACACCTTCGATTCGTCGGAAACCCTTGAAATGGGTGTTCTCAATTCGACCTCAAAATGAACTTCGACGCCTCAACCAATGCATTAGCTTTGTTCTTGAGGTTGAGGGAAGTCTATTGATGGTGGTAATTGACTGAGTTAGCTTCACGATTTGCGGATCGTCGCCGTACACCCATACGCATACTTGGTGCCATTCTTAAAAAACCTCAGCCCAATCTCATCGAATTTGGAGTGAAAATGGTAGAGGGGCATCGTGGAGTGTTTTCTAGGTGGTGTCTCGATGTAATTCTCTAAAAATTGGCTAGAGAACCATCGGGTTCCATGGTTTCTAACCAAGTCGGGTCGCAAGGGAAATGGGCAGGGTGATTCCGTGTTCCCCCCCCTCACCCTTCCCCTCCTTGCTCTCTCTTCCCATTCACCCCTCACTCCTTCATTTCCCTCATTTCTCTCTTCCTTCTCTAATCACAGCCACGCACGTGGCTTTAAATCAAAGCTCCAACAAATCTTAAGCCTTCCAGATTTATAATTAAAGGACCATTTTGCCCTTGTATTTGTTCATCAATAACTTCTTCATTGTAACTCCAAATTACAATATGTTTGTGCCTACACATTAGTATTGACGAGTTCTATCCAAATACGTAAAGGAAAAAAAATAGAAAAATAGATACATATCAAATATGTTCTCGAAAATATTTGTTTACTTCATTAAGGGCGTTTTCATCCTTGTACTTAAATAAACTTATGCTCTGCAAATATAAATGCGTCAATAATACTAATACGAAATATGTAATTTTAAATAGTGAAATCTGAGGATGAGATTTCACATTCTTCCCCCCTAAAAAAAATTTCTTCCTTGAAATTTCTAGTATTAATTCACTATCCAGCAAAGCAACCATTCTAATTCTGTAACACCATTTCCAACATCCACAGGTAAACCTAATACCTAAGCTTTGATGTCACCAAAAGTTATCACGCGCCGATCCTGACATACGTCCAGGATCGAAATGTGACTTTGCCAAGTATCTGTATATCTAACATACCCTGCCTTTGGGATACGTACGAAGCATAACTCAAAATTCGGATTTGGGTAGTAATTTTCGTATACTTTATGGTTGCATCTAACCTCCTTATTAGATTGCCTACGTACCCTCAATAGGGATCAAGCCATTCGTAGTTCACCCTTCACTACACTTAAACATTCATCACATAAATCACTATGTCTCAACACAATACCACACAACATGCATGCAACATCGCAAGGAACATTTGATGAACCGCAACATAAATCTCAAGCCATGTTGGTCAACGAGTCTAATCATAATGACAACAATCACAACCAACATCACTCCACAATCACATCAATCATTCACACATACCATACATAGAAATGCAAGGATAGAGCGACACAGTTTGGTCGAAGCTTACATCTCTAAAGCTGAAATCAAATCCAAGGAACCAACAAGTCAAATGATGCGATTTCAGACCACTCAATGAAATCCATCAATATCGGGTTCCTTAACGGAACCAAAACACCAAAGGGGATTCCGGACCACTCAACGAAATCCAAACCAGGATATGATTTCGGACCATTCAACGGAATCACAGAGTATAAGGGATTCCAAACCTCTCAACGGAATCCCAGTGGATATGATTCTGGACCACTCAACGGAATTACGGAGTACAATGCATATTGAACCACTCAATGAAATCCAAGCTGGATACAATTCCAGACCACTAAACGAAATCACGGATCACGAAGGATTTCGGGCTACTCAACGGAATCCAGACAGAGTAGGGACCCGGACCACTCAACAGAACCCAGTTCTAGATCACTCAAAGAAACCGAGTGGAAGTCCAAGGAATATAGCAATGCTTGAAGAACAAGACATGAAACAAGTACTCAAAATACAAAAGCTCAACGAAACAAAAAATGGAACAAGGCACAAGGTACACAATTAGAACGACTTAACGAAATGAGAAATGAAATAATGATACGATGTGTTAAACAAGTCTTGAAGCAACAAACCCCATGACAACGGGTTCATGGTCCACTACTAGCCCTTACATTTCATCACATCAGGCTAAACATACAAATCAACCACACTCCATAACAAGTGTAATACACAAGTCAAATCACATAAAATAAACAAGCATAACATAATGTGATGCCATCAGTACGTAAATCAAGGTGCACGTCAATTGAGGAAGACACATCATCATGCTGAGACCAATAAGCTCCATGGAATCTCAACAACACTCTAAGATTAGTAATACGCTCGAAGAACTCGGGCTAGTTGGCTAAAAAGCCAACCATCGATCAAGGTCAAAAGTACGGTCCACAAACTTATAAATCTGAACTAGAAGATCCGCCCATTAAATTTCTGATCCGTAACTTCCTAAGAATCTCACCACTCTTCTAGAACAACATACAAAAATTTAGTTATGATCCATCGGTTGGATCTCCGCCAATCGCTAAGATTAAGGTTGTAGTCAACGTTTGATTTTACAAATTTAGAAATCCAATTCGGGAAGATCCATTCGATAGATTCCCAATCCTTAAGTTCTTATTGTCCTCAAATATTACGTACTATTACGTATTAAAGTTTGGTGACGATCTAACGGTCGGATCGTTGATTCATATGGTGACCAAGTGAGGGTCTCCATCAAAACTATAGTCATATGACGAAATTTTGTCAATCAGATATCATATATGACGAAATTTTGTCAATCGCCTAACTCTAAAAATTCCAACTTTTATAGAAATGTAGAACACAACAAGGGGAAGAACTTTCATACTTGGGCCAAAGTCCAATTCGGCCAGAAAATGCCTAAAAACACCATCGATCCATCAGAAACCCTTGAAATGGGTGTTCTCGATTTGACCTCAAAATGAACTCTAACGCCTTAACTAATGCATAGGCTTTGTTCCTTAGGTTGAGTCTGTTGATGGTGGTAATTGACCGAGTTAGCTCCACAATTTGCGGATCGCCGTTGTACAACCATACGCACACCCGGTGCCATTCTTAAAAATCCTGAGCCCAATCTCATCGAATTTGGAGTGAAAATGGTAGAGAAAGTGTCGTGGAGTGTTTTCTAGGTGGTGTCTCAGCGTAATTATCTAGAAATTGGCCACAGAACCATCGGGTTCCATGGTTTCCGACCAGGTCGAGTCACAAGGGAAATGAGAGGGGTGATTATGTGTTTCTCTCCCCTTTCCCTTCCCCTCCTTGCTCTCTTTTCCCATTTGCCCCTCATTCCCTCTTTTCCTTCATTTCTCTCTTCCTTCTCCAATCACAGCCACACACGTGGCTTTTGATCAAAGCTCCAACAAACATGGAGCTTTCCAAATTTATAATTAAATGGCCATTTTACCCTTGTCTTTGTTCATCAATAACTCATTCGTTGTAATACCAAATTACAATCTGTTTATGCATACATGTTCGTATCGACGAGTACTATCCAAATACGTAAAGAAAAATAGAAAAATACATACACATCAAATATGTTCTCGAAATTTTTGTTTAGTTCATTAAGGGTTTTTTTCGTCCTTTTACTTAAATAAATTTATGCACCCACAATTATAAACGTGTCGATAATAATAATACGAATGTAATTTTAAGTAGTGAAATTCAGGGATGGGATTTCACATTATTTGCACGGAAAAGCAAGGATCCAATTAGTCAGCAAGAATCACTCAACACGTTATACAATAAAAACAACAATTATTCTGACAAGTTTACTATTCATCAATAGTAAAAGCAAATCATCTTCCATCCCATGCTTCAACAGTAAAGAACTCAACCATTTAAGTCTCATTTTCCAAGTCTATAAGAGGAAGACTTTGAAGACAAAGAAAACAAGTTAATTTCCATCTATTTTCTCCGGTTCAAATTTTCTTTGAGTCCACAATGTATTCAAAAGAAATCAAATATTGTAAACAATTTCATTTTAGAAAAAGAAGAAGGATGCTTACGAGCACCATCATCTAATTCTTTCAGTAAATTTATCAGTCAATTGTAAGTTTTCAAAAGTCAATAGTAAATTCTATTTTCAGTAATTATATTGCATCATTAAGATTGACTAGAATAGATTGATAACATAAATGTATAGCAATATGACTCAATTTCTATTTTGTGAATAAGATAAGAAATAAATACTTCAATTCTGCAATGATTGAGATTGCTAAGTAAGACAGGATCATACATTATGATGAAAATAATGAATTTAAATTAATGATGCAATATAATTACTGAAAATAGAATTTATTATTGATTTTTGAAAA
The DNA here is from genome assembly GCF_041283825.1 of Pyrus communis. Lineage (NCBI taxonomy): Eukaryota > Viridiplantae > Streptophyta > Magnoliopsida > Rosales > Rosaceae > Pyrus > Pyrus communis. Next base: position 28,364,053 of record NC_142575.1, read on the forward strand.
CTTACAATTGACTGATAAAATTTACTAAAAGAACTGGATGATGGTGCTCGTAAGCATCCTTCTTCTTTTTCTAAAATGAAAGTGTTTACAATATTTGATTTCTTTGAATACAATATGAACTCAAAGAAAATTTGAACTGGAGAAAATAGATGGAAATTAACTTGTTTTCTTTGTCTTCAGAGTCTTCTTGTTATAGACTTGGAAAATGAGACTTGAACGGTTGAGTTCTTTATTGTTGAAGCACGGAATGGAAGATGACTTGATACTTACATACATACATATATATATATATATATTGATAGGATTTTTACCGTCTACATATATAGGGTTAAAATCACACAAAATACTTGCAAGAATACAAGGTTATTGTAGTATAGATACTCACGTAAGGTCGTCCTTCTCAAGGACTATTTGAATAATTTATGTAGAAACAATTCCTAATCAACTACATAAAACTAAAAATTGAGAAAGGTGATTTTGAATTTAGGTAATATTAAAAACGAATTTTAATTAAAAACAAATAATAAATTTGTCCACAACTAATATGATAAAAAGAAAATAGTTTTAAATACCAATTTATAAAAGCACTTGTGTTCCACCATCACCTAGCAATCCTATGAATTCTTACTAATTACTTATGATCTACACATGCCGCTTTGAAAGTTAGGTTTTTCTAATTTATATTCTACTTGGAACCTCCAACATAGAATGTATATCTAACATGCAATCCGTCCTGACGTTCGGATCAAATCTGAACATGAGAGACTCATTATGCTTTATGAAAACCCTTTGAAAAACCATGCAACCCTTACGACGAAGTGTTCATCTTAAGTGAAATTACAATTATTAATCACAAGAAGCCAGCGTCAATTTCAGGGAACCTTCTGATCAAAATTGCATCAAATTACTTTTCTAAAGATCCTAATGGTGATCAAGCATTAAGATAATTAGATAGTTTTAATCATGGTGATTAATAAATCAAAGTATGCATGCAATCAATCATAAGCAATTAAATAAAAATTACATATTCACTATCTAATTATGTTAATGAAATTTACATATTCATTTTAAGGCTCTAGGCTTCGTCCTAGTAAAACGAATTAGTTACGCATATTCATAATTAAAATCATAGAAAATATTATTATAAAGAAAAGGATTGAAAACACCATAAAGTAGAAAATCTTTAAGAACCTTAGCAATTCTCTCTGTTTCCAAAGTTTCATAAAAGCAAGCGGACCCTAAAACTAAGAATGGCAAAGCAATATATCCTGCTATGCCATCGCACAATCCCTAAAACTAAGGTCTTTTATTCTAACTAGGAAACTAAATAGTAATAAAATAACTTGGAAAATAAAATCCTAATTAAACTGGGAGAATCTGCCAAGTACTTGTCCAGCCACGTTTTAGTCTCAAATATCCTCCAAATTTGGCCCATGATAACTTCTTTTAAAGTTTAGGACGTTCTGAACACATCTTCAGAGGGCCACAAACCCATCTGAGGCCATTTTGGGCTCCAAAAACGTAATTCAAGCCCAAAACGTCACTATTCCAACACTGCGCATCACTCCTTTATTTTATTGCTAGAAAATCACCACTAGGTAGAAAAATTCCATTTTGACACGATCAAGCCAAATGACTCACAAACGTCCTCTAACTGGAAGTACTCCAAAATTCGTCCATTTGACCGCGTTTTCCTCCAGAGGAAGTTGAAAGTCCTATATTGAAAATACAATTCAAAGTATCAAAATTCTTCCAAAATATTAACTAAAATATACTAAAAATAGTGTTAAATATATAATATAAAATATACTCATTATATATATATATATATATATATATATATATATATATATATATATATGCATCTATCTATATGTGTGTGTGCGCGTGTGTATACTAGGGACGGATCAATTTTTATTTGGGTCCTGATTGACACACGTTTTTGCGTGACCTACCTTGTAATGTTCAGCGATTCGAATTATCTATCTTTTAGGTATCATGTCTACTGAAAATCACCGAAATCTGAACCCATTTGACGGTTAGACTAACCCACCTCCAAATGTTCAATGATCCGAACCATCTATCTTTTAGGTATCATATCTACCAAAAATCACTAAATCTAAAATCATTTGACAGTTGGACTGAAATATATATATATATATATATATATATATAATTGTATTCCATTTGACCGCGTTTTGCTCCAAAATAGATGAATACGTACTCTAAAATCTAAAATCATTTGACGGTTGGACTCTAAAATCATTTAGGGTTTCTTTGGAAAATTGTATTCACCTATTTTCTTCGCTACATATATATTTATATAGAATTGTCTAAAGATATAGCTTCAAAATAGTAAACAACTAAAACATTTACAAAACAAATGCAGCAATGCTGTCAATCGTATCAGTTTGAATGAAAGATTTGAATACGGTTTTATCACGATTTTAACCTGGGATTATTGCGGAGACTGAAATGTTGTCGATGGAGTGGAATGTTGTTGCGAAAGATGGGGTGAACTGTGAAGAATTAGAGTGCTTTAACAATATCCTGAGAATTTGTTTGACCTCTTTCTGAACTAATAGTGTCAGTGGAAAAAATTGAGAGTGATGTTGCAGGAGCGAAATAGGTGGCCACCGGCATCTTTGATGGGAGATTAGGCAATGCAACTTCGGAGTTAAGCACTTGAATCGCTTGTTGTACTGAAGGTCTGAAATGAAAATCCGGGTGAGCACACCACCGCCCAACAATCATCAAGCGCTCCATCTGTTCCTCATCAAAATGTCCGTTGAGTTTTGGATCGCCTGCTTGAATACATTTCCCTTCTCCGTAAAGCTCCCAGACCCACTCCACTATTTCAATTTGACTACTTTCTAAACTGAGATCGATGGCTTTTCTCCCGCAGGCTATTTCCAAAGCAACAACTCCAAAGCTGTAGACATCTGATTCCTTGCTTGCCCTTCCTGTGGTAATATATTCCAGAGCCATGTAGCCCCTGGTTCCCGCCACAACTGTTGTCTGTGACTGTTTTCCATGGTCCACAAGTCGAGCTAACCCGAAATCCCCAAGTTTTACATTGAAGTTTGAATCCAGCATAACATTGCTAGACTTGATATCCCTGTGCAATACACATTGTTCCCATTGTTCATGTAAATAAAATAACCCAGAGGCTAAACCTTGAACTATCTTGTATCTTGCCGGCCAAGATAACAAGCTTGTTTCTTTAAAAAGATGGGAATCTAAACTACCGTTGGACATGAACTCATAGACGAGTAGTAGTTTGCTCTCTTCATGGCACCAACCAATAAGTTGTACCAAATTCCGGTGTCTAAGCCTACTGATGATCCTTACTTCTGATGCATACTCCTTCAACCCTTGTTTAGATCCGCCTGATATCTTCTTAACAGCAACATATGAGTGTAAGTCTTTTATGAAGCCCTTATAAACCACTCCGAATCCTCCCTCTCCCAACTTCTTGCCCTCCTCAAAATTACTTGTCGCTTGAGCCAACTCGCGGTAAGAGAACTTCCTCGGACCAGCCCCCTTTTCAATTTCCTCATCGATCAAGTTATTAAGAAAAGGATTCTCATCACGTTCCTCAACTGCCTTCCTCTTCTTGCAGAAACTGAACCAAACCAAACCCAACCCACCAACCAAGATTAGGGACCCGACAATACCCAAACCAATCAGGAGTCCACTATTGGCATTTCCTGACTTGGGTTGAACACCGGGGCTTGGTGCAGGAATTAGTGGTGTGTTGTCTGTTTCATCCAAATCAACCAGAGCAGTTGATGTAAAATTCCATGAGACGACCTTATGCGCAGCCACTTCATTACCTGTTGCAGCAGAGAAACCGACAATAACCCAATCCGGCAAGTATTGTTTCAGATCAACCGTGTAGGAAAGATAACTGATTACATCCACTTGGGTATCATTTGTATTATTTCGAAAGCTAGTGAAGGAAACAGTTAGATTTTTTTATTACATGCACTAAACCAAAACCAACCCACCAACCAAAACCACAAACTACCACCAACGAAAAACCGAACTGGTTCGACATTGACCCCATTTCCTTCCCATGCTCGACAATGGGGTTCTGCCGGCACAGAAACCACTGGCGGCACGTTGTTCATCGTATTCTCATCGCGCAGTTCCGTCGAATTAATACTCCATGCATGTGTTGAACTTGTGCAGGGCTAAAGAAAGCCCTTCTTGTGGCACAGAACCCAACGACAACATTACCCTGCAAGTACTCACTCAAATCAACCATGTAATAAAAATAGATAATGCTAAAGAGACTAAATTTGAAGACAAAATTTGTAAATTAAATGATGTGTTATCAATAAGAATGAACACGTTTATCAACGATTAAGTAATAAACCAATCATCAACTTCCATATCTTTTATTTTCTAACATTTTTTCTACAAATTTAATCTTCATAACATTTACCCAATAAAAACATATTACTAAACCGTAATAATAAGTGACAAAATACTCAAATATGGTTCTATTTTCTCATATCCAATTCCCGTAAAATACAGTAAATACAAAGATGAGTGCTATAAAAATATGGATTATGTAGAGAGAGCCATGGATATGGTATATTTTTTTATCTTGATATAGGTGAAGCCGTACAACTTCCGTACTTTTGAAATTCAAATTAATCTAGATTCCAGAAATTTCAAATTTGATATTAATTTCCAAGGAAAAAAAAGCTAGGAATTGCAAATACAACAAAACGAAAGGGTAAGTAAAAATCATTTTGGAACAGATAAAGGTTCTTATATATTGAGTACTATATTAGGTAAATATCTACTGACGACAAACTTTTGTCTCTTATATTTACACAAAAGATAGGGAAAAATAGGTATTATTTATATTTAATTTTAAATTTTAAATTTTAAAATAATTTCTGATCATATGATATATTATAAACGGTCATGATCACGGGATCTTCGGAATCCTCACAAAAATGATCCGACGAGGATCCTTTTCCAAGAGATAGAAGACAGATTGTGATTCTATTGACAAATATAATAGGACATTTTTATATCTGTCTCCTATGAACACTCTTTATAAATGGTTTTTTTTTTTTTTTTTCGGTTCTATCCAGCTCAAAATGAGGCATAGTCCTAATCCAACTTGTATGCGGTTTTAACAATTATTAGGTTCAGTAGCCAATTTTTTTTAATATAACAATATATTTTACACTTAGAGAATGGAGGAATTCAGTTAAGCCATACAACCTAATTTGGTATCGAATTCGGTATCCACAAGATTCGAACATAAAACCTCTCACTAAAGGGAGGGAGGAGTTCAATTGGCACTTAGTACTACGGTGTAGTAATACTCCTCTTTACTTGTAAGTGTGAGATCTTACGTTTGATTTTCGCCAAAGGCGAATACATTATTATTGCTACCCCATTATGACGTTAAGCCCACCCTCTTCCCCTAATGTAAAAAAAATCATTTGTTCAAAAAAAAAAAAAAATGGCTTGTTAAAAAAAAAAATTATTAGGTTCAGTTTTATTAATGGCTTGTTAGATTAAGTCTCAAACACTTAATGCAAAAGGATAACACTTAGTACTCATTTATGAGCTCACAATTGAAAAATATCACGTGTTCCTTGATTTTTAACACCTAAGAAAAATTAATAATATGTCAATTATTTTTTAAAACAATAAAACATGTTAAAATATTATTGAACAAAATTAAAAAGTGAGTAACAAACAGTGAGTACCCAAATATTATCCTATACAAAATGAACAATCTGGAGCCAAAAATAATCACAAGACGACACGTGGATTTTTGGATAAAAGAGGACAAAAATACCCTTGAGGCATTCTAGGATTCCTACGCGCGAGCAGCGGGCAATTATCCCTCAACCAAGTCAAAAATGCCCAAAAAAGGTAATAATTCAAAATTCATCTCATTAAATCCCTTTTACAAGGTAATTCCCAAAACCTATTTCATTCCATATACTTTTACCTCTTTTTTCCTCTTTTAGCTAATCAATTAAGCTTTCATTCCATAACCTCCCAAAAAACATTCCTTTTAATTAGCCAATTAATATATTTATTCCTAATCAATATATTAATTGTTAATTAAATCACCAAATAACACCCAAAAACACATAAAGGGCCGGCCACTCTTTTTCCAAAGATGACCGGCCATGCCCTATAAATATGACCCACTTTTCTCTAAAAACCTAGTTCCACACTCTTACAAAACTCCCAAAAGCCCTCCAAACACTTCTCTCTAAATTCTAACTTTAGCATCGGAGGTTCTTCGGCCAAAGTCCCCCCACCTCCATTCATCGTAGGTGCGTAAGGCTCTTGGCCTTGACCTAAGGTGTTATTTGTTTTGTAAGTGTAATTTTGTCCAAGAACAAGGAGTAAGAAATTTGCATCCACAAACAGGTACGCAAACACATTTGCTTAGCATCTAGCTAGAGTTAGTAAATTTTATCTTAAAAAGGGTCTCAATTGTTAACTTAGGTTTTAAAAGTCTCATTTTATCTAGAGTTACTAAACACTAAACTTAGGTGGCACTTATTTATGCAGCCATAATTTAGTAAAAGAGACAAGTTTTAGATAATAATATTTTAAGATGAAAACTAAAACTAAAAAAGTTGATTGCAACGAATTAATTTTTTTAAGTACTATAAAACTGTCACATACAATACTAATTATGAACACTTTTAAAGATGGAATTTATTTCTGCGTTTTAAAAAAGGGAACTTTAATGAAAAGTTTTTAGTACTGTTCACTTTAATAAAAAATCACATTTTTACATTAAAAAGTCAATCATGGTACTATTCATTTTACTTTTTATTTTGTCATTATCGTTAAAACTTAAAGTTTTCAAGCCATTTTCATTATTTTTCTTTTTAAAAAATGATAAAATTTACCACTCTCTTATAGATATTTACATGTGACTTGTTGTTGGGGTTGGTGGTCGTAATTTCTTTGTTCTGTTGTCTTCCTTTTTGCTATTTTTCCCTTGCTCTCCTTTCCAATCTGCCAATTTCTTCATACCCACATCGGCGTTCCTCCTTGCTCATCTTTGCTCCGATTTACAGCCACTTCAAAATCGCAGTTTGTTGCAGTTCTTCGAGATGGTGTGTAGAGTTTCGGTGTTCCCAATGAGCTTGGGTGTTCAACACCACCACCTTCTCACTATCTGCCTTTGTTGGCAGTGTTGCTCGTGGAATCCCACGGGCTTCCTTTACATGATTCTTGGTTCTCGTATGTGTGGTTGTGTTCGGACAGGTGCTCGTGGTTGGATGTTGTAACGACGAGGTGTCAGTTGGTTGGTGGCGAATGTTTGTGCTGGTAGGGATGCTCGGTGGCGGGTGCTGCAAGGGAAGCTTTGGTTTTCTGTTGCTGTATTCTAGGGCTTGGGCCTATACTGTTTGTTGGGTCTTTTGGGCTAGTTTGGCAGGTCCTATTTTGTTTGTTTATGCTTCTGTATCTTTGGACCTTGTACTGTTCATTTGTGTTTGGTAATTAAATTTACCCACTTCCCAAAAAAATAAAAAAAAATAATAAAAAGGTGAAAAAGCAAGTCTCCACATCATATGAAAAGAAAATGTACTCTTAAAATAAATAAATAAAAATCAACACAAACTACAATTTTTCTTTATCATTCGAATTGCGCAATAGTACAAAAAATAAATAGTTATAATTAAATTAGGAAAATGTTATTTTTACTTATTTGTTAATAAATATTTTCCTAATTTAATTTAATAAATATAAAGTTAGACTACTCAGTAGTCTGTACAAGTCCTACCTAAAATGTTTGATCTCCTCCGGGGTCCCCCTTCCTAAGGGACAACTTACACATGACTTCGAGGTCCAACAAGCACTACTCAATGAAAAATCATTGTCCTTATTAGAAAATTAAATAAAATAATTTATAGTTTCTAATGGGACCATCCTTTAATAATACCATTTCTCAATACCTCCTCACTAGTGAACCCATAAGGCAGTCTTGCCACAACATCTTGAATCATCAACTCTTTCACGCTCGATATGCTTGCATGGTAAACTTGTAACCCTAGGCCCTTGAGTGCATTCATCAACTTAGCATATGGGTAGTCTTGATCCGGACTCTGAACACGTATCTTGGCTTCTGACCCCATAACCTTCACGTACACATCCACTTCCACAACGGAAGCAGCAGCTGCCCTATTACTATTACTAATAGTATTATTATTAGCATTAATATTAGAATAATGATGCTGGTCAACTATAGCGCTGGTGCTTTGGCTGGATTGATGATCAAGATTGTTACTTGTATTATTGCCCGCTTTAGGCTTTTGTGGTTGTTCTTGGACTTTGGCCTCCAACTCCTCAACTTTTGATTTGAGTTGATTGATGTACGCCACGGCATCGGCAAGCAAAGAGGACCTGTCCATTTTGGACACATTGGGAACAACTGACCGGAGGACACAGAATCTGTGGTTGAGTTTCTCCCTCCTCTGTTTCTCGGCCACAACGTGGTTTGACAATTGTGATTGTCTACTTGCAGCTCCATTGTTTGATGACCTTCCTCGGTTTTTTGATCGAGTCTTGTTCTTAGAATTCTCGGAGGTAAAATTACCAACGGAGTTAGAAGGTGATTCTGGTGATGACCCTCCTACATTGATAGGTGCAGCTTCGTTTATTCCACCTGCATCTGGAAAAAAAGAAGTACTGAACATCATGTTAAATTAGGTGTATTACACGTAGGTGACGCAGTGTAATTTACTGATGGACCTATGCAACTAATATGTACTTAGTAAATGACCAAAAGGAAAGAAAAATGTTTGGTAATTGGTACTAGGTACTAATCGTTGACCATGCCATTTCAGAGCTTAATCACTATTTGGTAATATCGACAAATAACCAAGCAAGTTCGAACATTGTACAAATTAGGTACCATATTTTGGTATTTGGTAAGTACCAAAAAACGAACGGCTCTCCAATTTAACATAAGTTTTGGTGCATACCTTGCCGGGTCAGTTCAATTTGATCTGCTGAAAACAGTTCATTTTCTAGGATAGGATCAAGTATATTGCCTTCACGACTGGTCTGCTGCTTTGAGAGCCTCCTGTTGTTGTTGTTGTTGCCGTCTGATCCGAACAGCGACTTTGATAAATGCCCTAGACCGTAATCTTCTTTGATCACGTCCAAAGAGGCCAGTTCAACCACCCCACAAGGAGTTGCAATGCAAACCAAAGTTTGGATTCCATGCATTCTTGCTTCTTTCACTCTCTCACACTCATAAAACTGAAATTCATGGTCACCTGCAAGCCAAACAAACCCACCAGAACCAAATGCCCTGCCGAGAATGTTGTCACTATTATTACCGTGGCTTGCAGAGAATGACTGGGTTAAAGAAACGGTGTAAAAGTAAAACAACTCGGAGTCAGTGACATCTCCATGATCCACCAGCCTCATGTCCAAATCCATCACGTCATCATGCAAAAGAGCTTCAAATTCCCGGTTCACTTGATTGCTTATTTTCGATGCCAAGTGGTCGCAAGTGTTCTGAAAATGTCCGCCAGCCCACGACAGGGAAACTTGGTCACTACTGCTGTCTTTGGAGGCTCGCCAGAAAACGGAATACACCCACCACTAAGGCACGTTATGAACTATGAACTGTAGGCGCTGTTGAAATGTGGTTTCCTGGCAGAAATCGGGTGGACAGCTTGAGGATATGATTTCTTCCATAGTATTTTCCCTAGTTTGGTTTTGCTACAGAAGAGGACTTTATGTAACAAGAGACAGGAGGGTGAGAAGCAGAGCAGTGGAAGAAGAGAGTTAAGAAACTAAGAGATCGAGGCTCTCAGTGAGTGGTGTGGTTTTTGTGATTTGGTTGTGGGCATAAATGTAGGGGAACCAATGCCTAGCTTTATGCGTTGCACTGTCTTTTTATTTATTATTTATTTTATTTATTATTTATTATTTATTTTATTATCCGGAGAGCGTTGCACTGTTTGGACTTTGGTGCAAATGGTGCCAACGTTATAAACACGGTGACATAATACATTTAATTTGTTTTTTTAATTAGAAATATGTTAATTTTATTTTTTTAATAAGGGATCGGTTCCTGTCATTCCTCTTAATACCAATAGCATACCAACACATGGTTGTAGATTCGAGATCGAACAATAACATATTTTAAAATATAAATTTGATGAACAGATGCTAAAATTTTATTTTAATATTAAAAAAAATAAATATCACTAGAGATAAATCTCATGAGTGTTGTAGCTTGGTCTACCTTGAGCTTTTCCTTGGCTTTCTCCGGTAGCAGCTCCTCTTCCTCTTCGGTTTCCTTCTTTGGTTGATCAACTTTCAAGTTGTGGTCAGCTTTCTCGTCATGATGCGTCTCCAAACGGTTGACGAGTGTGGCAATTTGCAAGTCCTTTTCCTCCACGATCCTTGTCAGCCTTGCAATTGCTTCATTCATTTGAGCATACCTTGAACAAACATCTTAATGGCGGAGGTTTCAGAAAGATGATCTTTGCAATCTAGACTTAATGAATGCCATCTATTGATGTAGTCAACGACATGTTCATCCTTCCACTGTTTTGTACGTGTCAACTTAACATGCTTAAGGTACGGCAAGTGTTGTAAAAACTGTTGAGGAATTCACTTTCAAGCTAGTCCTAACTATTGATAGACGTGAGCTCAAGATCGGTGTACCAATCATAGACGTTACCTTTTAGCGAGCGCATCAATTGCTTGATGAGGTAGTTTCCCTCTGTCCCAACATTGTTGCAGGTTTCGATAAAATAGGCAATATATTGTTTGGGATTGCCCTTTCCATCGAACTGCATGAATTTTGGTGGCTGATAACCTCTTAGCATCCTCAAGGCGTTAATCTTCTTAGAGCATAGCTTTGAGTACAACATGGAGTTATGTGAGCTTCATTCGTACTGTGCCTTGATCATGCTGGTGATCATATTTTGCAGCTATTGGATAGAGATAAATCTCATGAGTGTTGTAGCTCAGTCTACCTTGAGCTTTTCCTTGGCTTTCTCTAGTAACGGCTCCTTTTCCTCTTCGGTTTCCTTCTTTGGTTAATCAACTTTCAGGTTGTGGTCAGCTTTCTTGTCATGATGCGCCTTCAAACGGTTGATGAATGTGGCAATTTGCAAGTCCTTTTCCTTCACGATCCTTGTCAACCTTGCAATTGCTTCATTCATTTGAGCTAACTGTTCCTCGATTAATGTAGCACTAGTAGTCATGAATTGCATGGCTATAGGATATGAGCTGCTGCTTGAGTCGGCATTGGAGGTCAAAGACTCGGTTCTTCCCTTGGCCCCCTTAGCGAGGCCAAGGTGATCGTAAGCTCGTGCCTCGGATGCTCTTGCTCATTTGGCAGGTTTGATGTAGAGGTGGAAGGCACGGCAAAGAGAACTCTTGCCTTACTTCGGGTTGTGACACCCAAAGTGCCACCATTTGCAGCAAGGATGTACTTATTCTTCGCGTTGATTGCGGGAACAACTTGATCCTTTCTTGATGCCATTTGCGCTTCTTGCAAATTTGAAGACAGAGATGAGAGGCAGAGAGGTCCTACCGGGTGTGCCAAATTTGTAAATACGAAAATTCTGTATCAAATGAAACGAGAACACGTTTACAAAGTAGATTTGTATTAATGAATTTGTAGGGTTACAATCTTTGTTTACAACTTTCCTCTGATTCAATCTTCAAATTTGATGTAGATACATAGGTTGTTGATCCAAGGTTTGCGATGGCTTGATCTCGAAAGAACGATTGAACAATTGCTTCAAGTTTTGAGCTTAAAACAATGCGTGGATGATCTTTACTTTAGGTTTTGGGTTGCGGCAAAGGTAGCGTTGATGTAGGATTTCGTTGATTCAAGAGTCTTAAAAACTTGATCTTGAATCGAACACCGTTACAAGTTTTGAGCTTGCAACAACATCTTGAAGGAATCGGCACAAGTGCTTGTTGATTCTGTAAGGGTGTGCTTCGGCTTTGGTCGAAAGAAAGTTTGGGCTTTGGTTGTGCGTTCTTTGAGGAGGGCTTTGGCAGCGTATTAGTCTTCAAAGATTTGACAGATGTTCTCCTTTTGTGAGAATTTGGCCCTTTAATGTAGAAATTGTCAACCTCATTGTTGTCTTAGGACCTTGTATTTATAGAATTCTCAAAGCTTGCCTTTGGATGGATTTGGCTTTGATTTGTGTCTTAATTCATCCATGGGAAAATTTAGGCATGTTTTGTGTCTTAATTTCAACCACTTTCCCTTGCTTGGCCGAAATCTATAGGTCTTGTTGCCTATTTTGTGAGCAATCTTCAATTCTTGCTTGTTTTATGAAGATGCTTTAGCCTTCTTTCCGGTTTTGGGAGCAATTTTGACCCCTTGCCGATTTTAAGGAGAGATTCCCCCCTCCTTTGCCGAATTTTGGGGAAGTTTTATTCTTCCTTTGCTTGATTTGTGCCACATGTCATTGATGACTTGCCCATTTGTGATGAGTCATATGCCACGTGGAGCTTTGTGATGCATCATTTGCATGTAACGAAATTTACATGTCTACACACGTTAGGCATGAAGATTACAGAAAACTCAAGAAGATGATACCAACTCCACTGGTAATGGAATATCACCACTTAACTCGAGTAACAGGTCACCACATAGTGTTGAAGACTTTTTAGAGAATCAAGAGATGATTCTATTGGTTTAGCATGCAGGCTAATATAAAGAACTTTGTGGTTGAATGCAATGTGTGTCAGTCAAACAAATATGAGACTATAGCCCTTCCTGGATTGCTAAAACTACTTCCTATTCCTGAACAAGTATGAACATAGATAAGTATGGACTTTATTTTTTGATTGCCTCTATGTACGGAAAGTCAATCATCCACCATTATGAGTGATAGGGTCCCCATCTTTGTTAGTACCTTTTGGAAAGAGTTCTTCAAGCTACAAGTTTCAAAACTGTGCATGAGCTTAGTTCATCACCCTAAAGTGATGGACAAACCGAAGTGGTGAACAAGTGCTTGGAAACCTATTTAAGGTGTTTTGATGGGTGCCAATCCAAAAAATGGGTGCAATGATTAATTTCGGTTTAGTGGAGCTATAATACTTCCTATCATATGTCATCCAAATTCACTCCAACTAAACAAATCTCTGATTAGCAAACTGAATGAAGAAAAAAAAGCACAAACACAAATCCACGTCGTCTTCTCCGGGGAGACAAACTCATCCATGTCTTCCTCCTAACCATCTTTTATGCATCCCCTTGCTACCTCCATCTCTATCTCTCTCTGTCATTTTTTTTTTTGCCTATGAACAAGGAGAGGCAAACTGCCTCAGATTTGGCGCTATTGTCGGAGAATTAAAATTATATTTCAATATTTTCACACGACTTTCCCTTGTGGATCTATTCTTTGGATTGTTTTTAGATTTATTTTTCTTTAAACAAGGTAATTAGT